>NC_138369.1:68724192-68796213 GCF_054177405.1 Leptonychotes weddellii
AATATTCCTCTGGCTATTTGGGGTCTTTTCTGGTTCCCTACAAATTTTAAGATTATCTGTTCCATTTCTTTGAAAAAAGTGGATGGTATTTTGATAAGGATTGTATTAAATGTGTAGATTGCTCTAGGTAGCATTGACATCTTCATAATATTTTTTCTTCCAATCCATGAGCATGGAACATTTTTCCATTTCTTTGTGTCTTCTTCAGTTTCTTTCATGAGTACAAAATCATCTTTTAAAAATATTTTAAATGACAAATTCATATCTCCTAGCATCTGTGTAATTTTCTCAATAATCTTGATTTCTTCTATTTTTAATGTTGTTATGACCCAATAGTTTGCACAATATTTTCATCCAGTATATGTTCATATATATATATTTGAAATATCACTTAGTTTGATTCTATCACATTAATATCCAAAGGACTTAATTTATCATGTGCTCTCAGTCTTAGTGTCAGTAAAGAGCTCCTGCAATTGCAAGGCTGCTAAAAGGAAGAATAGTAGTTTAGACCACTGGTTTTCAAATTCATTCATTCATTTGCTTTGTTTGTTTCTTTGTTCATTTATTCAGTAGGAGGGAGAAAATAAAAGATATTTAATATATATTAATAATATATAATAAATATATTACAATTATATATGTATATATGTATACCCTCACACACATATGCAATCTAAGGGAGATTGAATCTGTCAGCTCACTGTGGCCTTCTGATGTGTGTTAGGGTGTTTGGTGGTGGGTGGGGTGTAGGGGATAAGGAGATTTATATAGAAAGGTAAGGGAGAGAAGGATCAATGTAAGAAGGTGAAGTGGGTGTGGTGGTGTGCTCGCTTCGGCAGCACATATACTAAAATTGAAGTGGGTGTGGTGAAGAGTGGTGAGGGAGTAATTTGGGGGTGTGTGTTGTGAGCTGAGGGAGGGATGCACAAGCCTTGGGGCAGCCTTGGAGTTTGGAGAAAGGACTTTAGGAAATGTTGCTGCGGGTCTGTGTTGGCTACCCTTTGGCATTCTTGCAGAGATAACATTAGGTATCTATTTTTGGCTACTGGGAAGAATTTCTTGCACAGAGAGGCTGCACAGAGAGTGGTTGTGTGTGCTAGGTGCTGATGATATAATGGTGGGCATAAAACACATGCTCTCGGCTCTCAGGAACTTGCATACAAGTAGAGGAGCTGGCATGAATCAAATATCCATCAAAGTATCATTCATTCATTCATCAACTATTTTTTAAGCATCTACAATGTGCCAGGCACTGCTTTAAGTCCTTGGGATTCTGATTCTTCAGTAAAACAAACAGACAGTATTACTCCTCTCTGTGGTGGCTTTATAATGTGCCAACCTATCTAAGCTGGAACTACATTTCCCAGAATTTCCTCTCTGTATGGTTCTGGGTTAGGGATGGCCATAGGAGAAATCTGCATAAGATCTGAAAGGCAAGAGCAAAGCTGCAGCCATTAGCCTCTGAAGGTCAGTGCAGGGCACCAGGCACCGCTGTAGCTTGTGCATGTTGGAGCTGATCTGCTGGATTGCCTTCCTAGTGTGCTATTGGGTGATCTTCGGGTCCTGCTGGGTCTCCTCCTCCTGCTTCTCTGGTGGCCTGAGCCCAGCGTGGTGCTGCTTATGGCAAAAGGGACCAATTCTCCTGCAGATTCCTATAGCACTGAGTTTAGGTTCATGAGTGACAGATGTAGGTTCCAGTTTGTCTGTATTTGTCCTTGTGAATTCCACGTTGTTCCTGCTCTCGTGTACATCCAGGATTCCTTCCTGAATCATTGACTCATGGTGACTTCAGTCTCCAACCAGATGTAGAGGCAGTAGCCTGCATAGCTGCCCACCTGCCCTCACAACTGCCTACTGACTAATCCCTAGAATAAATCCTATTCCCTATTTCTCATGGTGGTTCTGCTGCTCTGATTGAACCCTGACAGATACTCTGCATTTGTGCCGGTTACATTCTGGATAGACAGTAAATGGCTTAATAAATAAATTCTAAACTATACTTAAGAGTAAAAGGTGCTATGGAAAGAAAATCAGAGAAGGAAATTAGAGAGGGAAAGAGTAAGGGTGATGTAGGGTGCCGTGGAGGTGGGGAGGCAGGCGCTCTATTAAATAGGGTGTCCCAATGGGCCTGATTGAAAAGGTAAGGTTTGTACGAAGGCTTGAACGAGGTGACAGGTAGCCAAAGGAAAAGCTTCGAGGGCAGAGGGAAGGTAGAGCCCACTCGCTAAGGCAGGAGAACGCCTGGAGCGTTCTAGCGTCTTCAGGGAGCCAGCGCGACTGGAAAGGAGAGAGCGAGGAGGAGGACAGGAAGGTGTCAGGCAGAAACTGCATCGGGGGTCTGATTTGTTCAGCAGGGGTTGGCACATAGCAGCCTGCAGAGCAAATCCAGCCCCTCTGCTTGTTTTTGTACATCGTCTTCTTGGCACACGGCCATGCTTGTTCATTTACACATCATCTAGGGCTGCATTTGGCTACCATGGCTGAGTTGAGTAGTTGTGACAGAGACCATATGGCCTACACAGCCTGAAGTATTTGCTAAAAAATGTGTTGACCCCTGGTGTAGCGGCTCAGAGGTTTTGGCCTTTACTCTGAGCAAACCAGGAGCCATCTCAGGGTTTTGGGCAGAGGAGGGCCACGCTCTGGTTTATGTGATACAAGCATCACTTGTATTGCTGTGTTGGGAGCAGATTGCGGGGGGCAAGGGTAGAAGCAGGGAGACCAGAGCGGTGCCGGCGGGGGAGGTCGTCGGAATCTCTTGAAGCTCAAGCCAGACTGACAGAGTGGATTTGGGTGTGGGAAAAGAGGGGAGTCAACAAATGTACAATTACAAGTGCTCGTATAAAAGGTTTCCTGGGAGGTGCCTCAGGGACCAGCGGGATGGGAGCAGTGCCAATCTCCCCACCCACTGGAGCAGGGCTGTGTTGTCTGTTTTGTGTACTGGGCTTTCTACTAACTAATAGGGTTGTTCTCAACCTTGGCTGCACGTTAGAATTGTCTGGGGAGCTTTACAAGGTACCAATGCCTAGGTCCCACCCTCAAAACTCTTATTTAATTGGTTTGGGTTTTGACCTGAGCATTAGGATTCGTAAAAGCTCCCCAGATGATTCTTCCATCAGCCGACATTGAGAGCCGCTGCTCTAGTATTTTCTTTGAATAAACTTCCCATGCCTTCAGATGATGGGAAGGGGCTGGTTTAGGATCTAGGAGTGTGTGCTGGAATGTGTCTTTTTAATTTTCATCTTCCCCCGCACTTAGCACATTCATAATACCACCTTAATTTCCTCGGAAGGAATTTCTTCTCCCCTTTGTTTGTGGCCCTGGTAGAAACAGTGTCTGTCTCCCCCCTTGGCAAGGTGAACTTCCTGGATCTCTTCTCTCCCTTTTCCTGGTGCAGCCACCTGGCAGCTGTTTGATTTGAGCCCAACCAGTTGGACACACGGGTATCAGAGGTGGTTGCAGATGACTTGTTGCAACAAGGGCCCCAATGCTAGCCCAGTACTGTCCAGGATTTCCCACCATGAAATGACTGCTGAGTATTGTTCCCAGCATCTTGACCCTCAGAGCTCCCTTGGTTCTTTCAATCCATTCCCAAGCCTGGTGCCCTGGTCTCTGGTACCCTGTCAGTCTCCTTTCCACTATCCTATATCATGTTGAAAAATTCCCTATTGCTTAAGTTAGTTTTTGTTTGTAGCCAAGAACCCTATGGGTACAGAATGCCTGGGTGGCATTCTTTGCTCTATTTGTATCATGACATTATTCCGGTCTATTCATTTGGCAACTGAACACTGTGATTTCTTTGTTGGCAAAGAGCAAACAAAAATAACAATCTATTGAACTATGCTTACTCAATAGGCAACAGACAAATATGAGTTGGTGCCAGATCCTTTGGAGGTTATAATAATCACTTATAAAATGAGCATAGCTATCAATAATAACAATTTATTAATCATCTACTTCTTGAAAGTACAAAATTTGATTTGATATTTCTACAGATGCCAAGTCTTTGGTTGAAATGCAATATATGAAAAATCATCAAAATGGTGAGCTAAACACAATCCTAATCTTGGGGCATGTGTTGGATATCTAAAGGAAGAAGAATAGGTGTCACTTTGGGTCCTGCAGGAAGCAGACACCAAGACAGAATGAGAAATGCAAGAGGTTTGGTGCAGGAAATATCTGTGGAAGAGAAAGGACAGAGGTCACAGGGCCAGTTAAAATCTTCAGACCACGCTGCACGTGTGACAGCTGCGGAAGGACAGGGTGGAAGAAGGAGGATTTGGAGAAAGAAGCTGAGATTGCAATGCATCTCTGCGAAAGTCTAGATCAGGCTGGTGGGGAGCTTCAGAGCAAAGATTGCCAGTGAGAGGAGTCCTGTATTGGCCAGGAAGCCCTGGCTCTAGTCGCCCTGTGGCGCTCAGTCATTGGCCGGGAGCAACGTGGGAAGAGCCTGGCCTCAGTGTGAATACTGGGAAGGATCTCGAAGAGGTAGTCAACTAACCACATTCCTTGCAGCAAGTTCTCTCTTGAAAGATTCAAGCAACGTACTTCCACAGAGGTCACAGAAGTCCATAGGAGGCAAGGGAGGAGGAGTTTTGCCTTTCAAAAATCAAATTTCTGGGGTGCCTGGGTGGCTAAGTCGTTAAGTGTCTGCCTTCGGCTCAGGTCATGGTCCCAGGGTCCTGGGATCGAGCCCCACATCGGGCTCCCTGCTCAGCGGGAAACCTGCTTCTCCTCCCCCACTTCCCCTGCTTGTGTTCCCTCTCTCGCTGTGTCTTTCTCTGTCAAATAAATAAATAAAATCTTAAAAAACGAAAACAAAAAACCAAAAATCGAATTTCTTGCCCTACCTGCCATGACCATTATTCAAGACCACGTAGGGCATGAGAACCAAATAAATGCGAGGAGATTTATTATGGTTTTTATGTGAGCTTTAGCAGGAAGTCTTTCAATCTGTTGTTTGAGGAAGGTGAGTCATTATGAAAAATTAATGCATTTCCTTTCCACTGGGAAGGGGTCAGATACGGGCTCCTGGGCAGGACAACAAGCATTAGGGTTTAAGAACTGGGGCCTTTGGGGAAGGGTAGATACACTTCGGGAGATCTCCATCCCATCCCTTCTTGCCTGTTCATGCTCTGTTCTTTCTGTTTTCTCCTTTCTCTCATGCACCATCTATTGCTCCTTCTCTACTGAATCTTTCCTATCACTATATAAACATGTTCTTACAAAGTTTCCACTTGTCCCAAATTCCTTTCAAACCACTCTCCTATTATTCCACACCTATTCATGGCCAAACATGCCAGCTTTCTCCTCTTTGTGTTACTCATTCCTTACTCGGACCCCACCCTCACGGCCCCCCTTAGACATTACACTTGTCAGGGGCACCCAAGACTTCCATGGAGCAAACTCAGTGGCCAGTTCTCCATTCTTGCCTTATGGGACCTCAGTAGCACCTAACTCTGCTGACACCCCTTTCTTTTTGGAATGCTTAGCTTTCTTGGTTTCCCACTTCTCCTGGTTTTCTCCCTACCTTTCTCTGGCCACTCCTTTTCAATATCATCAATTGACTCCTCCTCCTGAACCAAATCTAAACACTGGACTTTGTCTGGATTTGGTCTGAACTGAGTTCTCTCTCTCTCTTTCTCCTCCGCCCCCACCCCCTCCCATTTCTTGGCCAGGGTGCTATGGCCATTTGGGACAAGGCAACTCTTTGTTGTGTTGGATGCTCTTTACATTGAAGGACCTTAACACCCCCCATCTCCAGGCACTTAAATCCTATTTAGCCTTTGGGTTTTTCATCAGTTCTCCACAAGCCGACCCTGAAAAGAGGAATTTATGCAAACCGTCTATTAAGAAAGAGCACCTAGGAGAATTGGAAAGAGTATGGGGAAGTAAGGTAGGGAAGGAAAGACACCAATACAGTGATATTTCAGACCAAGTTCCAGCCTCAGACTGCCCCAGAGAAGCTCTAAGCATAAATTATAAGTCAAGATTGTCCTGGCTTGAGACAAGGGAGCTGGGCATTCATATTCTTACTTCCATCAGTCATTGGCTAAGGACTGTTCTGTGTGTATGTGTGTGTATGTGTGTGTGCATGTGTGTGTTGGGGGCAAGGGTTTGGTACGAGTGGATAAGATATGAACTCCCAAGCATTTTCAGCTGTCTGTGTTGGCAGCCAGAGCAGTCCAGTAGCTCAAAGGAAATCACAGAAGAAAGGTGCAGGCACCAGCTTTTACAAAAGCACCCAGAGGCTGGGGGATGGATGCTCAGGGTGGTAAGGAGGAGTCCTGGGGATCTGGGTGGAGCGCATACAGTATCTGTTACAATTGTCTGTAACATGGATGGAATGGGGTGGGTGGAGGCTGAGAGTAAGGAACAGAAGAAGGGAGGGTGGGTCCGACCTGAATCCCATTTATAAGAGAGGCCCCCTTGCAGATCTGTTGTGTGGAAAATCCTCAGGTGAGTGGCTAATAGAAGGCTATATATGAATTACAGTGTGAGTTCATATGAGCTGTGTTGGTACAGAGGCCTACTTCCAACCTGTGGGCCCAGGAATCACTCTCTGGGGTCAGCTATCCACCTGGCTTGTACTAAGGCCTAGCCTCCAAATGCCCTTCATTGCACATGTCTTGTCTCGTCCCAGCACTGCTCTAAGCGCCACCTGAACATAACAAGATCCCTTGTGGGGCAGGGGGAGGTAGGCATTCTCCCAACTATCAGCAATGATCAGGAATGTCTATTTTGCTATGTCTTTCAGATTGAGATTTTATAATGAAAAAAAATCACTAATTTGATAATTTTAAAAGGACTGAAGAAATTCTCCTGTTAAAAGTTAGGAAAGTGTTTAATAAGCATACTTGTAAGTTTTAAAAGAGCATTGTATACAGACTGCTTGTAAGTATACTGTAAGCTGAGAATAGAGGAAACTGGATGCTTTATGTGGAAATACTGATGATTAGAGAGAGGAGAATACTAACATTCAACTCTAACACCCAAAGACAACTGGTTTTAACATTTTGATTTATTTCTTTTAAATATTTTTCTGTTTATATTTTTCACATAATGCTTTTCCCGTTTAATGTTATAATTTAAGAAGCCCTTGCATATGCTACTAAATATTCTTGGAAAACATTATTTGAAGTTGCTATGTAACATGTACATATCTTGTTTTACTCAACATTTTCCTGACCATGGGATATGGCAGGTTTTTATAATTCTGTTTTGTAAATACCACTGCAATGACAATAGCATAAAAGTGTGTGTGTGTGTGTGTGTGTGTTGGATAACTTTCCAAAATACTTTAGAGCTTGTTGTGGTTTAAAAATATGTCTAAAATTTCCTTGATTACTCATTTCTTCAAGAGATGGTTCTTAATTCCCCTCCTCTTGAGTATGAGATGAACTTAGTGGCTCACTTCTTTTTTTCTTTTTTAACATTTTAAAAATTTAAATTCAATTAATTAACATATAATGTATTTTTGGTTTCAGAGTGACTCACTTCTAATGCATAGACTATGGCAGAAGTGATGGGTGTGACTTTGGAGACTAGGTCGTAACCGGCCAGTGACTTCTTCCTTGTTTTCTCTTGGCACACTTGCCCCTGGGGAAGCCAGCCGATGTGTTGTGAGGATGGTCGTCAAGCAACTCTGTGGAGAGGTCCATGTGGGGACATCTGCTAGCAGGCTACTCCAGCCCTCCGTTCCACAGCAGGCAAGGGAGTCCTTTTGGAAACACACCCGGTAGCCCCAGACAAGCCTGTACATGAATGCAGCCCTAGCCAACATATTGAGTTCAACCTCATGAAAGACTCAGCTGGAGCTACTAGGATAAGCTACTGCTGAATTCCTAACCCACAGAATCTGTAAGATAAAAATGTCTGTTGTTTTTCAGGTAATTTTTAAATGTAACAATAGATAACTAATATAAGGCTCTTGATGTATTCAAATTGCCTTTTCAAAAGGTTTTACAAATTTATTCACTCATCAAAAAAAGATAAGAATGGCTGCTTTACTATGCCCCTTTCAATTGAATTATTATGACTAAAGAAAAAAAATCTTTGCTAATGCAGAAATAAATCATTATAAGTCCTAGATTCTTTCATTCTGCTTGGTTTAAAATTAGAGTTGCAATAATTTCAATGTCACTTAATAAAAGTTTTAAGTAAAGAAACCATTAATACAAGGACTTTAGAAAATTCAAAACACTGATTTGAGTCATTGCCCTTTATTGAGAAAAAATAAGAAAGGGTAGAAAATATTTATATGTCATTTATCATAATATTTAAGTTAATTTTATGATTATTCTTTATCTTGTCATAATAAAGCTGAGCTTCTGTCCAACATAGGTTTACTAAGAATGGCAAAATGTTTCCTGTAATCTCAAGTTGTTCTTTAATAGATACAAGGGCTGGTGACTTGAAACTTTACCACGTATTAATGTTTCTTAAATTTACTAGGTATTTTGTGCTAGAGAACAGGTCTTTTATTTAAAGTCCTTTAATTTAAAGGACATGCCTCTGCTCCTCAATCTTGTGATAATTAACTGACATGACCTCACTAATCTGGTTACAGTGATCTCAAGCAGCTTTTAAAAGTCTTGGTGTAGGGACACCTCAGTGGCTCAGTCGGTGAAGCGTCTGCCTTCGGCTCCAGTCATGATCCCAGGGTCCTGGGGTCGAGTCCCACATCGGGCTCCCTGCTCAGCCGGGAGCCTGCTTCTCCCTCTGCCTCTGCTCCTCCCCCTGCTTGTGCTCTCTCTCTCTCTGACAAATAAATAAGTAAAATCTTAAAAAAAAAAGGTCTTGGTGTAGGGGAAGTATTTGTAAGAGTTTCCTTCTTATGTAAGCCGTACAGGTAAAAGTAATCATTGTAATATTATAATAGCATCAGCACTTAAATGAAATCTCAATTTCCATACTCTTTTGATGAACTAAAAATAGAGAGGAGGTGTTTTCATATTAAAACATCAATCGAATCTTGAATAAAATGTAATGTTTGTAGATTTTTAAATAGCCTCATCTATGAGACTATACACAGTACAAATAACTACCTTCTTATTTCTGTGTTTTCAAAAGCTCATCCCTTTCTTTTCATCATTATTTTGAATCTGTAGAGCACTTTAAGCCCCTTCTGTGAGTGACACTGGAGAGAGCAGTATTGTGTGGTCAGTTCCAGAAGCCTAAGCTGGCTGTAATTCTGTTATGCTCCCCGTGCAAGCTCAGTGGCTAACTGGATGTGTGGTGACATATGCATGGAATAGTAGGAAATACAGCATAGAAGGAACAACGTGGAACTGAAACAAAAAATAACTTATGATACTTATTAGCAGGATCTTTTTCATTTAAAACTCCTGCAAAACAATGACGTAATTTATATTTCCCGAGTTTACTCTTATGTAAAGTAGTCATCAGGGAACTTCGGGGGAGGTCTTTTGTTTGTATCAATTTTTCTGGCTTTTAAGTACGTAAATGAAATCCTCCAACTTCAACATTCTACACTATATAATTTTCATTCTGAATGTGTAAGTGGAAAGATAGTATTTCATGAAGTTACATGTAGTGTCCATGAAAGCATTATGTTAGGTGGCTGCCTTCTCATTATTTTAAAATATATTTAAAATATATTTTATATAAATATATTTATTTTTAACTATACGTATTTTTATTTAAATGTATTTTAAATGTGGCAATGCTACTTCTTAATGCTGTAGTTTAGGAAGATGGTGTGTCAACAGTTTGTATTTGCTCCCCTGGACAAGTCACCTGGTTCTTCTGGTAACGAGGCAAACATAAACATATAAACAATTAGATGCTAGCTTAAACAAAAATTGGCAATTTGAGCATGTTCTGACAGCATAACAAAATCAACATTATTTTACTCAGTTTATTTTTATAAGGATCAGTGACTCATGAAAAATTACAAGAAACTCGGGACGCCTGGGTGTTGCAGTCAGTTAAGCGTCCGACTCTTGGTCGTGATCTCAAGGTCATGAGCTTGAGCCCGCGTTGGGCTTTGGGCTCTGCGCTCAGCGTGGAGTCTGATTAAGATCCTCTCTCCCTCTCCCTCTGCCCTTATATTAGGAAAAATATGATTTTTCTTTGCCCATAGATCCTCTCGAACTTTGACTTTAGAAATAAATTTGCTTGGCTATGCTTATTCCTGATATCATATAAGAGTTTATAAAGTAATGTTCAGTACCTGCATTTGGCAGAACCACTAATCCTTTTTAACTAAGAGGGAAGAAAATAATTTCAATGCGCTCTCCTTTCTGGATATGTCTTTAGCCACTGCATCCCATAATTACCATTGAAAGGTGGTCAAAAGGTACAAAAGACCAGTTACGAGGTAAGTAAGTTCTAGGCATGCAATATGTAGCATGATGACTATAGTTAACACTGCTGTATGATATAGATAGATAGATAGATAGATATAGGTATCCTTTTTTTGTGTCTATCTATATAAAAGTTGTTGAGAGTAAATAATAAGAATTTTTATCACAATGAAATTTTTTTCCATTTTTGTTTTCTCTTTTTATTGCATCTACATGAAATGATGGCTAACTAACCTTATCATGGTAATCATTTTACAATAGGTGTTAATGAAATCATTGTGCTGTACACCTTAAGCTTATACAGTGATGTATATGAATTTTGTCTCAAAAAAACTAGGAGAAAGAGTTGCTGCCACTGTTCATTGGTTGGTGCGGGACTCATTCCAGATCTTTCCTCACAGTGCTGGCTTTGAACCATTCTACCTGCCTCCATCCTATTGTCTACACACCTGGACCCTTCCCCTCTGGCATGTGTTTTGGACTTGACAGCCATCCCAGTTCTATACACAGCCCTTCCTGACATCTTCCTGACATGCTCATAGCTGATACCTGATGTTAGCCCCGGGCAGCTGGCATCCCCCATCCCTGCTGGCTGGGTCCTTGGCACTCTAAACCCTCACTCCTCCAGAAAAGGGCATTAGACATCTGTAGAGACTGGTCCTCCTATGCATGATAATTTAAGAAGCAGCAGAAAGTTGCCAGGCATTGCCACTTCTAGTGAGTGTCCTTTCACACAATCAGACATTTGAAGATTATATAAAAAGAGACAAATAATGTGTTTGAAAAATCACCTAAAGGTGAGAGTGCTTTCCTACGAAAAAGATTTTCCTATCGTTTTGGATGGCTTTGGAAAAAGAAGGAAAACAATACAGATCATCATGAAAACTGTATTTCTTGTGGCAAGATTTCACATAAGTTTTAATTCCATTTCTGTAAGAAAACAAAACAAAACTAGTCTAATAGTCTTCAGTGTGTGGGTTAGTTTCTGAATACCCCCCAGCAAATCTAGTGTTGGACATATTAGTAAGCTTATTAGACTTTGTGTCTACTATTGCCACTTATTCCAGCCCACACTCAATTTCTGCCAGAGTCGTCTAAAAAGTGAAATTCTGTTGGTTATACTTTCTCCTTAAAAATAAAACAAATCTGCGACAGCAAAAATGTCCTCTTTAAACTCATGAGAGCCATTATAATCAAGCCAGTCCAAACTCCCGTGCATGTTCTCTCTTCCTAGACTCTCCATTGGTCTGCCTCTTTATCTCCAAATCTCCCTCACGATTCACCTCAAATGTCTCCCTGTGAAATCTTTCACTTTCCTCTCTTGAGTTGCTCCTATATGATGCCATGACTCTGTAGTGCATATAACACTATTTCTCACACTGATTTATTTATTTATTTTTCCTCATTCTATAAGGATTTATCATTCCCAAATCACAGTGAAAGAAACTTGGGTCACTTACCAATTTTGATTTCTGTTATGTGCCTTAGAGATACCTCACTGAAAACTGGTATCGGACATAACAGAGTAACATTTGCAGAATGTAACATTGGAGTGATAGTACTGACATTGTTGCAGGTATGAAACTTTTGAGTATTAAATGGTTACATGCTATTTATATAGAACCTTGGTCCAATAATAAAAATAGAGAACAGCAGCTGGAAATTTATCTCAAAGTTCAGAGATAAAAGGGTTAACCATTCATTCCACTATTTTCTGTAAATAAGTCCTTTTTTTATGCTGAAATCTGATGGCAATTAAATTCTGATATTCTTCGGGCACCTGGGTGGCTCAGTTGGTTAAGCTACTGCCTTCCGTTCAGGTCATGATCCTGGAGTCCCTGGATCGAATCCCGCATCGGGCTCCCTGCTCGGCGGGGAGTCTGCTTCTCCCTCTGACCCTCCCCCTCTCATGTGCTCTCTCTCTCATTCTCTCTCTCTTAAATAAATAAAATCTTAAAAAAAAAAATTCTGATATTCTTCCAAGCTACTGTATGAAGAGGAGCTGAAGGCCGTCGCTATACAGCATACTGCAACGTAAGGACTCTTCCGTTCACCAATTCTGGCACACTTCCAAAATATACCCAACAATCCAGTTTTATTTCTGTCCAGGAGGCTGGGTGCCAAGGATTGGTTATAAGCACAGGTACACATAAGCAGCAAGATTACGGTCAACAGACTCTGAAAATTGAAAATGGCAGACATAGCGAGGCCAGCGAAGCCCCAGCCACATCACCCTTCTCTCAGTATTTATCATTATTCTTCCATTCCAGTCTTTGACTTCCTTGAGGGTCAAGCCCTTATTCCTTTTGTGACCGCTGAACCTGGGTGTTCACAAAACATGTTTGGAGTGAATGCATGACACCAAGGAGCATAGAAAAGCCAGACCCAGCAGATGATTTTAAATGCTAAGGCATGATATGGTCCACCAGAACCCATGACACAAATTGTTTAGTCTTCTCTTAAAAATATTAACATTAGTCTGTGGAAATTTGGACCACACACAGCCCTGGTGTGGGAAAGCAAATTTGACAGGGTTTCAATAATATTCCTTTGCTCCAGCTGGCTAAAGGAATGCTAAGTCAATGCCTATGTCTACAAAACCAATATGTTATTATTTGGTTTGTCATTTATCAACCTCTGAATAACTTGTTATAGGTAGAGTGTAGAGTTGAGAGAGGGATTTCTTTGAAAGAGACTGGCTGGCTACCCAGGCAAGCTCTCTCCCGAATGCTATCATCCCAGCAGGCTGCTCTGTGCTAGATCTGGTTCTTTGCCTTGCATGACCTTGATATTTCATCCAGCACAGAAAGGATCATATAACCGAACCCACAAGACTGATATATTCATCAAGATCCTGATCTATTAATTTACAATGAAAACTATAACTGGCAAGCAGAGGAGATATTCATATTAGCTGGGTAGTGTGTTCTTATCATTTTAGGAAAACATGTTTGGGAAACTAATGTTTAGATCACAAGTTGTGTAGTGGGTCCAAATGAAGAGAAAGGGGATAGGGGTCATTGAGCCGTGAGCCTGATGCTCCATGCACTTCCCTCTAGTGTCTAAGCTGCCAAGCTGACTGGATATTTGTGTTCAAGGGCCCTGGATGGGGGACCCACTAAGAAGTCCTTGTATTTTGACTTCCCATTTATAAGACCAGTATAGTCAGTTCCTGCTATCGACAGGATTTCCTCAGACAAGGCAAAATAAAACTGTATGGTCTCAAATTTTCCTATTAGAAATATAATCCAGTAAGATTTCTGTCACACTGCACTTCCTGGACACCTTGATTGGACTTTCAAATCCCCTCAGCCCTACATTTTCTTGAATTAATTTCTACATTTAGCTAATCTCATCCATTATGTATTAACTCTTATTAATTCCATTCTTAGAAAATGGTTATGTTATTTATAGGTTTTGGGGGATCCGGGCTTTTCTTCTAATGTCGATAACACAGTTTTGGGGCACTTGGTCCATGGCCACACTCTTTCAATACTAGTTGATAATTGGTCCTTAAATAGTGCTTTTTCAGACCACGCATCCCCATGCATTACTGTGTCATCAAATCAAATTAGTCCTGACCGGTGGCTTAAAAAATAAAACAGAATAGAAAATATTAGAACGCATGGCACAGAGTTAGGTAACTCTTGTTTTATACGGGTTCTGTGTCCTAGGTTGTGATACAAAATGCTTTTCTGACTCTGTGTTGGGGTTAAAAAAATTTATAAGCCACCGCCTGGAACTCAGAGCTTCATTCTCTGCCTGAGAGAGCAAGATGTTCTTTGTGCATGAAGGTGTTAGCAAATTTATTTAAATAAAGCCTTTGCCACGAAGAGCCCTGTTATTGAGGGGGACAGTAGAAACTGTGTCAGAAGCTTGCAGAAACGTCCATCTTGGCAAGTGTGTACCAGGAGCAGTGGTTGCAAATAGATGCAGGTCATGTAAAAACAAAGGAAAAATGAGAAGTCACCTGAGAGAAACAGCAGTAGAACTTTTGGACCCTAGTCAGTGTGTCTCTGTGGCTCCAATCTCTCTTTTGCCCAGGAGCTCAGGGGAGCTGCACGGATTTCCCTGCTTTTATGTTAGACAGGGTCACCGTGACGCCTGCTCAGACTGAGCCAGTCAGAACAAATGAAGAGATTTTCATATGAAATCCTAAGTTTCTTAGGAAATTGCTCTCCTAAGCAGAAAAATGCAGCATATATTTGGATCCTTGAGGATAAGTGTTTGGCAAACTCTTCAAGGCACAAATACATTTTGATTCCTTTTCTTTTGAGTCCAGTTTAGTTCCTACAGTGTGTGTGTGTTTGGGGACAGGTGGTGCTGAGTGTTTGGAAATGTCAGACTGCATTAGTTGTCTATCCATCCATCCATTTCCATTCATCCATTTGTTCATTCATATGTGTATCTATCTGTTCATCCATCCACCCCTTGCTGAGCACTTATGTACCCTGTGCAAGCACTTTGCCTTCTTGTGTATTTTTGGTGTTGGGAAATCTTAAGTTGCAAGGGAATTTAAAAGTTATTTGACATAGTTCTCATCAGATGAATGCATCTTCTCTGTAGACCTGCTGGCGGGTGACAATTCAGGCTTCTGCCAGCATCAGAATATACCTCTCCAACTGCGAAAGTCCTCTTGTGTTAAACTAAAACCTATTTTTCTGTAGCTCCTTTCAGAAACCTCTTGTCTGAGCCCCACACAGCTAAGGAATACTGAAGAGCTGCTCTCTGCCTACTTGCCCATCCCAGTTCCTGAGCTAATTCCTCAGTTGCCTGGTTTCTGAGCTAATCCTAATCTAGCCTGATGACACATTAGGATTTGCATTCCTATCAGAGAATGGGATCAAGAACCGTGTGTGATGTCTGATAGGTCTAAGAAGTGCCCCCATTCCAACCTACACTGTTTAAGTTCCTACTCTGGTGCTTAGCCCTTGTGCCTTTGTTTTTCTCTAGTTTGGGGTGGTCACTCTAATGGTCCCTCTGGGATTGACATCCCACTCTGAATTTTAACAGGTCCTCCACCTGGAACTATGATGCCTATCTCTGCCACTGCAGATGGAACCCTTGGGAACTGATGCCATCTGAAATCGAGCCTGGGCTACCCATGCACCTTGGAGTATTCTAATTTGATTCTTTGTTTATTTCCTCAAGGTCCATTTTAACACCAGATGAGTCCCACAGCTCTGGCACTCTGTTCTTGATTTCTGTCTAGTCTTATCTTTGAAATTCCAGCCTGCCTCACAGTGAGTGTCTCCAAGTTACGCATATTGGTTCTAATTCTAGCCCATGTAGCCAAGCATATGATAGCTCTTCATATATTTGAGGATGCTACTGTTTCAGTTTTCTCTTGCTGTATAACAAACTATCCCAACACTCAGTGACTCAACAGAACAGTAAGTTTTCTGCTAGTGGTTTTGCCATTTGGCAAAACTCAGTGGGGGAAAGATCATTTTTGCTCCATGAAGCATCAGCTGGGGTAGCTTGGTGAGGCAAAGATCTACTTCTAAGTGGCTCACTTACATGCGCTGGCAGGGAGCTTGGTTGGGGCTGTTGGCTTGGTGCCTCAATTATGCTACATGAAGCCGCTTGAGATTTCTTACTACATGGTGGCCGGGTTCTAAGAGAGAGGAAATGGAAGCTGCCAGTCTTCTTTAAGACTGGGCCTGGAACTGGCGTAATATCATTTTCCTTTGATTCTCTTGGTCAACATGGTCACAGAGCAGCCCAGATTCAAATGTTGAGAAATATAACTCCACTTCTTGATGGAGAGAATTGACAAAGATTTTGCAGCTGTCTCCTTGCTCCACCCCTGCTCCTACCCCTTCAGTCCTCTCTTCTCTAGGCTAGAAAGCCCTTATTGCTTTCTCACTAATGCAGTGTTTAGTGTAAGCCTATTGTGGAGAATAGAACAAGATTTTCACCTCCTTTCTATTAAAGTTTATATCTTTCTTGATGCAACCCAAGGTCATGTTAACATCTGTAAGAGTTACATTTCACTGTTGATTGACATTCAACTTATTACTGATTATGCCCCTATAGCTTCTTTTTCTAATATTCTGTTGGTATGGCATGGTACGTCTGTCTTGTACTTGGAAAGCTAGATTTTAGACTCAATTCAGTTATTTAATAGCTCTCCTTGTGAAGTTTCACCTTGTCAGACCTAAACTACTGCTCTTGCCTGTTAAGATAATTTAGATTCTTATTTTTTGTTTAACATGGCAATGTTCAGTCAACATGAAGTTGATGGCTGTGTCCTTAGTAGTTCAGGCAAACAATTGATAAAAATGTTAACAGACCAAATATAGACCATGTGATTGGACACTGGAAGTCTTCTAGGATAACACAGGAATCATCACTCAATTCTTCAACTGTCCTTGCACCTGTCCCATAAAATTTTACTTGATCTCACAGTGTATCATGAAAAATCTCTTCAACTATCCTGCTGAAGTTCAGGCACTTTGCATCTACTATATCCCCCAGATAATGCAACCCAGTAGCCCTACTGAAGAAGCAAAAACTCTCAGACAAATATGACATTTTCTTAATGAAAATATACTGTGTCCCAATCAGCCCTACTCCTCCTCCAAGGTCTCTTTGACTAAAAGAAACCTTTTTACTTTTTGGGTTATTTTTTTCAAATATTAGTCTGATGGAGGTATAATTCATGTAAAATAAATTACACCCGTTTGAAGTGTACAATTTGATGCATTTTGACAATTATGTTTAGTCCCTTGAAACCACTACCGGAACTAACTGAGACACAGAACATTTCCACCACCTTCCAAGGTTTCCTCATGCTCCTTTGCAGTCCGTCCTCCCCTCCATCCCCAATCCTCAGGCAACCTCTGATCTTTCTGTCATGATAGGTTACTTACACTTTCTAGAATTTCATATAAATAGAATTATACAGTATGCACTTTTTGTGTGTGTGTGTTTGGCTTCTTTTATATATAATTTTCTCTTCTCTTCTTTTATATATAATTTTACACCTCCTCAGTGTAAAAGTTTTGGGATTCATCCACACTGTTGCTCTCTTAGTAGCATGTTCCTTTTTAGTGCTAAATGATACTCTGTTGTGGGGATATAACACATTTTGTTTATTCACTTCCCTGTTGGTGGACATTTGTTTCTAGTTTTTGGCTATTATGAATGAAGCTGCTTTGAATATTCATGTATGAATCTTGGTGTTGACATGTGTTTTCATTTCTGTTTGGTACCTGGACTACTTCTTCTTTTGTTTTTGTTTTTTCTTTTCCTTTTCACCAGACTCTTCCTGCCTAGAATTAAGGTCACCATTCTACAGTTTTTGAAACCTAACTTATGCCCTATTTTGGAAATCAGAGCAAAAGTCATCTTTCTCCAACCTTCTGGCATAACTTGATAGTCCTCAAAACGCTCCATTTACGAGTTCTTTCAATTCTTTAAATATAGTTCATCTGCTTAGAGAATTTATTCTCTTTTAACCAGCAGCTTTTGGGGTAAATATTATTGAACACTTAAAATGTGTGCCAGACTAAGCACTGTATGTACATTGTCTAATTTCCTGTTCACAACAATTATATAAGAAAGGTACTATTTTAATTTTATCTTTTTAATAGGTGAATAATCAGAAGTATAGAGAGATGAAGTAACCTGCCTAAGTTCTGATTGCTGGGGAGCTAAGTTTGTAAGCTGTGTATTTCTCTCTGGAGCTGGAGTCCAAACCATTTCACAATATAAGACAAACAGTGATGATTATGATAGGAGAACTGGGCATACAATGTGATGAATGTTTATAAGAAAGAAAGGTGAGGTAAATGAGGAACTTCCTTAAGAGGAAGTGATAGCTAAAGTGGATCTTGAAAACTGGGATGAATATGGATGGTGAGGTGGGGACAAAATGATATAAAATTCAGATGGACAGGTGGCATAAGCAAAGGCCCAGTGGCAGAAATGGGAGCATCATCAAGCTTCCTTAGTGCAGAGATCTGTGGACTGGTGGGAGACCAGGGAAAAAAAGTGGCTATGAGATTAGATACAATGACAGGAAGACTGGTCAGACCATCGGTTTTTGAATGATGGGCTGGGGAGCTGACTGTGGCTATAAATTGTGATGTATGGTGGGAGATGCTCTTGCAGACTGCTGAAGGATTAATATGATGGCTTTAAATGGATCAAGGAGGATGACAGCAAAATTAAGAAAGCCAGTTAGGAATCTGCTGCACTGGGGCGCCTGGGTGGCTCAGTTGGTTAAGCAACTGCCTTCGGCTCAGGTCATGATCCCGGAGTCCCTGGATCGAGTCCCACATCGGGCTCCCTGCTCGGCGGGGAGTCTGCTTCTCCCTCTGACCCTCCCCCCTCTCATGTGCTCTCTCTCATTCTCTCTCACACAAATAAATGAATAAAATCTTAAAAAAAAAAAAAAAAAAGGAATCTGCTGCACTTAAAAACACAAAACAAAACAAAAATGAGGGCCTGACTCAGAACGGTGGCAGGGGTAAGGCTTGTATTGGAAGAGTCAACTGAACTCTGCTTAGTATTAGAAATTCAAATAATTTTTCTATCATTTACTATTTTGGGCTCATCTTGCAATTACTCCACATTAATATAAACTAGTTTTAAGCACTTAATTGCATTTATACCAGTTGATAGTTTTCTGATTTTTCAAATTTATTTTATTTATTTATTTATTTATTTATTTATTTATTTATTTATTTGACAGAGAGAGACACAGCGAGAGAGGGAACACAAGCAGGGGGAGTGGGAGAGGGAGAAGCAGGCTTCCCGCGGAGCAGGGAGCCTAATGTGGGGTTCGATCCCAGGACTCTGGGACCACGACCTGAGCTGAAGGCAGACGCTTAATGACTGAGCCACCCAGGTGCCCCTGATTTTTCAAATTTATAAACAGATTTCTCAAGTTGTCATTTACACTGGAAGGAATTAAGATGTCAATAAGTTGAAATTATCTACTTTGTTAACTATGCTGTTTCTTATCCTTTTTTGTTTTTTAAAGATTTTATTTATTTATTTGACAGAGAGAGAGAGAAAGAGAGAGAGCATGGAGCATGAGTGGCATGGGAGGAGCAGAGAGAGAGAGGGAGAGGGAGAAGCAGGCTCCCCACAGAGCAGGGAGCCCCACATGGGGCCCCATCCCAGGACCCCGGGATTATGACCTGAGCCTAAGGAAGACGCTTAAACGACTGAATCATCCAGGCACCCCACTGTTTCTTATCATAATTGGGTAATACGAAATTAGTAACTCTTTTGGGCAACATCTCTTTTTGATTATATCTAGAAGACCTCATCACATTTTACAGTTACATAAATATTTAATAAAGGTGCTTGATTTAATAAAGTTTAAATATAAAATTAAAAGCTTGCAGAATACCACATCTATTTTATTTATTGAGGTATATTTCATACACTTTTTAAAAAAATTATTATTAGTTTCAGGGGCAGAATTTAGTGATTCATCATTTGCATATAATACTCAGCACTCATTACATCAAGTGCCCTCTTTAATGCCCATGACCCACTTACTCCATTCCCCCCACCCATCTCCCCTTCAGCAACCCTCAGTTTGTTCCCTGTAGTTGAGTCTCTTATGGTTTGCCTCCCTCTCTGTTTTTATCTTTTTAAATTTTCCTTCCCTTCCTCTATGTTCATCTGTTTTTTTCTTAAATTCCACATATGAGTGAAATCATATGATATTTGTCTTTCTCTGACTGATTTATTTCGTTTAGCATAATACCTTCCAGTTCCATCCATGTCATTGCAAATGGCAAGATTTCATTTTTTTGATGGCTGGGTAATATTCCATTGCAGAGGGAGAAGCAGTTTCCCTGCTGAGCAATGAGCCCGATGTGGGACTTGATCCCAGGTCCCTGGGATCATGACCTGAGCTGAAGGCAGACGCTTAACTGACTGAGCCACCCAGGCGTCCCTAATGTACAGATCTTAAATGACAGTTTGATGAATTTGGCAAATGTATATGTGCACAATGCCTCACCCCGTCGAGATATGGAACTTATCATTACTCCCAAAGTGTTTTTGTGCTTTGCCCAGACAGTCCTGTACCATTCCCTACCCCACGACCACTGTTCTGATTTATCACCATAGATCGGCTTGACTATCCTAGAATTGCACATAAATGGAATCATGCATCATGTTCTGTGTTTAACCACTTTCACTTAACATAGTGTTTTAGAGATTTGTCCATGATTGTCGCAGAGATCTGTGGTTCTTTTCTTATTATTATTGAGTAGTGTTCCAGCATATGAATATACCACCATTTCTTTAGCCATCTGCCTGTTGATTTGGGTTATTTCCAGTTTGGGGCCATTATGAATAGAGCTGCTATGAATACTTTTGTGCAGGTCTTTTTGTGGACATGTGGTTCCATTTCTTTCTCTTTTTTGTGTGTGTGGATCCATTTCTTAGACAAATACCTAGGGGTGCAATGGCTGTATCATATGGTAGGTGTATGTCTAACCTTTTAAAAACTGCTAAAATGGTTTCCAAAATGTTTATATTTTTAAAATATATTTTAGGATTGTATGGACTTCTTGTTTGTGTAAATTCTGGATTTCTTGTTTGTATAAAGCTGACCACAAGACTTGATTAAGAATGCAATATTCACATTAGGCTTACATTGACATTTCCTGTGACAATGAGGACTTTGTGATTATAGATGGCTAGCTTAGCCATCAACACCATTTTCCCCATAATTATGCTATAAATTAGGAGGTGACCCCTGAGCCTCTTCTCGTAAGTACTTCAGTATCTGGAAGGTTAACATGAAATTCTCTAAGGTGTTCTTAAGTGGTACCTGAAGGAAAAACATGCTGTAATGTCACATAAGTTAATAATTTTAAGGAGCCTATAGGCCTGGCAGTGAAATTAAATGCTTAACAATAATTCAAAAATGGCTTACAGCAACTTAAAAATGTGAATCATTTAGTGGGGCTGAAATTATGCTCCTGACATATATGTGTGACACACGAGAGCACTTACCTGGGAATTTATTACTAGCTTCTGAGCAAACAAAGCATGACCTACATTTGACTAAAGTCAGCTGTCTTTGGTTAATCCTATGGGCTTCTTTTTATTAATGTCACAATTGCTAATGTGGTATAACATTGTCATTACTGAATAGCACTGCGGGATGAGCTGCAGCTGTTATTTCTCTTTCTGAACCTACTGAGTCATTAAATCTGAGTTTGGGGGAATACAAGTTGTAAAGATTATTCAAATTCTGATTGAGAAATAGGACTACTGGGAAATTGTAGGTACATAAAGTAAAACTTTGAATCAATCCAGGTTCTTTTCTTTTCTTTTTTTTTTTTTTTTGTAAGCTTGAATGTTCAAAATTGTTCCTTAGGTTTAATTTGAAATCAAATGTCAAAAAAATAGAGGGTGAATGTAAGAAAATAAAGGGACAATGATATTTATAGGCAAAGTCTTTTTTGCTGATGGGAAAGTGATTTGTTGTTATTGAGAAAATATTAGGAAGTTCATTTCCTTCAAAAGACCATAATATTTTCTAACATTAGAATCCTAATGTTAATTTAAGAATATGCTTTTGTTCTAATGAGACAGAGAATAATTGATTTCTCTTTAATAGGTAAGGGAATTTTATGGTATTGCTCTTGGTATTCCTTGCAAAAATTTCTATCTTCTTTTAGAATTCTTACTTTGCCTTTGGTCATGATTAGTACTTTGCAAAGGGTATGATCCTGCAGTTCCTAAACTGAGCCTCAGAAATTTTTAAGTTTTGGAGGAGAGTATAGCAATATTCAATATTTCCTGGATACCACATAAACTACTAGCTCAAGATAGTTTTCAGTTTCTTCAGTAAGATTGTACTACGTTCTTCTCAGTGGTGTCATGTATTTGCGAAGCTGGGTTTTTGACAGTTGCTGTGACAAATAACAATTACTACATGAAAAGCAAAGTAGAATGGGGGATGAGGGTGGTAGTGTCCAATCTGATTTCAAAGTTTGAGAAGTTTTGCAATGCCCAATAGATGCACACATCCAATTAGTAAGTACTTGTGGTTATTTAAAGATGAAATAAAAGCATACTTTCAGTTTATGAATATTATTTTTTTCCCCAAATGGCCACTAACCTGTTAGGACCAAAATAAAACAACAAACAAACAGAAAAACAAAATACCTTACCACGTAGGGACCTAACTACTTACTAAATAAAACAGTTGGTTATTTCATTTGGTCTGGGGACACTGAGAAAAATCAGAGAGTCACTAAGGATCCCTCCAAAGTGAGAAATTTTGGGAACCCCTGGTATAATCTGATCATCATTTAAAGAATTTCTGATCTTTTATGTTTATTTAAGACCTGTTTATGTTTATTCTGGCCTGTCATGTGCTTTTGATGTTATTTAAAAATGTTGGGAGCAATGGGAGTTCAGTGATTGACATTTCTGAAGCTCATTTTTTCTGGATGGTATTTTGGAAGTCAGATGTCTGCAATGACTTCATTGACTCCAGGAAAAACTTTAAGTTGAAAAAACTTGTCTTTTGCATCACACCCCCAGGCATAGAAGTCCTGGATAGCCAGACAGCCGGTTCCCATGGCACTATAGAGAGTGTGGTCCGTGGGTCGGAGCTTATTAGAAATGTAGACTCTCAGGCCCCGCCCGAGACCTGCTGAATCTGAACCTGCATTATAATGAGACCTCTAGGTGATTCATAGGCACAGTAAAGTTTGAGAAACACCGCTCTACCATTTCTATCCCATCCCACCTCAGCCTTCCCAGACGGAATCCCCCATTCCCTCTGAACATGTCTTTAAAACCTAGTTTCTCTGTGCATTATTTGTTTGGGGCCTTACTATCCACTATTTAAAACTTCCTAATGAATTAATGCTTGATAATAGTTGAAATGTGCTATCATTTCCCAGAGAAGACTCTGACAAACCGTCACACTGTATTGTTATTTTTGTCTTGTAAATGTCTTCAACGTTTCTCAGTGCAGCCAAATGCCCTGCCTTCCTTATCTTCTCAGCTATGGTTTTGAGAGTTAGGCTCTCTGTATGCCCCAAAATGGGTTTCCCTGGTGTGGAGCAGAAGGCGTGGATGTCGGGCATGTGAGATGGAAAAATGCGATGTTAAAAGTGAGAAAGGGCCTTTCCACACTACCCAGAGAGAGAGGTCCATATGGCAATGTTCTGGGTTCCCATCGTAACTTTAAGGGAAACTTTCACCTTGTGCAGAGCCCTTGATGTCCTGCAAATGAAGATGTCCTCACATTCCTTGCAGCAGGAACCCACTTAGGTGGCAGCCACCTTGACTTCCAATGGGACAGGACGTCTAAAAAGGCAACAGTGATGGCATCTGCATCCGACATCTGAATAGAACCCGAGAGGCACTTGTGCTGATAGCTCAAGCCCCTGAAAACTCGGCTGATGTCAGTGCCTTCTCCTCCAAGAATACTGGCCCGCAAGATATGCCGGAGTTTGCTGCGGCCACCAGAGCCACTTCTATTGCCGGCTGCTTCCTCCCTGGGACCTTCACCAACCGGGTCCGGGCAGTCTTCGGAGAGCCACGACTTCCGGTGCTTACTAATCCTAGGGCTGACCGCCAGCTGCCCCCGCAGGCGTCTTATATTAACCTGCTTACCACTGTGTATTAACTTGTGTAACACAGATGCTCCTTCGTACTAGGCGGACATTTCCATCCCAGGCAGCAAGAAGGGGGGGCGGTCAGTCAGCAGGTCCGAGGTAGTGGGCGCTTGCCCCAAAGTTCTGCGCATGTGCAGCCCCATCCCCGGGACCACTCGTGGGAGGCTGCGCGTGATCTCCGCTTCTACAGAGGTGGTGAAGAGATGGAGAGGAAGAGCAGGCTGCTGCCGGAAAGGCCATGGCAAAGGAGGAATTTCAGGGTGAGTGGACTGCTCCAGCTCCCGAATGTACTGACCCTCCCCCTGGGGTCGCAGGCGGGTCTGAAGGCGCTGGTGCCCTGGGTGCCTCTTGCAGGGGCCCGGGGGCCTGAGGACTGCTCCGCCGCTGCCGCTGCTCGGGTCCCTGTGCGGCTAAGAACAACTACCCAGTGGCCTTAAGCTATTCTTTCACAGACTTAGACAGAAAAGGGAAATAAAGCTGACGGAAAATAAGCAGTTTCTTAAAAAAAAAAAAAAAAAAAAAAGGTTGGAAGAAGGCCACATTACAGCGGTAGAAACTAAGGCCCCGTGAGGAGTGATTGCTGTGCACCCCAGTCAGTAACAGCAGGGCTGGGAACGGAACTGGACTCGTCTGATTCCAGTTCTGCTTTCCAGTGAAAGTGACGATAGCAAACATCGATTGAATTCTTATTATGTGCCGGGCACTGTTCTATGATCAGCGCATATGTTGTTATTGTTCCAAGTATGCATGTTATCTTCTTACTTATGCCACCTATGAGCAGATACTATTACTCTCCTCATTTTGCAGCTGAGGAGACTGAGAGCTAGAGGACATTATAACTTGGGCTAAGCGTCTTTTATTTATTGAGTATCAGATCCCACTTACCAGTTTCCTGTCTCTCAGCTCCAGATTGGTCCTTCAGCATTTGCTGTGTGATAATGGACTGGACTTTTTTGAGCCTTTCTCAGTGGGGTGATGTTGAGCTTTGTCAGTAGAGGGAGCTGAAGGGACATTGCAGGAGGAAGGGGCGCTCTTCCTCCTGGCTGCAGTGTTTGCTTTCCCCTGCTCCTGCCGTCAGTCAGGGGTGGCGCAAGGGACGCCTGGTGTTGTTCTGCCCCAGCTGTGCACGCACCTGAGTGGGCAGTCCCTTAGCAACTTAGCGGCCTGGACCCGGTCACCATCTTGTTCTGCCCCCCCTGATGGGAGCATTGCACGCTCCAGCCCTTGTGCCCCCCAGTGGCATCCCAACTCCTTCTGTGTGCCCTCCCACTAACCTCTGCTGGCTTATGCCTCAGAAGTTTGCTTCCTGTGGCTCTCCTGGTGTGGACACTGTGTGCTCCAGGCCTTGCACCTGGAGCTGGACTCCCTCTGCATGCCCGACTCCCTCTGCATGCTTACTCACCAGCCACAGCTCCCCTGTACCTAGGAGGTGGGGGTTGTTGTGGCTTGTCTAGCAGCTCAGGCCCGCCCTGGTCCAGGCAACTCAGTGAACTTCTTTACCATCCCATGGGCTGCAACCACATCTTCTTTGATGAGGCTGAACCTCAGCCTTGGGGAGGGAGCCAAATTTGTCTTTTTCCTAAGTTTGTCCTTCCCAGGATCCACCCTTGAATGCAAGGTATCCTTTAGAATTCTCTTTATATCTTTATAGTTATTCTCCTATCTGAGTTTAATAATTCTTTATATTAAACTTCTGTTTAATTATTGTGTGGTTTCTGTTTCCTGATCTCTTATTTGATACGATTTGGTACAGACTGTACAGTCTGATACAGTCTCCTCCCCTCTGCTACCCAGAATAATCTCCTCAACTGTCTACTTTGCTTTATTTATGTTTGATTTTTACAAATGTATTTTTGTATGATACCAATAAGTTAATTGTTCTGTCTCTTTGAGCTCAGGGAGTAGACAAGGCAATCTCTAATAGTTGATTGATTCCATAACACATTCATTCATAAAAACTTTTACTGAATGCATGTTTTATGCAAAGTGTTTGAGTTCACAAGGTGGATTAAGGCACCGTCTTTGCCTAGATGAACTCACAGCCCTGTAGAGGAGGTATAAATTTAAACAGGGTAAGCTAGAATACAATGTGATAACTATTACAGTTGAAATGTGAGCACCACTTTCTGGGAACATGATCACAGAATGACTCATTCTGTCTGAGGGAGTTGGTGCAGCCTCATCAGAACTGGATCTGGAGGAGTTTTCCCAGCTCCAAAGGATGTGAAAATCTGCTTAGATAGATCACTATATGGTTATATATGGGATTATGTACATAATTAGAGACTAAGTTTCTAGACTTTCTTTATGAGAGAGAGTGTTAATATGCTAGTAAAAGTAACACAGAGAGATGGTAAAATATTGCTGTGCTGGACCAGATATACTCTTGGCTTTGTCATCAACTCACTGGGGGACCCTGGACACATAGGAAACTTTGTGGAACTATGCTTCTCCCACTATAACTTGAAACATTTATTTTATTTAAAAATTTTTTTAAAGATTTTATTTGTCAGAGAGAGAGAGAGCACAAGCAGGGGGAGTGGCAGGCAGAGGGAGAAGCAGGCTCTCTGCTGAGCAAGGAGCCTGCCCCTGGGATCATGACCCTAGCTGAAGGCAGGCACTTAACCGCCTGAGCCACCTAGGTGTCCCAACTTGAAACATTTACATTATATAGTGCTGGGAGTCTCTTTTAACTCTAAATGGTATATAATTTAATAGAATGCATTTAAGTAGCAGATGCTGGATTTATGAAACCAAAACAAAATCTTAATGAGAAGCAGTCTGAATTGAATTTTTAAAAAACAGATAAGGTAATGTTTGGTTAAATAATAGAAGACGTCTTGGAGGAGATCTCAGAGATAGTTGTTTTAATGTGGATGAGTTAGTGTTATCTATTATTAAATTATTTGTCTCTAATAAATGTTTATAATCATGAAGGCTGGCTCTATAATGGATATTTTATATTTTCTGAGCAAATAATAAAGTCAACCTTGCTGACAGCCCTCACATTTTGACACATCTTTAATTACACTGGTGACTATAGATAGTTGTTCCTAGGGATCAAACGGTAAAAGAACAAATCATCAGATCTCCCACTGTGGAAATTTTTCAGAGGCTGGGGAGAGAAGCTGAGAAATAGATTCTTCAATGAATATATGGGTGAGGAAGAAAATGTCCATAGTGTTTGTATATTAATTTATCAGTCTGGTGTTGTTAAAAGTCTCAGAGAATATTAGTATTTGAAATTATTTTAAGATACTTAACACTGGAGGTGGCAAATGGGATTTTTAACACGTTCTACTTATTCTGTCTATAATAGCTTAATATTATGACTGGGGAAATGGGCTTTGGAGTGAGTTTGCCTTGGCTTAAATTCTAGTTCTCGCACTGAGCATCTGTGATAGCTTTGAAAGGTCACTTAAACTCTCTTAGCCTTAAGTTTATAGGTCTGCAAAATAAGGACTGCAGTAGTGGTACTTACATTATAGGATTAAAAGAGGTGAGATATGTCACGAGTAACCACGGTGTCTGGCAAAGAGAAAGCAGTCAATAAAAGTTAAGATTTATTATGATCACTAGAGCAGATATCTCAGGAAAACAATATGTAGGAACGATACCACAAGGATGGGTACAAGTCTTGGATTAATAACTTACTAATTGTTAGTATTAATTGAGTCCTTTGTTTAGTCCATTATTGCCTTCAGTTTCTGAGTTTCTTTTATTTGTAAAGTTGCATTTTTTATGTCTTCTTCCTTCCCTTATAGAACTGTTGTAAGAATAAAGTGATAATATATATGTGAGGGTACTTTCTGCATGTTGTGGGCCAATGGAAGTGATTACTATGAGGCAAGATCATCTTTCCCCCTGAGGTTCTTTATTCTTTCCTCCACCATCCTGGTGTATACAAGGAGTCTTGAGTAAGGCCCAGTACGAAGACAGAAACTTGTTTAGCATAATGGTACATCTTTTCTTTTTTTTTTCCATCAAAATTAAAGCTTTATTCTGTGAAAGACCTCGTTAAGAGGATGAAAGGAAAAGCTACAAATTGAGAGAACATATTTACATACCACATATCCTACAAAAGACTTATTGCTAGACTATATAGAGAACCCTTGACAATCAATAGTAAAAGAATTAATAGAAATCTAATTTGAAATGGGCAAAACACATAAACAGACATTTCAGTGAGGAGGATGTGCATAAGACAAATAAGTATATTAAAAGATGAGATGAACCATGAGAGACGATGGACTCTGGGAAACAAACTGAGGGTTCTAGAGGGGAGGGGGGTCGGGGATGGGTCAGCCCGGTGATGGGTATTAAGGAGGGCACGTATTGAATGGAGCACTGGGTGTTAAATGAAAACAATGAATCATGGAACAGTACATCAAAAACTAATGATGTACTGTATGGTGATTGACATAACATAATAGTAATAAAAAAAAGATGTTCAGTAACATTAGCCTTTGGGAAATGGAAATTAAGAGCAGGTAGACATATCACTACATATATATTCAACAGAATTAGAAATAGTGATAGTATCAGTGCTGGCAAGGATGCAGAGAACCTGGCTCTCTCTTATACATTGTCAGTGGGATATGCACAAGGGCACAGCCACACTGGACCACAGCCTGGCAAGTTCATATTAAATGGGCACTTACTGTACAACCCAGCAATTCCACTCCTAGGCATTTATTCCAGAGAAACGAAGACTTATAGTCACATAGAAACCTGTACCCAAATTATTGAAGAAGATTTATTTCTAATCAACAAAAACTGCAGACAACCCAAATGTTCTTTTTGGGTGAATGGGTAAATAAACTGTGGTCTGTTCATACCGTGAAATACTGTTCAGCACCAAAAAGGAACAAACTCTTGACACACACAACAGTTGTGGGTAGATAAGAAGGGGACCACGCTGAGGGAAAAATAAATCAATATCAAACGATCAAACGGTTACATGTAACATTTTTGAAATGACAGAATTATGTGGATGGAGAATAATTTGTGGTTGCCCAAAGCTGGAGATGGGGTTGGAGGTGTTGTGTGGTTTTAACTCTATAGATTCCGAGGTGGCCGCTGAATGTGTTACCTTTAATGACCTTGTGTGATGGCACATCTTTTCTCTGGCATATTCTGTTGATTCTCTCCAAAACATATTGATCTCTGTCCGTGTTTTTGCCTCCTTTGCTGCCACCTTAGTGCGAGACACCGTCCTCTGTCTTTGAGGAAGTTGCCGCTTCGTTTGTATTCTGCTTCTACTCCTGACTCCTTTTCAGCCACTTTCCACTTAATTAAGCAGTGTTACTCTTCTGCTTAACGCCCTCTAATGGCTTTCCATCCTACTTAGAATAAGATTAACGCCCTCTAATGGCTTTCCATCCTACTTAGAATAAGATCTTAACTCTTTACCACAAAGTCATGTATGATCCAATTCCCGCTTACTTCCCTGACCTCATCTTCTGCTGCTTTCATGTTGCCCGCTGGATGCTGGCCTCGTGAGCCTGCCTTCTGTTCTTTAAGAAGGCCAAGTTCATCCTCAGCTTAAGAACATTGATCTAGTTGTTCTGCCAACCTAGAATATGTTTCCTTCTGATGGCTTCCCTTGGATTCTCTTGCTATGACTATTTCTTGTCATTTTGTGGTCTCCCCAGAGAGCCTTTTTCTGGCTATTTCATTGCACTGTCCTATTTTAATTTTCACCATAACTTTTATCACCATTTGATATCTTCTTTGAAAGTTAGCTTCAGAAGAACAGCATCCTTATCTGTCTTATTTGATGCTTCATTCCCAGGACCTAACAAATATCTGGCATACAATAGGTGCTAAAAATATCCAGTAGTTGAACGTGTAAGTTAAACTTTGAAAAAGGTTAACATCAGCAAGAAAATAATGCTGTTGCTGCCTCTTTGTCTTCTTCTGGTTGTTTCACTTAGAAGACTCTAAAGGACTTAAAATCTCCTCCAGAATAGGATCTCAAAGGCTTGAATATATCTCCTTCATCTACTCACCTCATGGAGCCTGAAATTGCTCTTGGCTTCTAGAAGGGCCTCTTTTTTGATGATAGAGCTGACATCTGGGGAGGATAGCAAATAGAGAAAAAAGCCCAAGGGCACCATCAGCAGTAAAATAATCTTTAGAAGTAGAATGATTCCAAATAAACTATTGTATGTATATTCATACAATGGAATATAAGAAAGAGAGAAATGCTCCTACATTCAACAACACAGAGGACTCTGTCATAATGGTGAATGAAAGAAGCAACAGTATACAAACTATTGTATAATTCCATTTATATGAAGTTCAAGAATAGGCAAAACAATCTATGGTGACTAAAGTCAGAACAGTGGTTACCTTTCAGGGGAAGGGGCATGAGGGGGCAGGAGGGAACCTTTTAGAATGCTGGAAATACTCTAAATTGCATATGTAAAAATGTATTCCCTTTTATATTTAATACAATGGAATAAAAGTGTTTTAAAAATCCATTAGTGTAGTCATAAAAAAAGACTGAAGAGGGGGCATGGGGGAAAAGACGAGAGGAGATCAGAAGCTGTGCAGATTCATTTTTAAAAAGATTTATTTATTTATTTAAGAGAGAGCGAGCGAGAGAGAGAGCAAGAGCGAGTGCATGAGCACACGAACACAGGGAGAGGGGCAGAGGGAGAGAGAGAATCTCAAGCAAACTCCCTGCTGGGTGCAGAGCCCGACACGGGGTTTGATCTCATGACCCTGAGATCACGACCTGAGCTAAAGCCAAGAGTAAGATGTTTAACTGACTGAGCTACCCAGGTGTCCATGTGCAGACTCATTTAAGGTAGACCTAGCATGGACCCATGAACCGTGAGCTCTGTGGGTAGGGGAGATTAGCCAGCATGAAACTTCCATTAAAACTTCACCTACATATCCTCCAAGACTCAGTCAGCCTAATCATGGGATCACAACTCCAGTGCCTGAAGAATACTCCGTAGTCCAACATCACTCAAGAATCAAGATTTTAGTAGCAAAAGCAAGCGTAGGAAATGCTGAGTTCTGGAATTTTTAAAAAACAGCATAAACAGTGACACCTTGCATGCAAAATTTAGCTACATGATAATGAAAAAGTGACAGGGCTGACTGCCCTCCGAATTAAAAATACAAAACAAAAACAAAAACAAAAACAAGACAACATAAGTTTCTCATGCACAATAGTCACAGAGGCTTCGATGGCACAAATTAGTCAAGGGAAAAGTCCTCACCACCTAATCTCCTTTCATGCACAAATTCATATTTCCCTCTAGTTTAAAATGAAATGCTTTTTTTAGTATCATGTTCCCCTGAACTCTGCGGAGGGAAGGTCATGGGAATAGGGTCAGCTGGCAGGGGACTTGGCATTCTGAGGCTTGTACAACCATTTAATTAAGTGAAATAACAGTCAATGCCGATAGACTGCTGCTTGGATGATTTGCATTCTCCATAAATTATGGGGCAGATATTTATCCTTTGTGGAGATGGGTTACTTTCCTCCCTTTTGGCTCAAATTCCCTCTGATTTTTCAGAATGATCAAGTGCTTGGAAATAAATTTTTTGTGGTTTGTTTTATTATTAAAAATGTGAGGGCAGGGCGCCTGGGTGGCTCAGTCGTTAAGCGTCTGCCTTCGGCTCAGGTCATGATCCCAGAGTCCTGGGATCGAGTCCCACATCGGGCTCCCTGCTCCGCAGGAAGCCTGCTTCTCCCTCTCCCACTCCCCCTGCTTGTGTTCCTGCTCTCGCTATGTCTCTCTCTGTCAAATAAATAAATAAAAAAAATCTTTAAAAAAAAAAAATGTGAGGGCAGGGGGTGGGTGTGTGTGTGTGTGGCTGAAAAGCCAATTTCTAACATAAAGAACTTTCCTCACTTGTGCACATAAAACTTGCATTTCCATGAGCATCCGTGGCTGGCATTTTGAAGAGCATCATGCTTGCAATTCTTTATAGAAGACTCAAGGTTGGCTTAAAGAGTTGGCTTGAAAAGCACAGCTTGTTTCCTTATTTCAACAGAACAAAATAGCTCATCTAGTTTGCAATCTGCAGCCATCCTGAATTGGGTAGCATTGCAATAAGTGGTGCATTAGTTCCTGTCTTCTAGAACCCCTGTTGGTTTCCTCTTTAGTTGCCCTGTTGTCTCTGATCATTCATAAGTATACAGTGGGTTCCTCCTACCCTTTGCTGAGATTTCTCCAGCCTGTGCTTACAAGTGGAACTACATTATTAAGAATAAGCTGGTTTCTCTGGCTTTTGCTTTTCCTATTCACACAGGAGCTCAGGCTCCTGTGAGGTATTCCTCAAGTATTTCTAGGTGTTCCTAATGGGTATCTTATGTGTGATTACAAACCAGCCAGTCTCATGCTGGGTGCTACTGTGTCAACAAACAGTTATGTGTCTGCCCCAAGTGAGGCCCAGCAGCTCTTGAGACGGCAAAGCCAAAGTGGGGAAGAATGTGTGATGATTTAAAAATATGGCTCCAAATTCTTTGATGTTCTTTCAATCAAGAAGCTGAGTCTGTGTCCCTTCCCTTAGAATAGAGGCAGGCCAGTCATTGCTGTGACTAACAGAGTATGGCAGAAATTATGGTATGTGGCTTCTGAGGCTAGATCATAAAAGGCTATGCACTTCTACTTGGCTCTCTTGGAACATTCTCTCTCCAGGTGTTCCCTCTTGAGATGCTCTCTCTCAAAACCCAGGTGCCATGCTGCAGGAAGACCGAGCCTCATGGAGAGGCCATGTGTAGGTACTTTGTTCAACAGTCCTGGCTAAGTGCAGACTTTGAGTCATCTGAGCTAGACATGTGAATGAAATAGCCTCCAGATAATTCCAGTGTCAAATGTATGAATCACTCCACCCCTCTCACTCTTCCCAGCTGAGGCCCAGACATTGTGGCACAAAGATGAGCCTTTCCTCTGCTGCCCTGTCTGAACTGCTGACCCTTAGAGTCATGAGATATGCTAAAATTATTATTGTTTTACACCCCTCAGTTTGGATGGTTTGTTATGCAGCAATGGATCACTGGAGTAGAATGACTTACTTTCCCTTTGGATTTTGTGCTCTGCTTTGTCACAGGGGTCCAAAGGAATGCCATTTATGCTTCTGAGCTCACTCAGATTCAGAATTGCCCCTTCCATCCTACAGCTCAAGCTTCTTTACTAGGTGAAGACTTTAGTGCTTAGTTTCTTCTTTCATTCATATAAAGGCTGAGAAGCCTTTTTACCTACAGAGGCCCGCTGGGTCTGTCCTACATCTTCTCCAGACTTCATCCTCCTAACATTCCTCAGCATCTCTGTGTCAACAGGCCTCTGGTGGGCACAGTTGGTCAATTTCCAAATGTACCTAGATGACCCTTAGTCCTAGTTGTCCTCATCCTCTTGATACCTGCTGACTTCCATTTAAATTTAAAAAGGGTTTGATGTTTATTGACTGGCGATGACATGAGAAAGTACAACAGGGGGAAGTACTAGATATTTCTCTTGTGATCTACACATGTAACCCAAATGCCTGATCCCAACTATACCCTCCCCACCAAAGTCCTCACCAGCATGTAGTGAGGACTTGGGAGAAAAAATTCTTTGCCCTCTCTTCTTATGCTCAGTTTTAAAATGGGTTAAAACAATGGAAATTTAACTTTTCTTATCTAGGGGATGCCACTTGAAAATATCAGTTGCCTAACCCCATAAAAGAAGGAGAAATAAAGCATTTCCAAAATTTCTAGTAAATACAAAGAAGCACTGATAACGCTGATCACCTTTTTCATATCATGTCACCCAGGCCACCACAATAAAGTAGCACAGTTGGAGGGCTGATATCTGAGTTTTAAATTAATTTCACATTAGCCTATGAATTGAATCACTAGTACTGAGGTGGATGGGGCATTGAGAATTACTAGTCTGCTTTCTTTAATCATAGGAAAGTAAACTGAAGTTCTACAGGTGTTTTTTATTCTCACATTAATAAGTTGTGAGACTGCAGTCATGAGTGTGCAAAATCACACTATGGCAGTGAAATTTGGACTTCTGTGCAGTAAATCAATGAATTTCTGGTAAATGAATAGATTTAGAAGTACCTAAAAGACGTAGATAGGGTGTTCTGATTGCAATTTCTCTGCGTGGTTCTCTCATTTTGTAACCTTATCCTGAATCTTCCACTTATTAGCCTTGTCTTTGGATAATTCATTTAACTTCTTTGTGTCTCAATTTCTTCATCCGTAGAGTGGGTAAATGATATCTACTTCAAAGAATTGTGGAAGAAGAATGAAGTGGGATAATGAGGCAAAGAGACTGGTGCTCACTAAAGTTTCTATTCTCAGATTTCCCAACAACACTCACAGTTAGGTGGGTCATGTGTCTTTTCCTGGCTGATCAAATGTGAAAAGTACTGTGTGTCACTTCTGGAATGAGGCATTAACAAGTTGATGACTAATCCACTGATCTTTTTCTTCCCTTGCTGTGGCAACTGAGAAAGTAGCATATTACAGGTGGCATAGCGACAAGATGGTAGAGCTTTGGTCAGCCTGGGTCCCTGAGTGACGATGTGGAGCAGAGTCCTGACTACTGTGGTCAGATAGGTTGCAAAAAATGAGAAATAAACTTTTCCGATGTCGAGCCACTGAGAACTTGGATAACTTGTTACTGCAGCATAAGCTTAGGCTATTGTAAATAATATGGATCTTATAGGAAGTAGGGTGCTGTTACAATAAAAACATAAAATATTTATGTTTTAAATATTGGCTTAATGCTTGGGCAAAAGGCAGTAAGGATAGTGATCTCAGAGCTCAGAAGAATGGAAATCCATGTTATGAAGTGGAAAAAGGTTTGGCAGCACTGTCATCTGATATAACTTGAGAAGGAGATCGAATTCTAATGAACTTTGAGTTCTAGGGGAAAGGCTGGAAAACAGAGTATTTCCTGAAAACATGCTTCACAAAGAACTATGGATGGAGATTTGGTCCATGAAATATCTGGCAATCGAAGAGAAAGTCTACTAAATATCTGAGCGGATCAAAAAAGAAACCACAGTACAGTAGAGCCTTGGCCAGCCTGGATACCTGAGTAGTGTGTGGATTAAAACCCCCTGCTGATCCCTATTAGATGCGAAATGTGTGCAAGAAATGAACTTTTCTGTGTTAAGTCGTTGAGACTGGGGATTGTTTTTTTTTTTTTTTTTAAAGATTTTATTTATTTATTTGAGAGAGAATGAGAGACAGAGAGCATGAGAGGGAGGAGGGTCAGAGGGAGAAGCAGACTCCCCGCCGAGCAGGGAGCCCGATGCGGGACTCGATCCCGGGACTCCAGGATCATGACCTTAGCCGAAGGCAGTCGCTTAACCAACTGAGCCACCCAGGCGCCCCAAGACTGGGGATTGTTACAGCAGTGGAAGCCTGGTCTATACTGACAACATAGTATATAACAGCATTAGTACAGTGCATAGAGTGAACAGTCATTAAGCATTACCCTATACTTCTTATTATGTTTGTTATTGTTGTTTTTGCAATGATTGTTAAAAGTGTATGATTGTGGTTGATGGAGTCCAGGTCAGTCTAATAGAAAAAGAGGATAAAGCTGTGGTAGCCAGAGTAAAGAATAGTGTTAGTTTTGGTTTCCACAGGGATTGCAAAATGAAGTATAAATCAGAGAAAGAGAGGCAGTGTAAATAAGTGGGGTGAGCTAGCAATTGGGAGAGCAGGAACCTTCTGCTAAGGGTGTAGTCAATCTTGGCTCCAGCTAATACACATCTAGATTTTTCAAGAGAGGCTATAAGATCAAAGCTTTATGTGAATTTTCCAAAAGTTTGAAGTGTTGGTAATTATTTAAATATTTAACAAATACTAGGGGGCCAGGCATGACTCACAGACTACCAGTTGTTCTCTACCAGAAGATTGCCCCTAAGTCCAAAATGTCTAATAGCCAACAAGGCCTCTGAGGATAAATCTTAATATATCATAATTTGCAGAATCATAATTGTTCAAGGTTACTGTTGTTTGGATTCACGTTCAACGCATCTGAAACTTACATTCCTTTTGCAACATCTCTGCCAAATTGTCTTCCAGCTGAGAATTGAATACCTCTGGAAGTAGGTGGCTTAACTACTTTATGAAGTGTAACCTTTTGCATCTTTGGTATCCTCAACTTGTTAGGAAGTTCTCTGTGTGTTTGCGGTGAGCTCTGCCTTCCTATTGTCTCTCTTATACTTTGCCTCCCACTCCTCGCCCCCTGCCATTGGCTTATACCCTGTAATCAATTTTCTAAAGCTGGTGATCCATTCACCTAATGACACTGCAGTGGATATCTTTTTCTTCTAAGCTACTCCTCTTCTTCCCTTCTCTGCCCACTTCTTCTGGCAATAGCACCTTCCTTTGAGTATTCTATGTATAGATGAGCTCCAAGTCACAATATCGTGTTCCCTGCCTCCCGCCTCTCTCTCACCCCAAACCAAGCTACAGAAGATCCAGGACTGGCCACCTATAATATTTTATCACCCAGGGTTTGGGGATTGGTGCAGGGGTGGGTATGTGTCCTGAACTTGGCAGTTTGGAGCCTTTTCTGTAGATTTAATATAAGGCACTGTGAGAGAAAACCTCTGTCTGTGGTTGCTGCCAAGACAAAGAATATTTGTATTCCTTCTACCCCCAAACTGTGCTGCACAGAGTAAGATGTCTGCAGCAGGAGAAAGTGATGACAAAATTAAGAAGGTAGCAGAGCAGAAAAGAGAGAGAGAGAGAAGTGAGAAAGAGCAAGAGAACAACTTCTGTTTCTCTGTGACCCTCTTCATCTTTGTATCCTTGTATTTCTTAGTTATGAAAAAAATAGTTGCACTACTTTGTGTTGAGTTCCTATCATTTACACCAAAAGGGTCCTGATTTAAGGTATGTTGGAGATCATGTTTATTTTTTAGTTTTTAAAGGAAGGAGTCATTTTATTTTATTAAGATTTTATTTGTTTGACAGAGAGAGACAGCGAGAGAGGGAACACAAGCAGGGGGGAGGGGGAGAGGCAGGCTTTCCGCAGAGCAGGGAGCCTGATGCGGGGCTTGATCCCAGGACCCTGGGATCATGACCTGAGCTGAAGGCAGACGCTTAATGAGTGAGCCACCCAGGCGCCCCTGGAGATCATGTTTATAACAGCTCACAGGTGACACTATAGTTTTACCTCTTCCTTGAATTTTTGTATCCTTTTATACATTGTTACTCAGAGCATTTACAATATATTTTCTAGTCAAGTTATCAGCAGTCCTTTGTCTTAATTTTATATTTCCAATAAGTTTAAATTATAATGAATTTTATTTTATTTATTTAAAAATTTTAATTGTTATGTTAATCACCTTACATTACATAATTAGTTTTTGATGTAGTGTTCCATGATTCATTGTGTATAACACCCAGTGCTCCATGCAGAACGTGCCCTCTTTAATACCCATCACCAGGCTAACCCATCCTCTCACCCCCTTCCCCTCTAGAACCCTCAGTTTGTTTTTCAGAGTCCATAGTCTCTCATGGTTCGTCTCCCCCTCCGATTCCCCCCCCTTCATTCTTCCCCTCCTGCTATCTTCTTCTTCTTCTTTTTTTTTTTTTAACATATTAACATATAACATTAAGAATTCCTCATATCAGTGAGGTCATATGATACATGTCTTTCTCTGACTGACTTATTTCGCTCAGCATAACACCCTCTAGTTCCACCCACGTCATTGCAAATGGCAAGATTTCATTCCTTTTGATGGCTACATAATATTCCATTGTATATATATATACCACATCTTCTTTATCCATTCATCTGTCGATGGACATCTTGGCTCTTTCCACAGTTTGGCTATTGTGGACATTGCTGCTATAAACATCGGGGTGCATGTACCCCTTTGGATCCCTCCATTTGTATCTTTAGGGTAAATACCCAGTAGTGTAATTGCTTGCAGATGATATGATACTTTATGTGGAAAACCCAAAAGACTCCATCCCAAAACTGCGAGAACTCATACAGGAATTCAGTAAAGTGGCAGGATATAAAATCAATGCACAGAAATCAGTGGTATTCCTATACACCGACAACAAGACAGAAGAAAGAGAAATTAAGGAGTCGATCCCATTTACAATTGCACCCAAAACCATAAGATACCTAGGAATAAATCTAACCAAAGAGGCAAAGGATCTGTACTCAGAAAACTGTAAAATACTCATGAAAGAAATTGAGGAAGACACAAAGAAATGGAAAAACATTCCATGCTTATGGATTGGAAGAACAAATATTGTGAAGATGTCAATGCTACCTAGAGCAATCTACACATTCAATGCAATCCCCATCAAAATACCATCCACTTTTTTCAAAGAAATGGAACAAATAATCCTAAAATTTGTATGGAACCAGAAAAGACCCGAATAGCCAGAGGAATGTTAAATTATAATGCATTTTAGATACAGCACATTCATTTTAACTCTTGAGTATTTCTGTGTTCAGTGATTTTATTTTTGTTGCAAATGCTTTTGCACTTTATGAATTTATTATGTAAACTAACTCTATACAAAATTGATTCCATTTTTTTTAGTGAGCTTTGACTTTTTGACACTAACAGCAAAAAGACGTGATGACCTATGACTGAAATGTTCTACATTTCATATATCATAAAGCAACATTGTGTCATGAAATACTTATCTGCATTTCCAATAACTACAGTTACTGATTTGCAAGAAACTGCAGGCACTTAATATTTTTTTTTTAGGTTGCTCCCACCCTTATGAGTTGTGACCAGGAACAGAGTTCTGGAGCAGTTTGCTTTATTGCTATTTCAAAGCAGGTCTTTGTGGTTAAGTACAATTTTCTACAGGAATCACACTCAAGGTAGTTCAGTGGTCTGTGTCATCGGCATGTAAGGAGTGTGACATTAGTGGAAGTTTAATGTGTTTTCTACCTTGAATAGTCACTGACTGTCATTCATGCTTTGAGTACATTTTTAGGTTTCAAATATGGTCTATCACAATAGTCCTGCCTGTCCAAGGGATGGTGCCATCACCATGGTTACCTTCTGGCTGACTGGCCCCATATAGTTTCCAGTGTTCTTCATTATACACCAGCCCAGGTGGCTCTACTTGGAAATTCTAAACACACTGAAAGTACATTGAGAATAAGAAGTAGAGCTAAGAAGAGACACAGAGAATTAAGGCAGTAAATGTTTAACTTCATCCTCAGGTAAAACATCCAGCTCTCCAGGACTGAGCAGGTTTTCTTCCTCCCTCTGGCTCACATCTGCATGGGATGTCTCATGGCACGAAAGCTTTCTACACATCAAAATGGGTTGAAAATGAGATTTTTTGGAACGGATGTGCCTTCTGAGAGCAATTTTCTGAAGTTGTAATTCTTATTAAGTGAAGGATCCAACAATCAGGAAGTCCCTAATGCCCAACTGGTTGGGGTTCTCTTTAATTCAACTTGTCAGTCACCAACTATGTGTGGTGATGAACGAAGACAATGACTATTTTTATTCACATCTTCCATAGTAGATAAATACGTCCCACTTCATTTTTTACTGAGAATGGAGCATTAAGATTTATTCCTTTTGTTCTGTTGCTGTGGATTTGTTAAAGACATTCTGTTATTTGATGGAATTATTTTTGAGGGAAGGAAAATACCTTATATCTTACTCTAATTTGTACCAGATGTTGGCAAGAATCTTACAGAAAACAACAGGTTTCAATAAGAATGTAACCATATTATACAGTATACCATGTAGTACGTATTATAAAGTACTGATTGCAATAGCCGATAATAAGCTTATTTTTAAAAATACACTAATTAAATTTCAAGCCCATGTTTTGGATTTTGCACTTCTTATTAACAAAGGTAGGTTTTTTTAAAAAAGAAAAGATTGCCAGTCACTAGTCACCGTATGAAAACTAGTATTACCAGGGAGCTTGCAACTATATAGCCACAAGGAGGAGCTCAAGCATCAAATTAAAAATTAACACATCTGATTAAGTGTGGTGCATGCCGCTTTTGACAATGATTAAGGCAGTATTTATTCTTATATGGAGGTGTGGTGATCTGTAGGCCTTTTGCCCAGATTAATATCACCCTGGGGCATTTAAGTTGATATGTTGGTGCTTTTCAGAATATTTAAATAAATATGATAATATAGACATAATACACTCTTCACCCAGCAACCAGATGGATCTTTAAAACAATGCAAGTGAGATGATGCCACTCCCTGGTTTAAAACCTTCCAGAGGCTTCCTTCTGCTTCAAGAATAAACCATGCAGTCTCTTCTGTGGCCTGCACAGCCCTGCAACATCTGGTTGTGATGTCCCTTTCTGACTCCATCTCATGCTTGTCTCCCCACAAACCTGCAGGCGTGGCCACATTTGCCTTCTGACAGGTTGTAGAGGAGCTCTGTTTCTGCCTTAGGTACTTCACACTTCTGGTTTCCTCTGTGCTTCCAGGTCTTTGCATGCCTGCCTCCTTCTCATCCTTTGGAATTCGGCTTCAATGTTATCTTCTAGACTTGTTCCTACTACTGAATGTCAGCTGGCCTGCCCTCCTGCCTCTCATTATTCTCTGTCCTCATTCTCTTTTCATTCTTTCTTAACATTTTTTAAAAAAGATATATTTATTCATTTGAGCGAGAGAGAGAGAGAAAGAGAGAGAGAGAGAGTGCAAGCGCAGGGGGAGGGGCAGAAGGAGAGAACCTTCAAGCAGACTTCCCACTGAGTGCGGAGCCTGATGAGGAACTTGATCTTACAACCCTGAGATCATGACCTGAGCTGAAACCAAGAGTCAGACACTTGACCAACTGAGCCACCCAGGTGCCCCCATTCTTTCTTACCATTTATCACAAGCTGTAATTCCTTTGGTCATTTATGTGTCTCCCATTTGTTACCTGGCTTCTGTGCTTGAATATATATTAGAGTAGGAATTTTGTCTGTTTTACACTGTGGTATCCACAGTGCCTAGCACAATTCCTGGCATAAACATTGGTTGAATGAATTTTTATAATTGGAACTTAATAGAACATGACTGGGTCTAGTGTGGTCCTCAAATCATAGTTGTGGAAAGAGTTTTTATTTATTTATTTATTTATTTTAAAGATTTTATTTATTTACTTGACAGAAAGAGAGACAGCGAGGGAGGGAACACAAGCAGGGGGAGTGGGAGAGAGAGAAGCAGGCTTCCCTCCAAGCAGGAGCCCGATGCGGGGCTCGATCCCCGGACCCTGGGATCATGACCTGAGCCGAAGGCAGACGCTTAATGACTGAGCCACCCAGGCGCCCCTGGAAACAGTTTTTAAAAATTAGTCTCCTACCTCTATGACTTTTACTCATAATTTCAAGGGCCACTCACTGATTCCCCAACAATACACATCATTATATTCCTCCTGCCCCCAAGAAGAGTCAGCAAATGCCACACAGTGAAATCCGAATGGCCACCAGGATAGACTGCTAGCAGCATTGCTGGGCAAACAAAATTAAAATTAAGCAAAATATGTTAACATCTTCTACTGCTATCTGTATTATTTGACCTGTAAGAACATGAGCTTGTTTCTGAGGAACAGCATCTTTGGCCCCATCAGTTAGTACTTATTTCCAGGGTTGTGGCTGGCATCACCAGTTTTGGAGGTGCAGATAGAACTGGCTCTTTGTGACCCCATCTGTCAGATGCAGGAGGATATTTGGCTTGTTTGGACCTGCTGGCCTTCCATACAGAGGTCTTTAAGAAGGCCCTCATGTTTTCACTCCTCCAAGAGTCCACTTTCTTTGTGTGTGGACAAGTAGGTCCCTTTAAGACTAGACCCCTTGTTCATGTCAATGCTCACAGGAAATTTACTGGCTCTTCTAAAATCATGTCTTAGAACACATTAAGCTTGAGTTTCTGCCCAGTTTATTATTTCACTAGGTATAACATATTTCACTTTATGTGGGTTTTGTAAATAGTTTCTGGGAAATGTACTCATGGAAGATTCCCCAAAGAAATATATTTGATCCTTTCACAGGAAGAAAGTTGACACATTATCTGTTAGGATGACCATTCCAAAAACCACGCTTATATATTTTAAAATTTGCAGAACAACAAAAGAAGTTAATCTGTGCTTTTTATTACTCTCAGGAATCACTTTGTCAAGATGTGGTATTAAAAAATGTTCTTGTACTTTTGGGAGATTTGGAAAAAATAAGTATGATTGAAGTAGAGTATCAATTTCTTCTCACAGGTTACAACTTAATGGGGAACAGAGATACCTGACACTACATGACTTGTTTCCCAGGACCCAATGAGAGAGGAGTCTATGACTTAGATGTCTTAGTCTGTAACATAGTGCTACACAGGAGGTAGTTGATGAAGGTGCTCGGTTAAGATGTATATTGTTTCTGGGTGATATTAAGCATGTGATGGTGACCTGCTTGTGATGTTAAATATTTGTGACTAAAAGACAGTGGCACTTGATGGGTCTTGTGGCTTTTAACTTTTGGTGTCACTTTTGGTTCTAAGTATATATGGTACTGTGTTTCAGTATCTTCAGTAGATTGATTACAAAAGTGGCCTTAATTCTCCATGCATCCCTGGACACATATCCTTTGCAATGGGACTTCACAGCAACTGCCATTAAGAGGTAGAGTGTGTTCCATCCCCTTTTTGAATCTGGGTTCACCTTATCACTTATTTTGGTGAGCAGAATGTGGCTGAAATAACATTATATTACTTCTAAGCCTAGATCTCAAGTGGCCCCATGTATTTCTGTTCATGCTGGTATCCCCCTTCCTTCAACATGAACAAGCCTGGGTTAGCCTGTAGGAAGGTGACAAATCATTTGTAGTACAGCTGAGTCATCCTTGACCAGTCAGCTCCTAATTAACCTACCAGCTGATTGCAGCCAATGAACAAGTCTGGTTGAGATCAGCCAAACCCGGGCTGTACCAAAAGATCTACCTAGTCCATCTGTGGAATCATGAACAAAAATAAACTGTTACCATTTAAAATCACTTCATTTTTTTTTTCTTTTTCTTTAAAGTCACTTCATTTTGAGTTCATTTGTTAAACAATATTATTGTGAAAATATATACTACTGGACACATGTTTCTGGGGATAGCGACTATGTAGTTTTAGATATTGGTAATTTTGTGGCTCTGGGTTATATTAACTATAGATTTAAATAATAGTGGTTTTGTGCTTCAAGGTGTAAGGTACTTAATGATGATGGGATTTGGAGGTAATTATGGCAATATGACCCACATTTATGACTTGATGATGTTAGTATTTATAATTTTGATGAATATGATATTTATGCTTTGAGGTGGTTATAGATGTTGGCAGCACTTGGTGTTGGACAACTCCGATTTTCTGCCACATTTTGCCACAATTTGTTAACTAAATGATAACTCTCAGTGCCACTAAATTTCCAAGGAACCCAATAAACATTGTTCTTATTTTCTTGCTAAACTGGGAAAGCTGAGACATTGGTGGGCTTCTTTTCACTGCTTGTATGTGTGTGTGTGTATACATGCATACACACATACACACAGACATACAGACACACACTAGAGGAAGACTGTGGGGGAGGCTTGGCTATTGCACTATATATGTGGAAGTCAGCTTTGGCTTTGTCAATCTGGGTCCCAGTGGCACGGATACTAGAAGGGGACACCTTCTTACACCTATTCTCATGGTTTTTCAGAAAACAAACAAACAAACAAAACCAACCAAACAAAAAACACCTTCTCTGGGCCTCAGCTTTTTTTTTTTTTTTAAAGATTTTATTTATTTATTTGAGAGAAAGAGAGAGAGACAGAGAAACAGCATGAGAGGGGAGAGGGTCAGAGGGAGAAGCAGGCTCCCCGCTGAGCCGGGAGCCCGATGTGGGACTCAATCCCAAGACTCCGGGATCATGACCTGAGCCGAAGGCAGTTGCTTAACCAACTGAGCCACCCAGGCGCCCAGGAGCCTCAGCTTTTATAAGAATGGTTGATAAACTGGTATGAAAATAGCTGGTCCTTTGTTTTCTTTGGTTAAGCATGTTGAGTGATGACAGACAGAGCTATATCTCTACTTCAGCAGGTGGAGCAGTCCATGCCTGGCACCCCAACCAGGAGAGCCCTGTTCCCATCACCAAAACCATCCTGTTCTTCCAGGTGGAAACTGGTTATGCTTGTATTTGTTTTCTACTTAATTTCTTTGCCAGTGTATCCATCCGAACTCTGGGGCCCCAGAATCTCTGTAAGGATCCCTATATGTTTTCTGAGGATGTTTCCCACCTTTGTTAACTTTGTGGATAAATGGTTAACAAAATTCTTTCCTTTTCAGAATGAGAATTTGACCTTTAACTTGCTAACTCAGTTCCCCTGGTAACTTGACAATGACAGAATGTCAACTATGTTTCTAGGCAGGATTACTTGTGCTAAAATGATCTTTGGCAAATTGCGTCTGGACTAGAAGGGCTATGAATGAACTATAAATACTTGATACGGAAGCTATGCTTTGAGTGTCCTTAAGAGTTGGGACTTATATCTGGGCACACATCTTGCAGGGAACTTGGAAGCTGTGGATTCTACGGGTTAGCATATTTTAGGCCAGGGTAGATCATGTATCTGTCTGATGTGGGTCTCATCTTCTTGTATTTGAGCTGTTAGACTGCTTCAAGGACTATGGTGGAAACAAAACCCTTGAAGCTGCCCTTAGGCAAGCTCTGGTTTTTATCCTTAACCTAACAGATAGATGTCAAGTGTGGCCTGCGGTAGTCTTGTGAGTCTGAATGTTTAGTTGAACGTAAAAAGATCTCTGGTGGACTCAGCATGGGTCCATAGGTCCGGCTGCTAATACACTTGAGGCGTCCTCTGGCCTGAAAAGACTCCATGGCAGGTGCTCTGGCCATGTAAGTATGTTTGGGTGTAATTCATCATGCATGAGGTATATACCAGGTGATTGAGTGTGAGGATGCCTGTTCACCTGGGGTTTGCCAGCCGTGGTGCTAAGAGACTGACAAAAGTACTGTCTAAGCAATGTGCCAGCCTGCAACATCTCTAATCAGATGAAGACTATATGGAGAGGGGTTTTCTGGGAGGAGACTGAGGATCTTGGCAGATGGTTATGTTGCTGGCAGTCCTGGCCATGGGTGGCTATTTCCTATTAAAACCAAAGAGGGGCGCCTGGGTGGCTCAGTTGGTTAAGCGACTGCCTTCGGCTCAGGTCATGATCCTGGAGTCCCGGGATCGAGTTCCGCATCGGGCTCCCTGCTCAGCGGGGAGTCTGCTTCTCCCCCTGACCCTCTCCCCTCTCATGGTCTCTCTCTCTCATTCTCTCTCTCAAATAAATAAATAAATAAAATCTAAAAAAAAAAGTGTTTAAAAAAACCAAAGAGCACTCACAACAGGGGGCTCTCAGGACAACCCCCCAACCAGTCATAGGAAAAGCAGCCTTAACATTCATCTCAATCATGCCTCCAGCCACAGGAGGGCCTTGTTTTGGACGAACCTGGAAAAGTCCTGGCCTCACTGCCATGAATGTCGGGCCCTTGCTCAGAGCGCATGTGCAGATCTTTGCAGGATGATTCAAGCATTCAAGCAATGGCCTCTGGCCTCCGAAATCTTCTCAGTCAGACTTTCCTTAGGAAGAGGAAGCAATGGCCACAGGCAGCTCCAGGCTTCAGGTTTACCAGCTTAACAATCACAGAGGGAAGAGCTTGCCTCCTTCACTTCATTCCATCAGGTATGCTGTGGCTGGCATTCCCGACCTGGCTTGGAATGCACAGGCTGCCTGAGCAAAAAGGCCATGATGGGGAAAGCGCTCAAGTGGCAGCTGAGGAGCAGGCTGTTCAGGACATTGGAAACCTAGGGCATGAGAATAGAGATGATTGGTTTCCCAAAGGAAAATTGAAGGGCTGGGATGCAAGGAAGTGGGACAGGATGCTGGGAGGCTACATGATAGTTGTCCACAACAGTATTTCTGAGCATCTAGAAAGAAAGTGGAAAAGCAATTGTTTGCATTCATTTACTATCATCTTAATCACCCACAAGCCACTGAATGAAGCAAAGTCAAAGACAAGGACAAAAACCTGGTCTTAAACATAAAAGTACCTTATTCCATGATGGAGTGCAGATGAGAGAGATATGTGAAAATTTTTAGAGATAAAAAATGACAAATGCCATGATGTAGGCATAAACCCAGAGTTTATTAAAAAAACAGCAATGATAGTGACAACTCGGAATACATTGGAGAAGAATTCTGGCATTCTTGGCTTCCAGCCAGTAGAGCTGAACTCAAACTTCTGTGTGCACACTCATCACTTAGAGATCTGGTTAAAATGCAGGTTCTGATTCAGTAGGTCTGGGGAGGAGCCCAAGAGCCTGCATTTCTAACAAGCTCCCAGATGTCTCTGATGCTGCTATTCAGGGCCCTTGCACTGAGTAGCAAAGCAGGAGAGGGTTAGGTCACTGCACTTCTGTTCCTACAGAAGAAGTGTTAGCAGCTGCCTCCCAGAGACATTTAGGTGGCATTAGGTTAGCCTCCCAAGTGCAGCACAGGGTGTGAGAAAGCTTGTTGGAGGGGTCTCTTCTAAATGACAGTTCCTGGTGGGGCAGGTTGCATGGCCCTGGAATGCTAACGTTGGCAATTTCTCTTTGTGCTGTGGCAGCACTTGCAGAAGCACATTATGCTGCTAAATGAATTATACACAGTGAGATAATCATGGACCTCCACTGCCAACGGGCAGCTCCCACTAGAAAGAATTTGGAGAGGGAGAGTATTAAAAAAATAGCCAAACTGCAGGATAATGTGTAACCAGAAATATTTTCAAAATGAGCCATTAAAGGATGTTTGGAGAAAGTTAATTTTTAAATGTCTGCTCCTACTCTGTTGTATGGATTCCCTGGAAAGCTGAGAATATCATTCCTTCTGTTTCTATAGCTCTCCCCCAGGCTGTATTCGGAAAATATTGATTTGTCTCCTTGATTTGTTGAGCAGCACGTTCAACAACAAGTTTTAACTTGCTGACTTGAATTTTCATAACACAGTCTTAATCAGATGCAGCTTATAGCAGGGAACTCAATTGTATTCTAAATTGGATCCTTCTTTTATGTTAGAAGAATAAATGGTGGTGCTCCTCAAAATATTCAAGAACCAAATGTTTGTACCAGAACTAAAATGATGGGGGTGCCTGGGTGGCTCAGTCAGTTAAATGTCCGACTCTTGGTTTCAGCTCAGGTCATGTTCTCAAGGTCATGGGATCGAGCCCTGTGTGGGGCTCTGTGCTCAACTGAGTCTGCTTGGGATTTTCTTTCTTTCCCTCTGCTTCTCCCTACCTCCCCACTCGTACTCTTGCTCTTTCCCTCTTTCTCTCTAAAATAAATAAATAACTCTTTTAAAAAAAGAATTAAAAAGATGAATGAAACAAATACAATTATGGAAGAATATAGCTCTGGGAAATCAGGACATACTGCAATTTAGGAGCTAGCGATCTTTCAGGAAGTCACCGGTTATTTCAACTTTGAATTCATTGGTTAAAGGCAGAAATTAGAGTTTTTGTTTTAGACCAATATGTTTAAAAAGGAATTGTTTAATAGTATTTTAGGTTAACTTTTCTCTAGCATCTAATAGTTTTGAAAAGAATTGGAGGTATGCACAACAACTAAATCAATGGTTTTTCCTGTTTCACTTCACTCATATTAAATGACAAATATAATGCAGTTGGCACAATGCCCATTGGATTGTTCCAACAAATAATACACTCAGTTGTAACTCACCTGACCTGTCCTTGGATCTGTTTTTTTTTTTTTTTCTTGTTTTGTTTTGTTTTTTTGAGTGGGGGGGTGGCTGGGGTTATTCCATAGCCAGGAGCTTCATTATGCGTAATGACTGTTTGTTCCTGACCCTGAAGTATAGTGAGAAGACAGAGTGAATTCAAGGAAAGAAAAGCAATTTGTAACTCAAAGGCTTAAGTTTCAAGCCCTGAGCTTTTGTTTATGATGGGCTGATATTGATGGGTTTCTCTCTTTTCCATTTGATTTTTCTTGTTCAGTAAACATGCAAAGCTATGTCAGTTATGTCTCACAAATATAATTTGCAAATACTTAGCAAATAAAGTTAAGAAAATGAGATGGCAGCTGGTCTTCATAACTAGACAAGTTATACTTCTTAAGGAGGCCTGCCTTGACTACCCTATGTAATATCTCCACTATGGGTCCCTGCTCTCCCCAACCCGCTGCCTTCTCCTTCCTACTGCAGCCCTGATCTCGCTGACTCTGAACTATTTTTTCCATAGTATTTTTCACCTTCTCACACAGTTTATCACTTTTAAATTTATTTTCCTCATTGACCATCTCCCTCCTCTATAATGTTACCACTTATAAGAGCAGGAAACTTTGTATTATTCACTGATGTATCCTGCATGCCTAGAACAAGCCTGCCTGGTTCTTGCTACCTTGCTAGGTTTTTAATAAAGGAATGACTATATATATATATGTGTATATATGTATGTGTGTGTGTGTTGTGTGTGTGTGTATGTACACATACACACACACACAACACACACACACATACACACTTAGGATTTAGAATAAGTCGATTCCCATTTTCTTAGACCAGGTTAAAATTAGGTTATAAACCATCTACTTATACTGTGTCTCAAAAATGATTAAGATATCATAATACACTATCTCTTAAAATTTTTTTTCCAACTAAAGAGAAAAAAATATTTTTCTGTCATGGAACAGGAGAGACCACTTGGTTATGGCATCGATGAGAGTTCATTTGGTCATAATAAAAATTTTATTACCACAGAGCAATTAAACACCAAAGTGTTCAGTTAAATCAGGGTTTCACAACCTTGGCACTATTGATGTTTTGGGCTGGATAATTCTTTATTGTGGGGGGCTGTCCTGTGCATTGTTTAGCAGCATCCCTGGCCTCAACCAGCTAGGGACCAGCGTGAATGCCACCTCACTCCCACCAGTTGTGACAGCCCAAAACATTTCTAGACATTGCCAAATGTTCCCTGGTTGCAACCACTTAGTTGAACCAATCAACCTAATTTTGAATAGGCTTATTAGCTTCCAAAGGTCTATCTTTAACCATTAAAGAGATAATAGCTATCTTTCATTAAGCACTTAATGTGGTAGACAGAATAATAGCCCCCAAAGATGTCCACACCCTAATCCTGGGAACATGTGAATATGGCGTAGGGATTTGCAGATGTGATTAAGGCTAAGGACCTTGAGATGAGATTATCCTGGTTATCCAGGTGGGCCCAATCTAATTAAATGAGCCTTTAAAAGTTAAGAGCCTTTAAAAAGAGAGAAATGTGATCACAGGAGGGTGAGTGAAATGCAATGTGGTAAGAACTCAATCCTTGCTGCTTGCTTTGAAGATGAAGGAAGGGGGCCGTATACTAAGGAATGTAATGGTCTCTGGAAGCTGGGAATGGCCTTCAGTTGGCAGCCAATAAGAAAACTGGGACCTTGGTCCTCCAACTACGAGGAATCTGAATGAGTAAGGAACACATCCTGCCCTCAAGCCTAGGAAAAGAAGTGCAGCCCTGTTGACATCTTGATTTTAGCTTGGTAAGACCCGTGTGGGATTAGGACCTGCTGAATTATAAGATATAAATTTGTATTAAGCCACTAAGTTTTTCATAATTTATTACAGCAATAATAGAAAACGAATACAACTTATCATGCTGAAACCTTTCCATCCTCCCATTTTATAGATGTTATTGGCTGAACTGTGTCCCCACCAATTTGTATGTTGAAGTCCTATCTCCCAGTACTTAGAATGTGACTATATTTGGAGATCAGTTCTTTAAAGAGGTTAATTAAGACTAAATGAGGTCATTAGGATGGGCCTTATGCAATGACTGGTGTCCTTCTAAGAAAAGATTAGGACACAGATACATACAGAGGGAAGACCATGTTGAAGACATAATAAGAGGAAGATCATCATCTACAAGGCAAGGAGAAAAGCCTTCAGAAGAAACCAACCCTGCAACAGCTTGATCTTGGATTTATAGGCTCCCAAGGAAAAAATTTCTCTTGTTTAAGCCACCCAGTCTGTGGTATTTTGCTATGGCAGTGCTAACAAAATTGATGAGAAAACAAACTCAGATTACACAAATAAATTTCCCTAGGACATACAGCTAGTATAGCAGGGATTAGAGTCTCCAAAATCCATGATATTAATCCATACACTAAGTGATCTCCTTAGCTGGTCAAGATTATGGATGCTCTAGAACATTCTCACTATTGCCAACTTACAGAGGAAAAGTCTGAGACATGCATTAAAATTTTGACTGTGACTTACTAGCTGTTGTATCTTGAGTGACCTATTGATCTCAGAAACTCGGTTTGCTCATATGTAGAAGTGTTATTTTCTTTCCAAGATTACTTTGAGAATTAAAATGGGCAATGAATGCAAAAATACTTTGTCATGTGCAGACACTATGGAAATGTGAGGCGGTATTATTAAAATATTGCTACTGCTGGGAGAAGAAATTGAGTGTTGTTCTGATAGCACCTTCCAGAACTTCTTTTGGGTAATTTTAGTAAATGTCCATTTTGAAACTCAAGAAGCAATATATGAAGTATTCTTTGACTGAGGGGAGTAAGAATGTACAAGAACCAGTATTTTCTGGGGTGCCTGGATGGCTCAGTCAGTTAAGCGTCTGCCTTCGGCCCAGGTCATGATCTCAGGGTCCTGGGATCAAGCCCGACATTGGGCTCCCTGCTCGGCGGGGAGCCTGCTTCTCCCTCTCCCACTCCCCCTGCTTGTGTTCCTGCTCTCGCGATCTCTCTCTCTGTCAAATAAATAAATAAAATCTTAAAAAAAAAAAAAGAATCAGTATTTTCTTTCTGTGTTTCCTTCTAAAAGATAATTCGCATATATTTTATTGTTTGAAATTCCCAGTGGAGGCATTATCACATATTGTGTTCAGAACGCCTATGGGAAGAACAGTAGCTGTTTAAAAAAGAAGGGGAACTGTCTACTCTGATTTGAACTGTCTATATTGTCTGCTTTCTTATGCGATAAGAATAAAACACAGAGAAACTTGTGCTAAAGTTAACAAGACAGCTTGCCCACGGAAGAGCAATGTGTTCCGTAAGTCTGTGTTTCCATGCAGTATTCTAGGGAGGAACCATATTTTGGTTTGAAACTCTGTAAGTTTCTCTTTCCATAATATCTACTCTCACAAATTATAGTCCTTGTATGTAAGATAACAGAAGCCCCATGTGGCTGAAAAGGATCCCTCAACCCCATTAAGCTTGCTTCAACTCTTCCCTTTAGGAGGGTATTGTACAATTGCCCCCATCCTGCCATTGAATTCCTGCTGAGGGTAAATTTAGTGTCAACATGGGGAGCTAACATGCTTTCTTACAGATGTTAAGATAGATGTTACTGGTTCTGGCACCAGCAAGTTATACACATGCCATTCGTGTTCTAGAATGTCCTTTCCCCTCCACCCTGTCTTGAGTACTCCTATTCAGCCTTCAAGTCCTAGCTCAGATTTCACCCCCCCTTTTTTTTTTTTGAATCTTTTCTATCTTTCCCAGACACTGTGAATTCCTCTTATCTGCATGCCTGCAATACCTTATTCAGATGTCAAATATACTATTTACTATCTTATATAATAATGATTTGTTTATCAATTTTGTATAATAGTGATCCATGAGGTTTTCAATGACAGGTGTATTTTAGTGTTCCCATCACTGTGCCTGGGACATAGCAGGCATACAATATATCAGTTAATTTCAGATCAAAGGAAGGGTCTTGGTTAGTGTGATACAATAGCTATTTTAAGTAAACAGCTTATTAGCAACTTCTGTAAGCCAGCAACTTGAAATTATCTCATCTATATACAGCAGTCATATTACATGGGTCTTTATGTTCCCCATTTTTTATGGATGAGGAAATTGAGGCCTGAGGCTAGGTGATTTGATCAAGGTAATTTGGCTAATAAGGGCCAAAGAGAAGTTTCAAATTTAGGCAGATGATGTACATTTATATGGGGAGTGGGTTATGGGTGTTATAGGCTCAAGGCAAAATGAAATAGAGTACTATTGTGCAAAGCGTGTGAGTGGGGGGCGGGGCAGAAGGAGAGGGAGAGAACCTCAAGCAGATTCCTCTATGAACGTGGAGCCCATCAAGGGGCTTGATCTCACGACCCTGAGATCATGACCCGAGCAGAAATAAAGAGTCAGATGCTAAACCAACTGAGCCACCCAGGCACCCCACATTTTTTTGTCCTTAACACCATTTTACCTCTCTTCTTTTTCTTTCCTGCCTCTGTGATGTGCCTTATAATTATACACCCACCAAGGCCTGGTGTGGTAGGTGGAATTATAGCTTATATAATTCACTCTTGTGAATTGTAAGTCCATGCCTTTAGTCATGTGACTTTGAAGTATCTCCCACTATAGTGGGCAGAGTATTCTTCCCTACCCCATTGATGTTGAATTTGGCCATATTACTTGCTTTGGTTAATGGATTGTGAATGGGAATGGCAATGGGCCAGTTCTGAGCTGACATCTTAAGAGGTATTGTGTGTTGTATTTCTGCTCACATCTCTTACAATTCATCATGAGAAGAATTTTCCCCGAGTAGCTGCAGGTCCAACAAAGGTGAAAGATGTGTGTGGGAGACATAAACTTTATCTGAAGTTTGAAGCTGAGATGTATCAGCTTGTTGATAGAAAGACCTAGCACTGAAAAAAAAATGTTTTCTTTATTGTAAGCCACTGAGCATTTGTGATTATTTGCTACACAGAAAGAACTAATACACTTGGCCCTCTAAAAGCACTCTAACCAAGACTTTCTGAGAGGAGTTAAGACGGTGGAGAAGTAGGGGGACCCTGGGCTTTCCTGGTCCCTCAAACACAGCTGTATTGAGGTCAGATCACTTGGAACACCCAGGAAATTGATCTGAGGACTGGGAGAAGGATCTCCATGGTTGGAAGGAGACAGTGTGGCAGGTGTGAGATGTGTGGAAGTGAATTGGGGGAGAGAAAAACTTTGCCGCCATGGAGGGGAGGGAGCCCTTTCCACAGAGAGAGAAAAGGGAGAGAAAGCAAGAGGGGTTGAGAGAGTGCGGCCTCAGGTTCACACAAGACGTAAACCTCTCTGGAGCACTAATAAGGGAGCGAGGGGTGCTGAGTGTTGCAAGTTTTTTGCAAACAACATGTGGAGCTCAAACTCTGAGGTTTTGGGAGTGCACGACTTTTGCCGGATCAGAGCTTTGGTGTGCGCTCCTGGGGAGAAGGAGGGCGCTGTCCTGGGAGTGCACACAGTGGTGTAGGGATCTCCTGGGTCTCACTGGGAGACAATGTTTCACTTCTTTGGAGTACATTTGGAAGAAGGTATAGTTCCTCTCCAAGGACAAGAGACCCTGCAGGTACCAGCAAAAGGGCTTTCATAGTCAGGTGACAGAAGCATGTGCAGAGGGTGGACAACTGGGTCGCTGCTTTTCTTGCAGTACCACACCACAGATTTTGTGCAACGTGCAGACATGAGACTGTTTTTCTGGGACAGAGGACACCAGACACAGTGCAACAAGGCTCTCTCCAGAGGAGAGAAGTGGGTCCACATGGTGCCAACTCCTTTAAAGTTTGGCATTTTGAATCCCAGAGGTGCACCAAAGATAAAGCGCAGGAGAGCGGTGGCTCCAGGCATGTTCATGACCCTCCCTATCCTGTGAGGGCTTCTTGAACAGTAGGCTGTGTGAGATTCCCTGTCTGGGGACAAGAGAGTGGGGTGGTGACATTTTCCCCCTCACCACCAATATGGTGGGACTTCAGAGAGCAACACAGGGGCCCCCAGTGGCGCAGGCACACTTACACCAAACCCTGTCCCCCTGTACCTGGGAAGTGCATTTTTACTGGGACAGGTCTGACTCTGAGCCAGCGTGGCAGGCCTCTCCCCTGGAAGACCACCCCACATACACCAAGTCTAATGATCATAGAGTGCTTCAAAGCGTCACCTGCAGTTCTGGTGAAAATAAGACCAGGCTTTAGAGTTTTTTTTTTTTTTTTCTCTTTGCATTCAGGCTTATAATTTTTTTTTTTTTGTTAGTTTATTTTTTCATTTCCTTTTCTCTCTTTGTTTTTTAGATCAGGCTTCTTTTCTATTTTTATTTTTTCCTCTGGAATCAGACTTAATAGGTTTTTTTGTTTTTGTTTTGTTTTGTTTTGTTTTTGAGAGGGAAGAAGGGAGGGGCAGAGGGAGAGAGAGAACCTTAAGCAGGCCTCATGCCCAGCATGGAACCTGATGCAGAGCTCCATCTCACAACCCTGAGATCTTGACCCGAGTGGAAATCAAGAGTCAGACACAACCAACTGAGCCACCCAGTTTCCCCCAGGCTCATAGTTTTCTGACAGTCTATTTGTTTTTTGTTTTCATTTCTTTTCCTTTTCTCTCTCTCTCTTTTTTTGGATCAGGCTTTTTCTTTTTTTTCTTTTTATCCAGGCTTATTTTAACAAAAAAAGCACACCTAGTTGAAGTTCCAAACACTCCCCACTGCAAGCAAGGAGGAGCTCTGCAGGGGACTGACCAATGGGAAAGAGCAGCGGAAACACAACAGCAGAGTGCACGCAGTGTACACCAGAAACACTTCCTGAGGCCAGGCCCTGGGCAGTGCAGGACCCCTTTTTAATATAGTATTACTTTCAGGTGCAGGAAACATAAGTTTCAAAACACACAAAAGACAGAAACTTACCCAAAATGACAAGATGGAGGAATTCTACCCAAAAGAAAGGTCAGGAAGAAACCATAGTTAGGTACTTGTTCAAAACAGATATAAACAATATCTCTGAACAAGAATTTAGAACAACAGTCATAAGACTACTGGCTGGGAAAACAAAACTGGAGGCATCATGTTTCCAGATTTCAAGCTCTATTAACAAAGCTGTAGTCATGAAGACAGTATGGTACTGGCACAAAAACAGACACATAGATCAATGGAACAGAATAGAGAAACCAGAAATGGACCTTCAACTATATGGTCAACTAATCTTCAACAAAGTGGGAAAGAACATCCAATGGAAAAAAGGCAGTCTCTTCAACAAATGGTGTTGGGAAAAATGGAAAGCAACATGCAGAAGAATGAAACTGGACCATGTTCTTACACCATACACAAAAATAAATTCAGAGTCGATGGAAAACCTAAATGTGAGACAGGAATCCATCAAAATCCTAGAGGAGAATACAGGCAGTAACCTCTTTGGCCTCAGATACAGCAACTTCTTATTAGACATGTAGCTGGAGGCAAGGGAAACAAAAGCAAAAAATGAACTATTGGGACTTTATCAAGATAAAACTCTTCTCTACAGTGAAGGAAACAATCAACAAAACTAAAAGGCAACCTACAAAATGGGAAAAGATATTCAGAAATGACATATCAGATAAAGGGCTAGTATCAAAAATCTATAAAGAACTTATCAAACTCAACACCCCCAAAACAAATAATCCAGGTAGGAAATGGGCAGAGGACAAGAATAGACACTTTTCCAAAGAAGACATACAGATGGCTAACAGAACATGAAAAAATGCTCAACATTACCCATCATCAGGGAAATACAAATCAAAACCACAATGAGATACTACCTCACATCCATCAAAATGGCTAAAATTAACAACTCAGGAAACAACAGATGTTGGCAAGGATGCAGAGAAAGGGGAACCCTCCTACACTGTTGGTGGGAATGCAAGCTGCTGCAGCAACTCTGGAAAACAGTATGGAGGTTCCTCAAAAAGTTAAAAATAGAACTACCCTATGATCCAGCAATCACACTACTAGGTATTTATCCAACAGATACAAAAATAGTGATTTGAAGGGGCACATGCACCCCAATGTTTATAGCAGTGTTATCAACAATAGCCAAGCTATGGAGAGAGCCCAGTGTCCATCAACTGTTGAATAGATAAAGAAGAAGTGTGTGTGTGTGTGTATGTGTGTGTGTGTGTGTGTGTATAAAATGGAATATTATTCAGCCAACAAAAAGAATGGAATCTTGCCATTTGCAATGACATGGATGGAACTAGAGGGTATTATGCCAAGCGAAATAAGTCAGTCAGAGAAAGACAAATACCATACAATTTCACTCATAAGTGGAATCAAAAAAAAAAAAAAAGAGTGAACAAGCAAAAAGCATAATCAGACCTATAAATATAGAGAACAAACTAATAATGGTTGCCAGAGGTTAGGGTGGGGTGGGGCTTGGGCAAGATGGGTGAAGGGCAGTAGGAGATACAGGCTTCCAGTTATGGAATGAATAAGCCATGGGGATGAAGGTACAGCATAGGGAACATAGTGAATGGTATTATAATAGTGTTGTATGGTGACAGATGGTAGCTACACTTGTGGTGAGCATAGCATACTGTATAAAACTTGTCAAATCACTATGTTGTATACCTGAAACTAATAGAACATTGTGTGCCAACTATACTAAAAAAAAAAATAAAGTGAAAATGTTCTGTAATTAGTTGTGATCTCCTCTCTTACCTAATTAATCAAAGGGGAAGGAAAATTACATTTAGTTAGCAGATATGAGTGTAAGTTTTCAAAGGGCATCATAGAGCTTGGCACATAATATGAGGTGAATAGAGAATGTGAAATGCTGCAAGTTTCTCTGATTGCTTTCTTCATTCTCTCCTTGTCCTACATTGCTGCTTTACTGACAATTCTTTCTTTAATAATGCCTGCCTTCTCATTCTAGTACCTAGGATGCATCTCAAAAGAGTGTTGTCCAAACAATGCTGGCTTCTTCATTTTTCTTTTCAGAGAGAAAGAATATACTTGAAGATGCTTCTCTTTTACCACTGTGGCCCTGGCCACCTCCTACTCCTTGGTCCCACATTATTCAAAGTGTATATGTGTGAAAACCCCACTTTTAAATATGTTTGCCTCCCTTCCCTCCCTGGAGCTCAGACACCAATCTGGAGTGAGATGAGGAGATGCCCAGTGCATCACCCCCTCAGACAGAGCTCTCTTTCTGTCTCACTCTCCCTACCCTGTCATATCCATCCCTACATTCTCTCCTGGTTGCTCATATCCTCCTCCCATGCCATCCTGTCCCCTAATTTCTGGTTATAATCAGGTGTTTGAAACAAGTCTTATGTTTCACTTGAAATACATTGCTAATGTGTGCAGCTTCGCTGAGTCCTCATAATGACTCATGAAGATAGGAATTACTTTCCCTGATCTTACAGATAAAATAATTCAGCTCATTAATATTGAAAGTTCAGTTGAAATCTCAAGTCTGTCTGACTCTATCTAGTGGATTTGTGATTTTCAAAGTTTCCTCTAACAGCTGAGCCCTTTTTTTCCCTCCTAAGTTAAATCTTACCTGGAGTCTTTTATTCACAGAACACCTTGGGCCACAAGTAATGAAAACCTGACTCAAGCTGGCTTGCATGATGAGAAGAATTAAAAATCTCCCCTAACAAGAAGTCGAGAGGTAGCATGGGCTATGGTGTTTTGGGCTCCAGCTCCACTTCTACATGGTTCTCTTGGTTCTGCCTTCCCTTGTGTGATGCTTTCATCCTTAGACTGGGAGCAAGATGGCTACAGTGGTTCCAGGCATCTCACCTGGATTGAAAAACCCACAGAGCTGGAATTGTGGTGATCTCATCTTGTGAGGGAGGAACATTTCTTAGAAGTTCCCTAGCAGACTCACTTTGTGTCTTATTGCCTACACCTGAGTCACATGCTAGTTTTAAACAAATTCCTGGAAAGGGGCCATCATGATTGGCATATGCAAAACAAGATTCACTCTGAAGCTGAGAAGAGGGTTCCCCTTGCCACCCTTGGTGGCGAAGTTCTAAGATAGTCCCTAAGATTCCCACCTCCTGGTGTATGTGTTTTGTATAATCTCCTACCCTTGGATGTGGGTGGAAATTGTAAATATTACAAGATAGACATTTCCTTGTTTCGATTGTTATGTGGCAAATGGTGATGGAGTAAACCCTCTGGTGATTATAGTATATAAGACTGTGTCATAGCAGACGGGGGAAGAGATTGGAAGTGTGAGAGAGACTCAGTACCACAAGGATTCTAAGCCACTAGCTCTGAACGTGGAGGGGCCATATGGCAAGGATCTGAGGGTGGCTTGTTGGAGCTGAGAACAGTCCCTGATTGACACCAGCATCCACCAGGAACTGAATTCTTCCAACAATCTGAATTTGCATGGAAGCAGATTCTTCCCCAGAACTTCCAGAAAAGCATGTAATGTGGCTGGACACCCAGATTTCACCCTGTGAAACCCTGAGGAAAGAATCCACACACCATTCCCAGACTTCTGACATATGGAACTGTGAGATAATAGATGGGTGTTGTTTTAAGCCACTAATATATAATTTATTTTGCAGCCATTTATTTTGCAGTTTTCTAACTGAAAGAAGCCATAAAGAACCAAATTCTGCCAGTGGCCTGAATGGACTTGGAAGAGACCAATGTCCCTTGGATGGCCTCTCAGTCCCAGCTGACACCTTAATTCAGCCTGGGAGACCCCAAGCAGAGAACCCAGTTATTTTGTGTCCACACTTCTGACACATAAAAACTGTGAGATAATAATGGGCGTTGTTTTGTTTTGCTAGGTTTGTGGTAACCATTGTGAAGCAATATATGATTAATACACTCCCCATTCTCCACCCTCAGGTCACGTTGGAGGTAGACAGCTGAAAGCACTGGACTTTGTCAAAACAAAGTGGAGGTTAGATGTTGAGTATAAAATAGATAACAGTAACATTTTATTACCATAATTTTATTTTCTGAATTCATAAATATAATAAAGTTAATAAAGGAAAATCATAGTACTGTTCTAAAGAAATTGAGGGTTATGAATGACAATTACTACATCCCATTTATTTCTCTATTTTCTGTTTTTTGCACACATCAAGACAATCCCGACTCACACATATTTAGTAATCATGCAGTCAATTTAATAATTTTAGACATGCATAGGCTTGAATAAAGAAATAGACCACTGTAGAGGTATAACCTCTGTAATCACTGAGACAGTTACAAGAAGTCTGATTAAATACAAGGAAATGATAGAATTTTTATACCAGGATTTGTATAAAATCAAATTTTTTATGGTTGCACAATTAATGCTGTCTCTAGAGTGTTTCAGTTTGATGGGACATTTAAATATGCGTGTTAATTTTATTACAGTATTTATAATAGATAAATACATATAATATTTAAAACAGATGAATATATTATGCATATATATGAATGTGTGTGTATATATATATATATATTTTTTTTTTTTTTATGAAGTTTGAATCCAGGCTTTGTGGAGCACTAAAGCACCTCTAGGGTTCCATAGAAAATAATTTGAAAGCTCTTGCTCAGACCCATGATTCTGTGCGGACAACTGCTGGTCTTTCAGATAGCTAACCTTATGTAGGAGAAAGCTAAATGGATTACTTAATTTACAAATACCTCATGTTAAGCTGTTGTGAGGCTAAAATTCTGGTGGGAAGAGGAAGAATCTCAGGTTTTGGGTTACAACAGTTCTCAGCCCTTTTGAACTCATCTCCTGGGACTGATGCCTCCCTCCTAGAGGGGAGGCCAAGCAGGGATTTCTTGTACCTGGGATTCTACATGTTTGTGGGCCATGCAGTATTGGAACTTGCTCGCAATGGAACAGACAGCTGTGATCTTGGGCTGTGGAGCTGGTCTAGCCTCACCACATGGCAACTGGGGGTGACTTGCTCCTCTAGACCCCATTGACTGAAGTGTGGCTTAAGTTTCCAGTTAGTCTAGAAAACTAAATGTCAAGATGTCTATGAAAGTTTTAACCCAGTACCTGGGACCTATTTAAAACTCAAGAAAATGACTGGCTCAATATCCCTAATCTAAAACCCTGGGGCCAGGTGTTTTTTGGAATTTTAGAAATTTTTGGATTTCAGAAAGAAAATTTGGTGCAAATATATATTGTAATGCCCCTGGAAAATGCTAGGACAGCAGCCCATAATCAAACATGGTAATGTATCATTTTTTAGATCCATATTAAGTATGAATATTCATACCAAGTGGGCTAAATAAAAACCACAATAGCCCCCTGAGTCAGAGACATTTTATAATAATAAAAGAGCTATAAGAAAGTGTCCAGGAAAATGTAACAATTATAAACATGCATGCATCAAACACGGGAGTCCCAAACACCTGAAGCAAAAACTGACAGAATTGAAGAGAGAAATAGATCTATCAACAGTAGTGGTTGAAGAAAACTTCAACACCTCACTCAAAATAACTGATCAAACAATTAGACAGAAAATCAGTCATATTTAGAGGCTACAGATGATAACTAAAGATTCCCAAACCTCTAGCCCAAGTTTCTTTCTTTCTTTTTTTTTAAAGGTTTATTTATTTTAGAGAGGGAAAGCATGCACAGAAGCCGCGGGGGGTTGGGGCAGGGGCGGGGGGAGAGAGAGAGAGGGAAACAAGCAGACTTCCAGCTGAGCAGGGAGCCTGACGCAGGGCTCCATCTCAGGACCCCAGAACCCCGAGATCATGATCTGAGCCGATTCCAAGAGTCGGATGCTGAACAGATTGAGCCACCCAGGTGCCGCTAGCCCAAGTTTCATTTGAACTAGCCTAGCTTCCTGATCTAACCATACAATATTGATTGCTATGCTTATTAACTTAAGGCTCATGGATTCCCAGGCAGCCTATTTGTGGCTTTTAAGGGCTTCATAAACTTGTAAAATAATATGCAATTTTTTTTTGTGTGTGTGAGGGAATGCATTTGGAGAAGGTGCGTTCATAATTTTCATCAGTTAGTTAACATATATTCTTTTCAGGATGTACTGTGTACCAGGTCCTGGCCTAAGTGTTGGGGAAACAACTGTGAATAAGACATTTGTATGGAGGTGAGGTGTGTAGGACATTCAGACAAAAATCATAAGTAAATGAGAATACTTTAAATACTGATGCATGCTCTGAGGGCCACTAATTTAGTTGGAGTAGTCAAAGAAGGCTTCTCTTTGGAGGTGATATTTAAAGGGTGGAGAGGGAAGAAGGGAAGCACTTAATATCTTGAGATAGGGACAAGTGTGTTATGTTCAAGAGGCTGAACAAAGCCGGAGTGGCTGAAGCACAGTAACCAAATGGGAGAGTGGAGAGAGCTGATATTGGAGGAAGCAGGGTTCATGTTTGAGATTTCCCTATACCCAGTCATATCTTGCAAAGATACAGTCATATTTTCTTTTCTGGGATCAGCTTTGTAAAGCCAAAGTATTTTACAAGATAGAGGATTTAGTTGCTGGATTGAGGGCCTATTAGCAACAATCAACACTTGTACTCTAAGTAGATAATGAACATTTAGGTCCTATAAAGTCTAGAGCCATGGGTTCTATGCTACATATTTGTATAACTTCTGACTGGGATACTCTGTCTAGTGTCTCTATTGTCTCATCTCTAATTACAAAAGTAATAGCTGATATTTATTGAATGCTTTCTGTGTGCCAGGCTTTCTTCTATTTTACATGGATTATTGCAATCTTCACAAGTAACTTATGAGGTAGGTATTATTCTTGTTATAGATGGGGAAATTGAGGTACAGAGAGATTAAATAGTGTTACAAAAATCATGGATTTCAGGGCCATCAAATAAGATATCTTTCAGGGAATTTGGAGAGTCTCTGGTATGATTTTTGCTTGTGAATTTTTGGAGAAATTTTTTTTTTTACTTTTTTATATTAAAGAGTCAGTAACAAATTAGACTTGCCTTACCTTATTTCCAAGTTAGTTTCACAGGAAGAATAACGTTAATGTTTTCTGGCTACATGGCATATATCTTTAAAAGTATTCTAAATGCTTCCTGTTAACTAGTGATGCTCATAATATTGAAAATATTGTTTTCAAGGAAGTGATGGGCTGAATAAACATGATTCTTCACTATAGATCCATTGTACTCTTGGCATGATGTTTCTGAATACTTGCATGAAGTCATTTCTTCACAAGAACATCTTGCTTGTGTTACCAAAATTATACTCTGCTGAGGAGACAGCTCATGATTCATGTGTAAAAGGATCATTTGTAACTCTTCTGGGAAAAGTGCTCATTTTCAACTTGCATTTATTGGCACTGTTCAATTTAGGTGAGAATGCTGTGTGAAGTAGCTCTCCTAAAAAATCATCTTTGAGTTTATTTAGTTAGTAACACAATCCAGCCCTTGTCAAATCCATTTACTACTATTTACATATGAGCCATCTTAAAGAGGGCTGAAAAATTATTAATAGGCTATTCATTTTTCAGATTGTTCAAAAATGAGGTGCTAAGACAGAAATAGGTTCTTTTGCATTTTTATATTTCCTCCTAAATCTTGGCTGATGTCCCCTGCTCTGGTATACTGTGGGAAACTTTCCTATGGTGGTAATGAGCTTCTGTCAGGGATTACATATAGGCAGCCCAACCCACAGGCCCTGTCAGACCCAAGAATTCACACAGTGTTAAACAAATTTTTAATGTGAAGACGTTTAGTTGGGGCATTCCTGTGCCAATTTATTCTTTTTCCCATTACTCTGTTTTGTATGACCCAATCATACATTTATATGATGAATTTGGCTTCTGAAGCATACATAAGGGTGATCTTCAGTTTGTACAAGATGGCTCCCTAATTTTCTCTTTATCAAAGTATGGGTGCCTTTTGGCCAGCTCATCAACTGGGTACATTGTGGGATTTCTCAAAACTCGAACATGTCTGGCAAAGACTCAGTCTTATTTTCTTTCTGGGGTCCAATTTTTTATAACAAAGCATTCTACAGGATTGGGGAATTAGTTACTGGAGTCGAGTCTGTTAACTGCAGTCAAGATTTGGGCTACACATGTGGGCTAATGATTGGGGCCACTGATATGCTTTGCCCTGAATACTATTCTAAATATTTATGTAACTTCTGACTTGATGCATGAATTTTTATTTTATTTATTTATTTAAAAAATTATTTATTTATTTATTTGGTAGAGACAGAGGGATAGAGAGAGAGTACAAACAGAGGAGCAGCAGAGGGAGAGGGAGAAGCAGGCTCCCCATTGAGCAGAGAGACAACTGGGGTTTTATCCCAGAACTTTGGGATCATGACCTGAGCTGAAGGCAGACGCTTAGCCGACTGAGCCACCTAGGCACCCCGATGCATGAATTTTTAATCACTGTGTGCCTTGGGGAATAGTTTGGGTTAAGAGACTGCCAATTACTTACTCTGTAATACGTAGCACACTTCCTTATCACTAATTTTCATATTAGCCCCAAGTCCTGAAAAAAAAAATCTCTAAAAGATTCTGTACTTGCACTGTCCAATATAGTAGCTACTAGCATGTAGCTAATGAGCACTTGAAACATGACTGGTCCAAATTAGTACAAAGATGTACTGTAAATGTAAAATGCCAGATTTCCAAGATGTAATATGAAAAATAGAGTATTAAATATCTTCTTAGTAATTTTTTATATTGATTACATGTTGATAATATTTTAGATATATTGGGTTAAATAAAATATATTATTAAAAATTGATCTACCCATTTCTTTTTTTCCTTTTTAAATGTGACTGTTAGAAAAATTAAAATTACATGTGTGGCTTGCATTTGTGACTTGTACTATATTTATATTGGAAAACATTGTTCTAAATAGCCAACAAAGACCATTATAAACTCTAATACATATTAATGTTTAGCACAGATCACAACTGGGAAATATTTACATTCATTAGTCTTGGTGTTGGACTAAATGTATTTGTCATAGGGCAGTTGTAATTTAAATGCCAATAAATCCTCATTGAGTCAGGACACTTATTTCTTGCTTGAGTTCATCCATTCATCCTCCAGTACTTCCAGTTTAAAAAAATCTTCCCAAAATACAGTTGGATGTGCATGTTCTGGTCTCTGAAATAGTTTCATTGCTTTTAGTGGATTTTAGTTGAGAAGCAGGAGGCACATGGTTTGTTTTGACAGCTAGGAATGCAAGAGACTTTCTAGTTTAGATTTAACATTCCATATGCTGTGTTTCACAAGTGGAAGAGCTGAAGCTCCTTGAAGAGGGACCTGATGGAATGGGGTGGTGGTGGCTCTGTTTTATCCTATGTCTTCCTTTTTTTTTTTTTTTTTTTTAACTTAGGAGCTAAAGAAGAGACATAACAAACAATATCACTCTGCATTAGCAACTTTGCCAAATGTAACAGATGAACATACTCTATTGAGTATCACTCAGATTGCTCACTGCTCTGCCTCAACTACTAGGGAAAACCACCTCTTTAAAGCTATAGATTCTGGTTCTGATTTAAGAGCCTGCCTCCTCTGGATTGCTAGAATGCGTCAAAAGCAGAAGCCTGCTTCTTAGAGCAAATTGAATACATTTCTGATTGCCAGGTCTCTGTGGAATTCATATGTGGATGGGATTCAGATATAGGGACTCAAAGGATTTATTTCTCTTGCTAACACTTAGGCCAAACTTGTATCTTCTAAATTCAGATATCTAGTAACAGTGTTCTGAGTGAATGGCTGGGGATTATAGCAACTGCTTTTGTAGCCTGACTATGGTAAAATGCCTTAAATGAACTAACTACAGTGGCAGAGAATATTAGCTGTCCAACAAGATTAGTTCTTCCTGGGCGCCTGGGTGGCTCAGTTGGTTAAGCTACTGCCTTCGGCTCAGGTCATGATCCTGGAGTCACAGGATCGAGTCCCGCATCGGGCTCCCTGCTCGGCAGGGAGTCTGCTTCTCCCTCTGACCCTCCCCCCTCTCATGCTCTCTCTCTCTCAAATAAATAAATAAAATCTTTAAAAAAAAAAAGATTAGTTCTTCCTTTCAGAGTAATAGAATTGTAGTTGGAATGTGGCTGGTCAGGTAGACATTAAAATTTCCAAACTTCTTTGAAGTTATGTATATAGCTATGCAGTTAATTTCTCTTTAATGGAATGCAAGGGGAAGTGAGGTGTACCAGTTTTGGGCCAAGCCTTTAAGTTGGTGAATGTGCTTTCTCCACATATTTTTACCCCTTCCCATGAGCTGAAAAGGCAATGACCATATTGACTTGAGACTTGGAGATGTGGAGTCTTTATTAGCCTAGGTCCCTTAATGACCATGTAGAACAGAGGTACCTGCTCTGGGCTGTTCCTTGAGAGAGAAATACATTTTTATGTATTTGAGCTATTTCATTTTGGGGGTGTTATAGTTGTTTGGTCTACCTTAACTAATGTAAACCTATTAGGTGTTATATTGGTATAATTAACTGATTTGAAAATAAGGAAATGTAACAAATCACAACAAAAATAATTTTCTTTACTCTTAGGATACATTTTTATCTGCAATAGTCACGAATTATTTTTCTTGCATTCCACTTAAGCTGGCTGCAGACATTAGTCATAGAGGTGGAGGATATTTGAACTGGGAAGGGATCATTTAGTCAAACCCATTTTGCAGATGAGGAAAAACCCATGACTTGCCAGCCTGATGTGACATGGATAGAGAGTTGCAAGAATTGAGCTAGAATTCATTTCCTCTTTCTCATGCCAGTACCTTTACAATATATCTAAGAGGTATAATAATTTTCATCCAACATGGCAACTGTGACTGGTCAGTAGTGCCTTTCCAGGCTAGTGTTTTCAGGAGAATGAAGCCACTTTCTGGCTCATGGGAGAGGAAAGAGAGTGAACACAATTATGCATTGCATTCACCAATTGTGCATTATCCAGTGCAACTTTACACCAAGATAAGTATTGTGATGTATCTTGGCAGTATTGAGAAAGTTCTAGTTTTATTTATCTTTTTTTCTTTTCTTTTTTTAAAGGATTTATTTATTTATTTGACAGAGAGAGACACAGTGAGAGAGGGAACACAAGCAGGGGGAATGGGTGAGGGAGAACAGGCTTCCCGCAGAGCAGGGAGCCCGATGCGGGGCTTGATCCCAGGACCCTGGGATCACCACCTGAGCCGAAGGCAGATGCCTAACGACTGAGCCACCCAGGTGCCCCTATTTATCTTTTGAATAGTGACAGTCTAAATGGAAAATTCTGATAGTGTCATCACCAACAGAATTAGCATTCCAGTGGAGTGGAAAGAACATAGGATTGGGTATCTGAAAATTTAGGTTTTAAGCCTTAGTTTTTTACTAACTTGACCTTGGGCAGGTCACTTATATATCTAAACTTCAATTTGCTCCTCTGTAAGATAATGTTGTAACAAAGATTTTATTCCAGGTTCAAATTTTTGTTATTCTTTAAGCATATTTTATTTCATTGATGGCATTCACAAAATATAGTTCGTTGCTCTCATATCTCTCATATCTCTCTGTCAACATAGCCGTCAAGAGGCACATTTAATTGTATTCACTAAAAAATCTGAGTGTCCATAATATTACAATTAATTAATTGTCATAAGAATATGGACTTGTATGGAGCCTTTATTTATGTTTTTACATTTGATCTCCATAACAACTCTATGATATTGGCAGATCTTTTTTATAACATGGCATGGTGTGAAAAAAGGGATTCATTGACAGGTAATAAAACTATGGCTTGGGAAGAGTAAGTGACAAAACCCTAAATCACATAACAAGTAAGTAAAGAAATAGGAGGCTGATTTTAGAGTGGATGCACATTTTCTCTAGATCACACTTCTTCACAATTCTTTAGGATTAAAAACAGTTGTAGTTTGCTTTGAAAAATGTTTATAAAGACTACTGTGTGTGTCTAGGGTGATTCAGATTTCAGACATCTTGAATTTTACTTGGTGAATTTTTTTTTTATTGTTGTTGACATATGTAATAGAGATCACCAGTGTCCTCTTTCACCTGCTTTTTTGCTGGTAGAATCACACATGCTACCACAACTCATCGGAAGTTTCTCTTGGCTCTATTCTCTGCGTGTTCATTGTTGGCTCAAATTAATCCATCTGTTGAGTCATGGTGGATCTTTGCCACAGCTTTTCAACCTAGTTTCAGTGTGACCCTTGGGTAGGAAACAACTCAGAGCAGCCCATCATGAGTCCAAGATGCTTCAGAGAAGAGCATGGGAGGATGTAACATCTGTACTGAATCAAAGTAATTGGTTGCCAAAATGCACTCCACATGCTTTCCTCTTTTCTTTCTCAGTTATGCTTTCATCAGGCAGCATTTAACAGCTGAGCTGTTGGGCAGTATGGTGGACTCAGAACAACTGGTATCTGTCCTTACTGGAAAATCTTCAGAGTGCTTTACAAAGGAAAGACTCATGAGTAGACTGTCACGGCAAATGGTTTAAAAAATTACTTTGAGGATTCTGTTATCTTCCATTCAAAGGGCAGTATCTGGCTTATTTGGTATCTCATGATGTTCTTTTAGATTAGATGGAAAAATATGGACCTGATGTCAAGGTAGTTAGGCAGATTCTTACCTACTTAAAAAATGTTAATTAATTGGATCAACCAGATCACTAGTGCTAGTCTAGTTTGGGCCCTGTTCTGTTAAATGTTTTTATTACAATTTGGATGAAAAACACATAGAATTTGCTTAACAAACTTTGGAAGTCACAAAAAACTAGAAGAACAGATAGTATATCAGATGTCAAGCTGTTTACCAAAAACTATGTTAATAGTCTATAATGATGACCTAAAACTAACAGGATATAATTCCTGAATTTAGGTCTGAAAAACAAAATTCTTTGTGAATGTTCACAAAGAGGAAGACTGAGTTTAGTAGCATTTTATGTGCAAAAGATTTTAGTTGATTGCAAGCTGAATATGAGCCAACAGTATGGGTACAGCTGCTGGGGGAGGCTAATGTAATCTGAGAGCAGCGTCAGGAGAATATGATATTTGGATTTATGGAGATGATGGCTTCATTGTAATGGGCACTGGTCAGAACTCATCAGGAATATTGTATTGTTTTTGGTGCTGTATTTTAAGTGGATGTTGTCAGATGAAGGAAATCAGATACTGGAGAAATCAGAAGAGTTCAAAGAATTAGGGATATTTAACCTAAATAAGGGAAGCAGTGGTGAGACCATAAGTTTGGGTTCTCCTGCGTCATTTCTGGTTCATGCCTGTTTCTCAATATCCCACCTCATTTAGCATCTGTTCCCTATTTTATTTTTACATTTTTAGGAAGAAGTTTATTCTTGAAAATGCTGTTGGATTATAACTTTTTAACAGATGTCCCACTATGTTAAAAATTAATATTCAATTACTAAACACAAATTTCAACAATTACAATATTTTATTTTAGTACCACCTTTTACTTTTAAAATTTTCCCCACTTTGGATAGTAAATTTTATCATCACCTAGTAACCATTTTGCTATTTGGAGGATTTTCTTGTTGGGAGATTTATTTTTTATAAAGAACTGCTTTTATGTAGTTCACAAGAGAGGACTTAGCTCAATTGGCAACCATTATAGAAAGTCTTGTTTCAGCTCAGTATAAACTTTTTGAAGGGGTAGGATCTCACCTCTGGGAAAGTTCAAGTGAGGCTTGAAGACCTTTTGCATGCCAGGGATTTAAACATACTTTATTATGGAAAACATTCAATATGCATCAAAGTAGAGAAAATAGTACAATGTCAGTAATGTTTTAAAGATGGAATCCAAATTCCCAAGTGACTGCAGCCATTTGAAGTCACCTTTTTTAGTGAATGCTGCAGTGCTGACCAGGCTTTGGTAAATGCTTAATAGGTCACATTACAGCACACATGATGCTAATAATAGGCTTTCTTGGCCAAGTTTTGCTGATAGCTACAATCACAGGCCTCTGGGTACTAGCAGTCTGTTTCTTTCTTCTCTTTGGTTTCTTTGGTTTGGGGATGTGCAGTCCCTCATGCATAAAGGAGGATTACTGTTTTATTTTGGTCTTTCTAATTCTTCCTTAGTGGAGGGTCTTGATAGAGATGTGGCCTGTCACTGCCTCATCCTAGCCCCAACCCAGATGACCCCCCAAACTCCTAACCCACAGTCCCTGGACCATTAAGAAGTGCTTAATACACATTTGCTGACTGAATAAATCACTAACTGGCTGCCATCTTTCATCCCTGGACCAGTAGAAGCCTAGCATAATTCTCTCCTCACTAAAAAATGGGGTTTGGAAGTAATTTTAAGTTGTTCTACCTATGGGAAGTTTGAAGAAGCTTGGATATAAGAGAACTCTTGGCGTTGGTGCCATCTTAGGTAGTAACTTCTGGATTCTTTTCTTAATAAACAGACTCTAATTAGGAACCAGGCACATCCATTCCCACAACCTGCTCTGTAAACATAAGGAAGTCCCAGGTCTCTTTGCATTTAAATACTACAACCATCACCTTGCATGAAATTTTACTCAGGAAGACACGACGAAAATTCAGAGGAGAGATTCTGTACCCTTATAGTTGGATAATGAGAAACCCACTTAATGGTTGAAACAGAATCTCTTGGGGAGCAAGACTTGAGTGTCATTCCTAAGGTGGTCAGTGAGAGGTCTTACTAGATTCTATTTTTCCTTCATGAAAGGGCAGAAATTGTCTCTCATACTTTAGCCAATCCATGTATCTTTAAAATTCATTTATTTCACCAATGAGAGCAATTGCTGCTGCATTCATTATGGCATTTATTAAGCCTCTAATATTACCAATACAAATCCATTTCTGACACTCACTATGCCAATGATCAAAGTATTTGGTATTAATGAAGATAATTATCAAGATTGATGGATCTGATATTAATTAAGAACCATTTGTAGTAGTCACCACGGGAGTGTAGCATTTCTAATAGAATGCCTACTTACTTTCCCAAAAGTGTGAATTCTCAGTTGGGGCAACTGGATGCCCCTAGACTTAAAGCATAAAATAAAAATATCATGCTACTCTTGGTGAAGTATTTTAAAGATTTTATTTATTTATTTGAGAGAGAGAATGAGATAGAGAGCAGGAGAGGGGGGAGGGTCAGAGAGAGAAGCAGACTCCCTGCTGAGCAGGGAGCCCGACGTGGGACTCGATCCCGGGACTCCAGGATCATGACCTGAGCCGAAGGCAGTCGCTTAACCAACTGAGCCACCCAGGCGCCCTTGGTGAAGTATTTTAAAAATAAATTTGCATATACTGTAACACCAGTGTGTAATCATACATGAACTCCATCCAGTGGACTTGGCCCTGGCTCTTTTGCATGACTCTTGTTGGCTCCGGTGTTGTTTTCCAATGTTGGTCATTGGTTTTCATTTTCCCATTAAATCTTGCATCTGATGTTTCCCTTGGCCTCATGATGTCATTATGTCTGAAGCTATGTGGCTATCAGGACTTATGTATGATGTATATATGCTTGACATTGAGCTGGAATTTTGTTTATGCTTACTGAGATTTGCTGTGGTGTATTGTTGGTTTTCATCCTTTCTGGAGATGAGTGCCCAAGTGCTTCCCAGTTAAATCAACTCCTAATAACCCAGGTACAAAAAGCATGTGATAGGGAAATTATATGGGGCAAAATTCCCTCAAATGATGAGACAGAGTTTGAGATGAGTTTTAGTGTTTTAAAAGTTATTTATTAAATCATAATTGACAAAAACTGAGCTGTACATATTTAAGGTGTAAAATTTAAGTTTTGAATTTATGTATGTATCTGTGAAACTCATTGTAATCAGGATAATGAAGATATTCATCATTTCCCTTGGGAATCTTGCCTTCTGCCTCTCTCTCTACTCACCCCTGACCCTAGGCAAAAACTGACTTGCATTCTGTCACTTTACATTAGTTCTCTATTCCTAGGATTTTATGTAAATGGAATCATGCAGTGTATATTCTTTTTTGTCTGGTTTCTTTCACTCAGCATATTTATGTGGGATTCATTCATGTTGTAGTAATTCACTTATTTTTGTTACTGAGGAATATTCCATGGTTTGGATATACTAGTTTGTTTATCCATTCACCTTTTGAACAGTTGGATTGTTTCTACCTTTTGTCTATTATAAAGTTATTTTATCAACATTCATGTATAAATGTTTGCATGAATATATGCTTTCTTTTCTCTTTGAAAAATACCTAGTAGTGGAATGGCTGGATCATATGGTAGTTTTTAAGAAACTCTCAAGTTGTTTTTAGGAGTGATTACTCCATTTTACCCTCCCACCAGCAATGAATGGGTCTTCCAGTTTCTTCACATCCTTGACAACACTGAGTATGCTAGTCTTTTTAAATTAGCCACTCTAACAGGTTTGTAATGGTATTTCACTGTGGTTTTAATTTGCATTTCAGTGATGACTAATGATGTTGAACATCTTTTTTGTGTTTATATGCCATCTGTATATTCTCTGTGGTTAAGTGTTCAAATCTAATGCCTATTTTTATTTGTTTATTTTTTAAAGACTTTATTTATTTGAGAGAGAGAGAAAGAGAGCAGGGGGAGGGGCACTGAGAGGGAGAGAATCTCAACCAGACTCCACATTGAACACGGAGCCTGACACAGGGCTCAGTCTCACGACTCTGAGATTATAACCTGAGCTGAAACCAAGAGTCAGTCGCTCAAGGTTGCTCAACTGACTGAACCACCCAGGCGCCCCTAATGTCTATTTTTAAATTGGGTTGCTTTCCTGTTACTGAGTTTTGGGAATTCTTTATAAATTCTGGTTACAAGTCCCTTATAAGATGCACAGTTTGTAATTTTTTCTATTCTTTGATTTGTATTTTTATTCTCTGTTTAACAGTGTTTTTAGAAGAGCCATAGTTTTTAATTTTGAGGAAGTTCAGTTTATTAATCTGTTCTTCTATGGATTATATTTCAGTGTAATATCTAAAAAATCCTTGCCTAAACAAAGGTCACAAAGATTTTCTCCTGTATTTTCTTCCATAAGTTTTATAGTTTTAGGCTTACAAGTCCATTTTGAATTATTTTTTTGTATATTTGTATATGGTGTAAGTATGGATTGAAGTTCTTGTGTGTCTATGAATGGATATCCAATTTTCTCAGAATCATTTGTTGAAAAGACTATCCTTTGTCCACTGAATTGTCTTTGCACCTTTATGAAAAACCAATTTTCCATATATGGCTGGATCTGTTTTTGTACTTTTTCGTTCTGTTCTGCTGATGTATATGTTTACCTTTATGCCAACACCATTGCCTTGATTATTTTAGCTTTATAATAAGTCTTAAAATCAGGTAGTAATAATTCTTCAACTTTGTACTTTTTTTT
>NC_138369.1:68796713-68812839 GCF_054177405.1 Leptonychotes weddellii
TCAGCTTCTTTATTTTCCATCATTTGGTCTTCTATATCACTGATTCTCTCTTCTGCCTCATTTATCCTAGCAGTTAGAGCCTCCATTTTTATTGTACCTCATTAATAGTCTTTTTGATTTCGACTTTGTTAGATTTTAGTTCTTTTATTTCTCCAGAAAGGGTTTCTCTAATATCTTCCATGCTTTTTCAAGCCCAGCTAGTATATTTAAAATCATCATTCTGAACTCTAGTTCCAACATCTTACTAATGTCTGCATTGATTAGGTCCCGGCAGTCAGTACTGCCTCTTGTTCTTTTTTTTGAGGTGAGTTTTTCCATCTTGTCATTTTGTCCAGAGGAGAATAGATGAATGAGAGAACAAAATGCAAACAGGGTAACAACAACCTCAGAAAAATATACACTAAACAAATCAGAAGAGACCTTCCAGAAAGTGGTCGCTTTTCTGTTCAGAGAGTTGCTGCTATTCTTTTCTTCGATCTCCTGTTGAGTTCGTAGGTGTTCAGATTGGTTTGATCCCTATCTAGCTGAATTCCTGGGACAAGATGAAATTTAGGTCTCCTGCTCCTCTGCCATCTTGCCACAAAGGACTCAGAATATTATTTTAAATGCATGTTATATACTGACCTGTGTATACATACCCCAAAAGGGAGTAATAGCACATATAATTTGGTAAAAGTTATAAAATTACATAAACTATTGTTAGGCTTCCCTTTCAAACACAATACAAGACAGATTTTAACTTAATAAATTTTTTTATTTAGCAATTATTTTTAAGTGTACAACACTTACTTTTAATCTTAAAGCCCAAGTAAATATAAAGCACAACCCAATAATGACCAAAAAGTGATTTGACCAAAAATTAACTTTAAGTTTATGGCTATATCCTCTCAAATTCTTAAGAAACAGAAATCATGGGGCATCTGGGTGGCTCAGTCATTAAGCATCTGCCTTCAGCTCAGGTCATGATCCCAGGGTCCTGGGATCAAGCCCTGCATCGGGCTCCCTGCTCCGCGAGAAGCGTGCTTCTCCCTCTCTCACTCCCCCTGCTTGTGTTACCTCTCTCACTGTGTCTCTCTCTGTCAAATAAATAAAATCTTTTTAAAAAATTTTTTAAAGAAACAGAAATCATCATTTTTCAGTAATAAAAACTTTATTTTTACAAAATCAACACTTTCTAGAATTGTTGCAGAAGATTACAAAATTCTCTCTTCTGAAATTAGAAAAATTCTGGGAATTTATAATTTTTGTATGTGTTTTATTCAGGGTAAATTATGCTCAGAACCTTAGATTATTTTGCAAATAATTTATTTAATAGACTTCACTGCAAGGATTATAATTTATAACAATAATATTTCACAAGCCAATAGCATACAAGATAATGTCTCTTAATAAGCCAATAAAGGGGGAGGGGGTGGGAGGATGGGTTGGCCTGGTGGTGGGTATTGAGGAGGGCACGTTCTGCATGGAGCACTGGGTGTTGTGCACGAACAATGAATCATGGAACACTTCATCTAGAACTAATGATGTAATGTATGGGGATTAACATAAGAATAAAAAAAAAATTAAAAAAAAAAAAATAAGCCAATAAAGAAGTAACATACTCCAAACCAATGACAGATTAATTATACTATTGTTCCAGGCAAAGGGGACATGAAAGAAGTAAAGTCCAAGTTTAGTTGAGGTGTACCTTCCTACAAGTTGGTTCTCAGTAGTCATTCTTTCCAAAAACTTAAATCTATGTATCAGCTGCCAGCTTAGGTCCCTTACTGCTGGGGCACAGAGCTAGTGGACAACAGTGCCAGTGTTGGCCTGCAAGGTGGGCTGTTCTGAAGGTAATTACTCCAGGCACTATTACATGGGTGAAAAACTGACATGAAAGGAGCCATGTTAAAATGGAGTTGGAGGGGCACCTGGGTTGCTCAATCATTAAGCGTCTGCCTTCGGCTCAGGTCATGATACCAGGGTCCTGGGATTGAGCCCCATGTCAGGCTCCTTGCTCAGTGGGGAGCCTGCTTCTCCCTCTCCTCTCTGCTCATGCTCTCTATCACTATCTCTGTCTCTCTCTCTCTCCCTCTCAAATAAATAAAATCTTTAAAAAATAGTTACTTAAAGCAAGTTCAAATCACACAATTTTCTACAAGCTAAGCTTTCAAAATATGGATTTGAAATCATAACAAGTCAGTACACAACAATATGAACATAGATTTTCAATGGCTTAGAGAAAAATTGGGAGGTAAGACAAATGAATTTGCAAAACTGACAACCAAACAAAAACATGAAGCACTTTAAAATAACTCCAGTAGTAGGTAATATGCACATTTCACTGTGCAACATTTGTGGATTTGTCTGACATTTTAATATTTATCATTTCTAAGAATCCAGCCAAGAGAATGGTTTTCCCATTTTTATTTTAAAGGTCTCTCTATAAATTCCACATTCTCAGTAAGGGTCAGTCAGTATACTCTCTATTGCTGAGAAATCCATTGTATTAACTTATCCACTATCATTCAAAATAATGACTGAAAATAAAAGTAAATATAAATGATTATGAATAATAGCAAGCTATTAAAACTTTAAAAACTGGATTAAAGCTTTAGAATTTAGTTGTTTTTTTGTTTTGTTTTTAAAGATTTTTATTTATTTGACAGAGACACAGCGAGAGAGGGAACACAAGCAGGGGGAGTAGGAGAGGGAGAAGCAGGTAGAATCTAGTTTTTAAATATAGCCCTAAAATACAATAAAAACTCCTTGCAAATTACAGAAATGCAGTATAACCATTCAAGAATGATTACATACATCTTTTTAAAGTAAGGGAAAAAGGATTACAATAAGAGCAATAATGAAGTCAGATAATTTTACAGACTTTTAAAATAAGTTATTTACATTTTGTAGTTTGCCAAGTGGGTGTACACCTAATTGTATTTCCAGTGCTCTCCTAAGATATATAAGATACATATTTTATCCCATTTTAGAGATGAAAGAGAAATAAGAAAGATTATGACTTGTCCAAGTTTATGTGTTTTCAAATGCATCAAGAACTGAAAATTAAATAGGCAAAACAGAGTTGAAGAATTATTCAAGCTAGAGGTATTTAAATCCCTAGGCTCAAATAAATTATATTCTTGGTAACTAAATAATCATTCAAAATCTTCAGATAAGGAGTTTCTGTGGAAGATGGCAGAAGAATAGGGACCCGTGTTTCATCTGATCCCTTAAATTCAGTTAGTTATCTATCAAATCATTCTGAACACCTATGAATTCATCCTGAGATCTAAGAAAATAATTGCTGCAATTCTACAAATAGAAAAGTGACCACTTTTTGCAAGGTAGGAGGTGTGGAGACATGAATCTGAGGGGATATATCAGAAGATAAACCGTGGTGGAGAGGGAGCCTGTGTAAGTCGGCTACCAGAAAGTGATAGAACAGCAGAGTGCAAAATTGGAACTTTTAGAAGTCGGCTCCTGGGAGGGACTTCCCTGCCTGAAAGGTGCTCAGCTGGCAAAGCAGGGCAGAATCCTAGGTGGGAGAGTGTGATCTCAGGGTCCCTAGGGTCACAGAAAGAATGATGGTGCCTGAGTGTGGCAGAGTTCCCAAGCATTGGAGCAAGGAAGCCAGCTAAACTTAGTGAGCCCTGAGGTGGCCTCTCAGCTAGATGTTGCCATAAACTGAGAACTGGGGCAAGATCAGGCCACTGCTCTCTAAGCAGGAGCCAAGGAAGCAACAACCACTGGGAGAAGTGCTCCTTCCCCCGGGAGGAGCAGCGTGGGTGTGCCCACAATCAGGCAACCACTCCCAAAGCAGGGGCCCAGGAGCCATGGGGCCATGGTGAGACCTGCCCCCCCACCCCAAGATTAGTGCAGTGTGCACCACAGGAGTCTGTGGAGTTTGATGCACACAAAAGGGTGTGACTGCTTTTCCCTGAGGGTGCACTGAAAAGTGGGGGCCAGGATGGTTCAGCCCTGGGGCTGGAGATGGGACCTCGCCATTTTCACTTTTTTTTCACCCTCTGAAGTGTCACAGAAAGCCTTCAGGGAACAAGAGTCACGTAGAGCAACCCCAGTGAACTTATACTGAGCCTGGCCCCATGGCAAGGGGTGGTGCAACTCCGCCCAAAGACACCTGGGAATCAGTGCAACACATCCCTCCCCCAGAAGATCAGCAGGAACGTCAGCTGAATACCAAGTTTATGAATGACTCAGAATTGAGAAACTCCTGCACTAGGGGAAAATAATATATAGAATTTGAGGTTTTTTTCTCATGAGAAACTGGACCCTGGGATCATGACCTGAGCCAAAGGCAGACATTTAACTGACTGAGCCACCCAGGTGTCCCAAGTGGTTGATATTTTTTATTTCTGTTCTCTCATTCATCTGTTCTTCTCTGGACAAAATGACTAGAAGAAGAAATTCACAGTGAAAGAGAGAACCAGAGGTAATACTCTCTGCCATAGATTAAATCAATATGGACATAAGTAAAATGTCAAAAATTGAATTCAGATTAATGATTACAAAATTACTAGCTGGGCTTGCAAAAAGCATAAAAGATACTAGAGAATCTCTTAGTGCAGAAATAAAATCTAATAAGGCCAAAATTAAAAATGCTTTAACTGAGATGTAGTCTAAAATGGATGCTCTAACAGCTAGGGTAAATGAGGGAGAAGAGAGAGTCAGTAACATAGAAGACAAAATGATGGAAAGGAAGGAAGCTGAGGAAAAGAGAGAAAAACAACTAATGAAGCATAAGAGGAGGCTTCAAGAAAACACCAATACCATATAGCAAAATAATATTAGAATTATTGGGGTCCCAGAGGAAGAAGAAAGAGAGAGAGGGACATAAGGTATATTTCAGCAAATCATAGCTGAGAACTTCCCTAATCTGGGGAAGAAAAAAGACATTCAAGTCCAGGAGGTACAGAGAACCCCCTCAAAATCAATAAAAATAGATCAGCACTCTGACATATCTTAGTGAAGCTTGCAAATTTCAGAGATAAAGAGAAAATCCTGAAAGCAGCTGGAGGCAAGAGGTCCTTAACATACAAGGGTAGGAACATTAGACTGGCAGAAGACCTATCTAGAGAGCTGGCAGGTGAGAAAGGGCTGGCATGATATATTTAGGGTACTAAATGAGAAAAACATGCAGCCAAGAATACTTTATCCAGCAAGGCTGTCATTCAGAATGGAATGATAGATAAAGAGCTTCTAGGACAAACAGAAACAAAAAGAATTTGTGATCACTAAACCAATCCTGCAAGTAATATTAAAGAGGATCCTGTAAGCGGAGAGCCCAAAAGTAACATAGGCCAGAAAGAAACAGAGACTTTACAGGTAATACAATAGCACTAAATTCATATCTTTCAATAGTTACTCTGAATGTAAATGGGATAAATGCTCTAATCAAAAGACACAAGTAATAAGATTGGATAAAAAAAGCAAGACCCATCCATATGCTATCTACAAGAGACTCATTTTAGACCCAAAGACAACTCCAGATTGAAAGCGAGGGGGTGGAGAAACATTTGCCATGCTAATGGACACCAAAAGAAAGCAATCCTTATATCAGACAAATTAGATTTTACACCAAAGACTGTAGTAGGGGATGAAGAGGGACATTATATCATACTTAAAGGGTCTATCCAACAAGATCTAACAGTTAAAAATAGTTATGCTCTTAACTTGGGAGCAGCCAATTATATAAATGAATTAACAACAAAATTAAAGAAACACATTGATAATAATACAATAATAGTTGAGGACTTTAACATCCCACTCACAGCAATGGACAGATCATCTAAGCAGAAGATCAACAAGGAAACAAGGGCTTTGAATGACACTGGACCAGATGGACTTCAGAGATATATTCAGAGCATTCCATCATAAAGCAATAGAATACACATTCTTCTCAAGTGCACATGGAACATTCTCCAGAATAGATCACATATTGGGTCACAAATCAAGTCTCAACCAGTACCAAAAGATTGGGATTATTCCCTGCATATTTTCAGACCACGGTGCTTTGAAACTGGAACTCAATCACAAGAGGAAATTTGGAAGGAACTCAAATACTTGGAGGCTAAAGAGCATCCTACTAAAGAATGAATGGGTCAACCAGGAAAATAAAGAAGAATTTAAAAATTCATGGAAACAAATGAAAATGAAAACACAACTGTTCAAAACCTTTTGGATGCAGCAAAGGTGGTACTTAGAGGGAAGTACATAGCAGTACAAGCCTTTGTCAAAAAATTAGAAAAGTCTCCAATACACAAGCTAACCTTACACCTAAAGGAGCTGGAGAAAGAACAGCAAATAAAGCCTAAACCAAGCAGTATAAGAGAAATTATTAATAAAGATTAGAGCAGAAATCAATGAAATAGAAACCAAAAGAACAGTAGAACAGATCAGAACAGAAATTAGAAGCTCGTTCTTTGAAAGAATTAATGAGACTGATAAACCCCTGGCCAGACTTACCCAAAAGAAAACAGAAAGGACCCAAATTAATAAAATCATGAATGAAAGAGGAAAGATCACGACCAACACCTAGGAAATACAAACAATTATAAGAACATATATGAGCAACTATATGCCAGCAAATTAGGCAATCTGGAAGAAATGGACATATTCCTAGAAACTTATAAACTACCAGAACTGAAACAGGGAGCAATAGAAAACCTGAACAGACACATAACCAGCAAGGAAACTGAAGCAATAATCAAAAATCTCCCAAAAATAAGAGTCCAGGGCTGGATGGCTTCCCAAGGGAATTCTACCAAATATTTAAAGAATAATTAATACCTATTCTTCTTCTGAAACTGTTCCAAAAACTAGAAATGGAAGTGAAACTTCCAAACACGTTCTATGAGGCCAGCATTACCTTGATCCCAAAACCAAAGACCCCACAACAAAGGAGAACTACAGACCAATCTCCCTGATGAACATGGATGCAAAAATGCTCACCAAGATATTAGCCAATAGGATCCAACAGTACATTATACACCATGACAAAGTGGGATTTATTCCTGGGCTGCAAGGGTAGTTCAACATTCACAAGTGAATCACGTGATACATCACATTATAAAGGAAAGGACAAGAACTATATGATCCTCTTAATTGATGCAGAGAAGGCATTTGACCAAATACAGCATCCTTTCTTGATTAAAACTCTTCACAGTATAGGGATAGAGGGAACATACCTCAATATCATAAAAGCCATATACAAAAAATTCCCCTAAGGTCAGGAACATGACAAGGATGCCCACTCTCACCACTGTTGTTCAACATAGTACTAGCAGTCCTAGCTTTAGCAATCAGACAACAAAAAGAAATAAAAGGCATCTGAGTAGGCAAAGAAGTCAAACTCTCACTCTTTGCAGATGACATGATACTTTATGTGGAAAATCCAAAAGACTCCACCTCAAAATTATATTTCTATACACTAACAATGAGACAGAGGAAAGAGAAACTAAGGAATCAGTCTCATTTACAATTGACCAAAAACCATAAGGTACCCAGGAATAAACCTAACCAAAGAGGTAAAGGATCTGTACCCTAAAAACTACAGAACACTTATGAAAGAAACTGAGAAAGACACAAAGAAATGGAAAAACATTCCATGCTCATGGATTGGAAGAATAAATATTGTTAAAATATCTATGCTACCCAGAGCAATCAATTGCTCATTGCACATTCAATGCAATCCCTATCAAAATAGCATCAACATTTTTCACAGGGCTGGAACAAATAATCCTAAAATTTGTATGGAACCAGAAAAGACCCCAAATAATGAGAGGAATGTTGAAAAAGAAAACCAAAGCTGGTGGCATCACAATTTCAGACACAAGCTCTACTACAAAGCTGTAATCATCAAGACAATAGGGTACTGGCACAAAAACAGACACACAGATCAATGGAACAGAATAGAGAGCCCAGATATGGACCCTCAACTCTATGGTCAAATAATCTTCAACAAAGCAGGAAAAAATATGCAATGGAAATAAGACAATCTCTTCGATAAATGGTGCTGGGAAAATTGGGCAACTATATACAGGAGAATGAAACTCGACCATTCTCTTACACCATACACAAAGATAAACTCAAAATGGATGAAAGACCTAAATGTGAGACAGGAATCCATCAAAATCCTAGAGGAGAACACAGGCAGTAACCTCTGTGACCTTGGCCACAGCAACTTCTCGCTAGACACGTCTCCAAAGGCAAGGGATAGAAAAACAAAAATGAACTATTGGGACTTCATCAAGATAAAAGGATTCTGCACAGCAAAGGAAATAGTCAAGAAAACTAAAAGGCAACCTACAGAAAGGGAGAAGATATTTGCAAATGTCTTATCAGATAAAGGGCTAGTGCCCAAGACCTATAAAGAACTTATCAAACTCAACACCCAAAAACCAAGTAATCCAATCAAAAAAATGGGCAGAAGACATGAACAGACATTTCTCCAAAGAAGACATACAAATGGCCAATAGACATGAAAAAATGCTCCACATCACTTGGCATCAGGGAAATACAAATCAAACCACAATGAGATACCACTTCAGTCAGTATGACGAAAATCAACAACACAAGAAACAACAGGTGTTGGTGAGGATGAGGAGAAAAGGGAACCCTCTTACAATGCAAGCTGGTGCAGCCACTCTGGAAAACAGTATGGAGGTTCCTCAAGAAGTTAAAATTAGAGCTACCCTATGACCCAGGAATTCCACTACTAGGGATTTACCCCAAAGATACAAATGTAGTGATCCAAAGGGGCACCTGCACCCCAATGTTTAAGCAGCAATATCCACAATAACCAAACTATGGAAAGAGACCAGATGTCCATCAACAGATGAATGGATAAAGAAGATGTAGTATATATATACAATGGAATATTATGCAGCCATCAAAAAAAAAAAAAAAAAAAAAACGAAATGGATCTTGCCATTTGCAATGACATGGATGGAACTAGAAGGTATTATGCTAAGCGATGAATGGATAAAGAAGATGTGGTATATATATACAATGGAATATTATTAAGCCATCAGAAAGGTGAATACTTACCATTTACATCAGTGTGGATGGAACTGGAGGGTATTGTGCTGAGGGAAATAAGTCAATCAGAGAAAGACAACTATCATATGGTTTCACTCATATGTGGAATATAAGAAACAGCATAGAGGACCATAGGGGAAGGGAGGGAAATTTGAATGGGAAGTCATCAGAGAGGGAGAAAAACCATGAGAGACTCTTAACTACAGGAAACAAACAGGGTTGCTGGAGGGGATGTAGGTAGGGGGATGGCGTAATTGGGTAATGGGCATTAAGGAGGGCATGTGATGTGATGAGCATTGGGTGTTATATGCAACAGATGTATTACTGAACTCTACATCTGAAACTAATGTAATATATGTTGGCTAATTGAATTTATTTTATTTATTTACTTATTTGACAGAGAGAGAAAGAGAGAGAGAACACAAGCAGGGGGGAGTGGCAGGCAGAGGGAGAGGAAGAAGCAGACTCCCTGCTGAGCAGGGAGCCCGATGTGGGACTCAATCCCAGTACCCTGGGATCATGACCTGAGCTGAAGACAGATGCTTAACCAACTGAGCCACCCAGGTGCCCGACTAGTTGAATTTAAATAAAAGAAAAAGATGTTAGTTTAAATAAATAAATAAATACATAAATACATAAAAGCAAAAAAAAACCTTCAGATAATCAACAGCTGTCATTTCAAGCATCTATGAAATTAAGACAGTATTTGGAGACAAGATTATTTTAGAAATGTTTCACACCAACACCTGAGAAAAAATTTCTTCAATTGTAAAAATGTTCCTTCATTTTATATTCCCACAGAATGCTAGGTTATGAAAAGTTAAAGGATTTTCAATAATCTTAGCAACTAGGTAAACAATACACTTCTTTGTAAGTAACAGGTTACCTCAGATAAATCTAATTTATTTTAAATTATAAAAAATAGAAACAAGGAAATGAAAATGGTAAAAATATCTTTACTTTGATAGTTTTTCTTATTGTCATTTCATCCTAATGAAGAAACATACATTTGGGAATTATAATTTAAACACTAGGTGGTGCTCTAAAGATTGGAGGACTTCTTGGTGAGAGAGAAGATATCAAATGATAGCCATCATGCATTGTATAGCTTTTATTTTTAAATTGCTGTCATCATTTGAAAGAAGAACTATATCTAATTACTCATGTGATTAACAGATTCATGTAATTGGAACAGGAAAAAATGCTCCTTAGAAAGGTTGGCTCTGGACACAGCAAAAATACATTTACATAGCCTGCCTTTGACTAACAGAGAGGGCTGGGTGAGAGAGCCCTGCCAAGTATTTGAACACATAAAGTAAATCCTATAATTTCAAAGTACTACCAGTGTTTTGTGTACTGACAGACCTGATATTCATGTATAGGCAAAGGAATCACTGTATCACAGTTGTTAAAACATTGAAAGATTTTCCTGCCAGCTTATAAATAAGTGCTATCCTAGCCACCCCCACCACACCCTCCCACAGCATAATTACCCTAGACCCTACCCTAGAACCACCTCTCCCACCTTCAACTACCAGAGTTAAGCCTGGCTCAGTATGAAATCTCTGGCATAATTTCCAGGAGAGTTGTTAAATATTATTAATATCATCCTTAAGTAGGGACCCAGAGTCAACAGATTTACTCAGAATTTTAATAGCAAGCTCTTCAGATATGAAAGGAAAACAAGAATTTAGTTTGAGGTAGAGCTGGGAAAGCTAAGGATCTCTGAATAAGTATTTAACAAGGATATGGGGGTTGGAGGAAGCCAAAGGGAAGAGAGCAAAGGTCTCAGAACGAAAGGTACCCTGAGTAACATAATCCTTTGGTGTGAGAATTGAGGGATGGTGAAAAAACTGTACCTACAGTAATAAAGGAACTTGAGAGAAAATCATGCTAATAGTCAACTTTAATTTTTTTTTTTTTTTTTTTTGCTAAATCATGAGATAATCTCTGCAGTTAGCCTCCAAAAAGTTCAAACACTAGTGTATTGCAATATATTACTGCTGTTTGGGAGAATGGAAGCAAGTGAAGTATGTCCCATGGCTGGAGAAATATGAATTTAGTAATAAGGGTAGAGGTAATATGAGAAATAAGCTGCAGCACAAAATGACGTTGCAGAAGAGATTAGCGAACTTGAGGACATAGCAATAGAAACTGTCTAAAATGAAACACAGAGAAAAAAGACAATCCAAAACAATTACCAGAACTTTGGTGAGTTGTGGGACAACTTAAATGGCCTGACAAATGTGAAATTAGTGTCTCAAAAAGAGGAGAGAGGGAGGACAGAAAAAAATATTCGAAGCCATAACAGCAAAAACACTTCCAAATTTGATAAAAACCCTAAGCCCACAGATCTAAGAAGTACATCAAACACAAGAAACAAAAAGAAAACTACACAAAGGCAAATCATAGTCTAATAACTCAAAACCAGTAATAAAAAGAAAATCTGAAAAGCACTAACAAAAATAGATACAAAACACATAAGAGAACAAAGAGAAGGATGATAGAGGATTACTCATCAGAAAAAAAAAAGGAAAAAAATCATTAAAGTACTAAAAGTAAAAAAAAGTCAACCTAGAATTCAATTTCCAATGAAAATATCTTTCACAAATGACATTAAAAGGCAGAAAGAATTCATCTCCAGCAGATGTGCACTACCAGAAAAAGTTAAAGGATGTCCTTCAGGCAAAATGAAAATGACACTAGATATATGCGTTTACACAAATAAAGGAAAAGCACCAGAAATGGTAACTATGTGAGTAAATATTTTTAAAATCTTTCTCATTATTTAAATACTTTTAAAAGATTATAGACTGCTTAAATAAAAACAATAATAATGTAGTGTGTGTTTGTAACATATGTAAAAATAAAATGTATGACAACAATAGCACAAATGCCAGGAGAGGAAAATTAGAAGTATACTGTTTAAAGGATCTCATATGAAATGTGAAGTGATATAATACTGCTTGATGGTAGATTATGATGAGTTTCAGATGTATGCTATAAACTCTTTTAAAAACTACCAAAATAATAAAATACAATTTACAGCTAATAAGCCAACAAAAGATAAAATGAAGCACAAAAATACATTCTATTAATTCAAAAGAAGGCAGAAAGTGTAGAAAGAGGAATAAAGAATAAATAAGATAAATAAAAAACAAACAGCATGATGATATATTTAAACCCAAACGTATCAATACTTAACTCAAAAATAAATGGTATAAATAGCCCTAAAAAAGGCAAAGCCTAATTTTAAAAACTCAACTACATGCTGTCTACAAGAAACACACTTCAAATACAAAAATACTAATAGGCTAAAAGTAAAAGTAGGGTATAATATATATCATGCTTAAACTATTTATAGAAAATGAGAATGGCTACATTTATATAAGACCATGTAAATTTCATAAGCAGTGATGAAGATGATAAATGGTCAATTGATCAAAGTAACATAGCTTAAAAATACATAAAGCAAGAATTGATATAATCTTATGAAAAACACACAAATCCACAATTATAGTCTGGTATCTCAATATTCCTCTTTCAATAATTGATGGAACTGGGGTGTCTCAGTCAGTTAAGCATCTGCCTTCGGCTCAGGTCATGATCTCAGGGTCCTGGGATAGAGCCCCACATCAGGTTCTCTGCTCAGTGGGGAGTCTGTTTCTCCCTCTGTGCACGCGCTCTCTTTCTCTCGCTCGCTCTCACTATCTCTCAAGTAAATAAATAAAATATTTTTAAAATGTTTAAATAAATAAGCAATTGACAGAACAAGTAGACAGAAGTCAGTAAGAATAAGAAGATTTGATCAACACTATCAGCCAAGTTGTCCTGACTATTATAGAACTTTCCACCCAAAAAATACAGGATACATTCTTCTAACATAACATAAAATATTTATTAAGATAGGGGCGCCTGGGTGGCTCAGTCGTTAAGTGTCTGCCTTCGGCTCAGGTCATGATCCCAGGGTCCTGGGATGGAGCTCCACATTGGGCTCCCTGCTCAGCGGGAAGCCTGCTTCTCCCTCTCCCACTCCCCCTGCTTGTGTTCCCTCTCTCGCTGTCGCTGTCTCTCTCTCTGTCAAATAAATAAAATAAAATCTTTAAAAATTTTTTTAAAGAAAAATAAAATAAAAATTTAAAAAAAAAAACATTTATCAAGATAGACCATATTCTGGACCATAAAACAAGACTCAATAAAAAAGGATTCAAGTTATAAAAAGTATAATCTCATCATAAATGAGTTAAATTATAAATCATTGACAGAAAGATATATGGAAATTCCCTAAATATTTATAACCTAAAATTTCCAACCTAAATTTGGAACCACTTCTAAATTATCCATGAGTCAAAGAAAAAAAAAGATGAAAATTAGAATTTTGAACTAAATTAAAATGAAAACACAGCATATCAAATTAGTTGGATGCTGTTAAAGTAATACTTAAGTAGAAATTTATAGTATCTTTCACCTATATAGAAAAAGAAAAAAAAGGCTCAAACCAATAATCTAAGCTTTTACCTTAAGAAACTAGCAAAAGAAGAGCAAATTAAATCCATAGGAAGTAGAAGAAAGGAAAAAGTAATAATCAGAATGAAAATCAATGACAAAAAGGGAAAAACAGTAGAGAGAATAAAAACCAACAGTCAATTATTTGAGAAGATCAATTAAGTTGATAAACCTTTAGACATATGGACCATGAAAAAAGAAAGAAAATATAAATTACTAATACCAGGAATGAGAAGGATGACATCACCACAGATTCTATAGATAATAAAAAGATAATAGGAAATAGTATGAACAACTTTATGCAAATAAATTTAGCCACATAGATGAAATAAATAAATCCCACAAAAGACCAACTACCAAACTACACTCAGAAAGAAACAGATAATCTGAAAAGCATAATAGCTATTAACAAAACTGAGTTTACAGGTTAAAATCTTCCCACAAAGAAAACTCCAATCCCACATGGCCTCAATGGGAAATTCTACTAAAAAAGAAATAATAACAATTCTACAAATGCTTTCTTAGAAAACTAAAGAGGCAGAAATGCTTCCTGACTTACTCTATGAGGCTAGCAATATCTTAATATCAAATAAAGGCATTATAAGAAAAAAAAAACTACATCCCCAATATCCCTATGAACATGATGTGAATATTCTAAACAAAATTTTAGCATATTAAATTAAAGAAAATACCAAAAGGATAACACATCATGACCAAGTGTGATTTAATCCCAAGAATACAAAGTTGGTTTAACATATGAAAATCAATCAATATAAAGAATATGAACAAACTGGAAAAAAAAAGAAAGAAAGAAGAGAAAACCCATATATTTGTCTCAATAGACAACAGAAGTATTTTTATAACATCTAACATCCATTCATGAGAAGAACTTTCAGCAAACTAGGAATAGTTTTTACTCCTAGAATAGTTAACTGTTATAAATACAACTACATTTATAATCATTGTGATGAAAAACTTATAGTCAATATCATATTCAATGGTAAAAGATGAAATTATCTAAGGGATCCCTAAGATCAGCAACAAGACAAAGATTTTCAATCTCATAGTCTCTATTCAGCATTGTACTAGAGGTTATAGCTAGTATAATAAGTCAAGAAAACAAAATAAAATTCACCCTAGGAGAAGGAAAAATTAAAACTGTCTTCACCTGCAGATGACATGATTGTCTCTGCAGAAAATCTGGTGGAATATACAAAAAAAAGCTATAGAATTAGTAAAAGAAGTGGTAGGATAAAAAGTCAATAAATAAAACTCCATGTATTTTGATATGCTAGCAATGAAGAATCAGATATTAAAATTAAAAATCATGATCATTGGGGCACCTGCGAGGCTCAGTCTGTTAAGCATCTGCCTTTGGCTCAGATCATGATACCAGGGTCCTGGGATCAAGCCCCACTCGGGCTCTCTGCTCAGCAGAGATCCTGCTTCTCCCTCACCCTCTGCCTGCCACTCCCCCTGTTTGTGCTCTCTCTCTCTCTGTCAAATAAATAAATAAAATCTTTTTAAAAATCATGATCATTTATATAGCATCAAAATATTTGAAGTAATCAAGAGTAGATCTTACAAAATTTGTGAAAGACCAGTACATTGAAGTACAAACATTACTGAGAGAAATTTAAAAAGATCTAAATAAATAGAATGATATACTGGATTTATTTGTCGAAAGACTCAATATCAGTTCTCCCAAATTGATGTATAGATTTAATATGATCCCAATAAGATCCCAGAAATGTAGAAATTGGCAAAGTGGATCTAAAATTCACATGGGGTGCTCCTGGGTGGGTCAGTAGGTTAAGCATCTGACTCTTGATTTCGGCTCTGGTCAGGATCTTGGGGTCATGGGATCAGGCCCCATGTTGGGCTCCAGGCTCAGCTAGGAGACTGCTTGGGATTTTCTCCCTCTCCCTCCCCTTCTGCCCCTTCCCTTACTTATGCTTGTGCAAATACTCTCTAAGATAGATAAATAAATAAAACCTTCTAAAAAATTTTTAAAATTATGGGGCAACTGGGTGGCTCAGTCAGTTGAGCATCTGCCTTCAGCTCAGGTCATGATCCCAGGGTCCTGAGATCGAGCCTGCATCAGGCTCCCTGCTCAGCAGGCATTCTGCTTCCCCCTATTCCTCTGCCTCTCCCCTGCTCATGCTCCATGCGCTTTCTCTCTCTCTCGCAAATAAATAAAATCTTTAAAAAAATAAATATAAATAAATAAATAAAATAAAGAACTGAAAATAAATAAAATTCACATGGAAGCAGAAAAGACTCAGAGGAGCCAAAACAACTAAAAAAGTATAAAGTTTCCATAGTTTGGCTATTGTGGACATTGCTGCTGTAAACATCAGAGTGCACGTACCCCTTCGGATCACTAAGATGTCCATCGACAGATGAATGGATAAAGAAGTTGTGGTAGATATATATAATGGAATATTATGCAGCCATCAAAAGGAATGAAATCTTGCCGTTTGCAATGACGTGGATGGAACTGGAGGGTATTACACTGAGCGAAATAAGTCGATCAGAGAAAGACAAGTATCATATGATCTCACTGATATGAGGAATTCTT
>NC_138369.1:68813339-68832761 GCF_054177405.1 Leptonychotes weddellii
TTGTTTCATCTTTTGGTATCACTTATCTCTCGAATTCTGCCCTCGTGATCCAGTAGTTGTTTATCTCTCTCTTTTCTCAGCTTCTTTATTTTCCATCATTTGGTCTTCAATATCACTAATTCTCTCTTCTGCCTCATTTATCCTAGCCTTACAGTCTCTTTTTTTTTATTGTACCTCATTAATAGCCTTTTTGATTTCGACTTTGTTAGATTTTAGTTCTTTTATTTCTCCAGAAAGGGTTTCTCTAATAACTTCCATGCTTTTTTCAAGCCCAGCTAGTATCTTTAAAATCGTCATTCTGAACTCTAGTTCCGACATCTTACTAATGTCCATATTGATTAGGTCCCTGGCAGTCGGTGCTGCCTCTTGTTCTTTTTTATTGAGGTGAGTTTTTCCATCTTGTCATTTTGTCCAGAAGAGAATAGATGAATGAGAGAACAAAGTGCTAAAAGGGTAACAACGACCCAGAAAAATATACACTAAACAAATCAAAATTGACCTGAAATCGGGGAAAAAGAAAGGGAAAGAAAGAAAAAAGAAAAGAAAAAGAAAAAGATAAAGATAAAAACAAATGAACAAACTGACAAAAAACAGAATATGATCAAATATGATCAGGCTGGTGCATAGATCAGTGCCACACACTAGATTTTGGGCGTATTTTGGTCTGTTAGAAGAAAGTGCCTCCCAAATTTTTAAAGAAAGAAGAACTTATATATGTACAAAAATAAGGGTAAATACAATGAAGGGATGGAATATGACTGTAAAGATGGAAATTATAAAAGATTTTATAAAAGGAATTGATAAGATAAAAAGTTGGTTGAAAAAAAGAAGAGGATTAAAAAAGAGGGTGGGGAGAATGTGATCAGGCAGGAGACTAGAACAAAGCCATACACTAGAGATTTAGGGTATATTTTGTACTGTTAGAAGAAACTGTATCCAAAATTTTAAAGAGAGAACAACTTTTATATGTATACCAAAAATAAGGTTAAGTAGTATGAAGGGATAGAATATGACTCTAAAAATGAAAAATAAAAAAAAATTTAAAAAAAGGGATTGATAAGATGTTGAAAATCGGAAAAAGAAAAATTAAAAAAAAAAAGTAAAAAAATTAACTTTGAAAGACTAAAGAATCATGGTAAAAAAGCCATGAGTTCTTTGTGGAGTATTCTCCTAGCGCTGGAGTTCTGCCATTCTCATTGATCAGTCAACTTGGTCTTGGCTAGCTGTTCTTGCTGATCTTCTGGGGGAGGGGCCTGTTGCTGTGGTTCCCAAATGTGTTTGTGGGAGGCGGAATTGCCCCACCCTTGCCGGGTCTGGGCTAAGTAATCTGCTGGGGTTTGATCTTGGGAGGTTTTGTTTCCTGCAAGCTTTCCCTGCAGCTTTGGAGGATGAGAGTGAAAATGGCAGCCTCCCAATCTCCGCCCTGGGGGAGCCAAGAACTCGGGGCCCCAGTCCTCAGTGAGCCTCCTGAGAAAAGCAGTCAATCACTCCTGTCTCCCCTGTCTCTGGCTGCACTCCGTGCTCACCAGGCCTGTGACCAAGCATTTCTATCTCTGGCACACGACCCCATGTGGTGTCTCCAAACCCAGCAGACCCCCGCAGTGCACTCCCAAGCTGCCCCTCCCAGGGGAGGAGGGGGAGTCTCCCCTGATCTGCCTCTTGTTGGGTCCCTGCTGGAAAAGCAGTGGCCTGACTGTGCCGCAGATCATGGTTTATGGCAACCCTGAGCTGAGAGCCCACTCCTCGGCTCCTTCTCTGCAGCTGGCTTCCCCGCTCTGATACCTGGGAGCTCTGCTGTACTCAGGCATCCCCGGTCTTTCTGTGACCCTGAGGGTCCTGAGACCACACTGTCCCAGTGAGGGTTCCACCCCCCGCTTAGCCACTGGAGCCACGTCCCTCAGCAGAGCCGATTTCTAAAGTTTCCAATTTTGTGCTCTGCTGCTCTATCACTTGGGGGTAGTGGCTGACGGAGGCCCCCTCCCTCGCCGTCTATCCTCCCGAATATCTCCTCGGATTCACTTCTCCGCATGTCCTGCCTTCCAGAAAATGGTCACTTTTCTGTTCAGAGATTTGCTGCTATTCTTTTCTTCAATCTCCTGTGGAGTTTGTATGTGTTCAGAATGGTTTGTTAGCTATCTAGCTGAATTCCTGGGACCAGACGAAATATAGGTCTCCTACTCCTCCGCCATCTTGCTCCTCCTCCAATTTCTTCATCTTTAAGAGTGATGCATATATGTGTTAAGCTGTGTACATGTTTTGGGGAGGGGGGCATAAATGACTAAATGATTTAAAAGGTAGTCAAAAGCATTCTACAAAATATAAACTTGTTTCAGAAGTGTGAAATAATTATAGTTAGGGTGCTTATAATACAGGCATACCTCAGAGATATGGCAGGTTTGGTTGAGACCACTCAATAAAATGAATATCCCAATTGAGCAAGTCAAATGAATTTTTTGGTTTCTCAGTGTATATAAAAGTTGTTTATACTACACTGTAGTCTATTAAGTGTGCAATAGAATTATGTCTAAAAATGCACCTGCCTTAATTTAAAAATACTTTACTGTTTAAAAAATGCTAACCTTTTCCTGAGCTTTCAGTGAGTTGGAATCGTTTTGCTCATGAGAACTCTTGTCTCCATATTGATGGCTGCTGACTGATCAGGGTGGTGATTGCTAAAGGTGGGGTGGCAGTGGCAATTTCTTAAAATAAGACAACAATGAATTTGCCACATTGACTGACTCTTTCTTTCACAAACAATTTCTCTGTAGCACCCAATGCTGCCTGATAGCATTTTACCCACAGTAGAACTTCTTTTGAAATTGGAGTTAATCCTTTCAAATCCTGCCACTGCTCTATCAACTGAGTTTATGTGATATTCTAAATCCTTTGCTGTCATTTCAAGTCTTCACAGCATCTTCATCAGGACTAGATTCCATCTCAAAAAAGCACTTTCTTTACTCATCTATAAGGAGCAAGTCCTCATCTGTTAGTTTTATCATGAGATTGCAGCAATTCAGCCCCATCTTCAGGCTCCACTTCTAATTCTAGTTCTCTTACTATTTCTACACATCTGCAGTTACTTTCCCCACTAAAGTCTTGAACCTTCTATTTGTGAAATCAAAAAATTGCAGTAAAGTGCAATAAGATGAGATATGCTTGTAATTTAGTATTTTAATTGCATAGCATTTATTTAATTCTTTTTTTCACAAAAATAGAGACATACCAGTGGTGGGCAGGAGGGCTGTGTGGCTGAGTCATCTATAGGCACTTAACATTTATGCATGTACTGCCTCCACAATTTGGTATGGTACTTTTCTTCTTCTCTTCCTCCCTGTCCCAGCAAAACATCAATGGGACCTTCAGATTGGGTGATTTGAGAAGAGCCTAATGAAAGTGTGGGCAGGATTTAGGGAAAGTGTGCAGCACCCTGAGGCAAGCAATTGTGGAGAGCTCATGTCTACCTTTGGACAAGGGCAGGGGAGGGAGCTCTACAGACAGGGCTCCCCAAGGAGCCTCAGCCTCAGGTAAAGTCAGGGTATCCACTGCAAATTGGGGGGTGGGGAGCCAAGGACAGAAATATCTGACCTCACTGTTACCCTCTTTCCAGTCTCCTGCCCTTGTTCCCCACTTCTGTGTGTGTGTGTGTGTGTGTGTATCAATCACTTCTTTATTCATTCATCACTTGAGTTGCTTCTGTAGTTTGCCTATTGTAAATAATGCTGCAATAAACATATGGGGGCATATATCTTTTCAAATTAGTATTTTGGTATTCTTTGGGTAAATACACAGCAGTAGAATTACTGGATTGTATGGTAGTTCTATTTTTCATTTTTTAAGGAACCTCAATACTGTTTTCAACAGTGGCTGCACCAGTTTGCATTCCCACCAACAACGCGTGAAGTTTGCCTTTTCTCCACATCCTCACCAACACTTGTTGTTTCTTGTGTTTTTTATTTTAGTCATTCTGACAGGTGTGAGATGATAGCTCATTGGTTTTTACTTTTTAATATTTATTTATTTATTTTTAAAGATTTTATTTATTTTTTGACAGAGAGAGAGACCACGCGAGAGGGAACACAAGCAGGGGAGTGGGAGAGGGAGAGGTAGGCTTTCTGCTGAGCAGGGAGCCTGATGCGAAGCTCGATCCCAAGACTCTGGGATCATGACCTGAGCTGAAGGCAGACACTTAATGACTGAGCCACCAGGTGCCCTGTTTTTTTTTTTTTTTAGATTTATTTATTTATTTGAGAGAGAGCAAGACAGAGCACATGAGTCGGTGGAGGGCAGAGGGAGAGGGAGAGAATCTCAAGCAGACTCCCTGGTGAGCATGGAGCCTGATGCAGGGCTTGATCTCTCGACCCTGAGATTATGACCTGAGTAGAAATCAAGAGTCAGATGCTTAACTGACAGAGCCACCCAGGTGCCCCTCATTGCTGTTTTAATTTGCATTTCCCTAATGATGACTGATGTTGAGCATCTTTTTATATGTCTATTGCCATCTGTATGTCTTTTTTGGAGAAATGTCTGTTTATGTCTTCTGCCCATTTTTTAATTGGATTATTTGTTTTTGGGAGGGTATTGAGTTGTATCAGTTCTTTATATATTTTGGATACTAACCCTTTATCAGATATGCCATTTGCACATATCTTCTGTCATTCAGTAGGTTATCTTTCAGTTTTGTTGATTGTTTCCTTTACTGTACAGAAGCTTTTTATTTTGTTGTAGTCCCAATAGTTTATTTTTGCTTTTATTTCTCTTGTCTCAGAAGACATATCTAGACAAAAGTAGTTACAGTTGATGTCAGAGAAATTACTGCCTGTGCTCTCTTCTAGGATTTTTATGGTTTCAGGTCACATTTAGGTCCTTAATCCATTTTGAATTTATTTTTGTGTATGGTGTAAGAAAGTGGTCCAATTTCATTCTTTTTTTTTTTTAAAGCTTTTATTTATTTATTTGTCAGAGAGAGAGAGAGAGAGCACAAGCAAGGGAGGCTGCAGGCAGAGGGAGAAGCAGGCTTCCTGCTGAGCAAGGAGCCCAACATGGGACTCGATCCCAGAACCCTGGGATCATGACCTGAGCCGAAGGCAGATGCCCAACTAACTGAGCCACCCAGGTGTCCCAGTCCAGTTTCATTCTTTTGCATGATAGTGTCCAGTTTTCCCAACACCATTTGAAGTGGCTTTTTCCCATTGCATATTCTTACCTCATCTGCTGAAGATTAATGGAACGTATAATTGTGGGTTTATTTCTGGGCTCTCTATTCTGTTCTATTGATCTATGTGTCTATTTTTGTGCCAGTACCATACTGTTTTGATTACTACAGATTTGCATTATACCTTGAAATCTGGTATTGTGATACATCTGGTTTGCTTTTCTTTTTCAAGATTTGCTTTGGCTATGCAGGGTTTTTTTGTGGTTCCATACAAATTTTAGGATTGTGTTTTCCTAGTTATGTGAAAAATGCTATTGGTATTTTGATAGGGATTACATCAAATCTGTAGATTGCTTCGGGTAGTATGGACATTTTAGCAATATTTATTCTTCCAATCCATGAACATGGCATATCTTTCCATTTCTTTGTGTCATCTTCAATTTCTTTCATCAGTGTTTTATAGTTTTTAGAGTACAGGTCTTTCACCTCCTTTGTCAGGTTTATTCCCAGGTATTTTATTATTTTTGGTGTAATTGTAAATGAGATTGTTTTCTTAATATGTCTTTTTGCTGCTTCACTATTAGTGTAAAGAAATGCAACAGATTTCTGATACTCATTTTGTATCATGCAAACTTTCTGAACTTGTTTACCAGTTCTAGTAGTTTTTTGGTGGAGTCTTTTGGGTTTTCTGTATATAGTTTCAGGACATCTGCAAATAGTGAAAGTTTTACTTCTTCCTTACCAATTTGGATGCCTCTTTTTCCTTTTTTTTTGGTCTGATTGCTGTGGGTAGGACTTCTAGGACTATGTTGAGTGAAAGTAGTGAGAGTAGATATCCCTGTCTTGTTCCTGACTATAGAGGAAAGCTTTGTTTTTCCCCACTTAGTATGATATTAGCTGTGGGTTTTTCATAGGTGGCCTTTACTATGTTGAGGTATTTTCCCTCTAAATCTACTTTGTTGAAGGCTTTTGTCATAAATGGTTGTTATACTTTGTCAAATGCTTTTTCTCCATCTATTGAAATGATCATATGGTTTTTGTCCTTTCTCTTGTTGATCTGATGTATCACGTTGATTGATTGTGAATATTGAACCACCCTTGCATCCTGGGAATAAATCCCACTTGATTGTGGTGAATGATTTTTTTAATGTATTGTTGGATTCAGTTTGCTACTATTTTGCTGAGTATTTTTGCATCTAATCATATTACTGTTTTAATTATTTTTTAAAAAGTGAAATAGTTCAAGCTTTCAGAAAATATGGCAAACACTCATGTATCTGTCACCTAGCTTTATCAAGTCTTAATGTTTTAACATATTTGGCTTGGATATTTTTTCTTTTAGCAAAATAAAAAATATTAGATACAGTTGAAACCCACGGTTCTCCTTGTTATCTAATTCTCCTCCTTCCTTCTCTAGAAGTAAATGCTCTTGAATTCAGTGCTTATGAGTCACACGTGTTTTAGTTTTGACCAGGGCCAGTTTTGAGTATGTAACTTGTGCATTTGCATAGGGTTTGTGTTTAGAAGGTTCCTGTGCTTGGTTTAATGCTGTGCTGTTGCTGTTTTCAAATCTTAGCCAAGGCAAGTGGCCCCTGTTTTGTAAGATTTAAAAATTCCTTTGGTGGTGGGATACAACACACTGACACACAGGTGGATGAAAGGCAGAACTCTTTCTTACTGAAAATGAGAGAACACTGCCATGCAAGGCCATAAAGAGGGTTCCTCCTGGGACAGGGTAGTAGCAAGCTGGAGTAGTTTAATGTAATAGTTTATGTAACAAGCTGTGAGGTTATCTACACTTCCTGGGGTCCCTGTTAATTGGCTAATTTGAATAATTTCATATGCTCCTGGGAGAAGGGGCTGTCCCTAGTTGTCTGGTACCTGGCCCTAAAGTATTGGGTTCTTGATAAGGGAGGCAGTTGGCTGTGTGCACAGTGGCCCCAGAGAGTGGGAGTCTGACAAGGGAAGTGGTTGGAGTTAGGGTTTTATAAACTCTGGTGAAGGGAAATTGAGGTTTTCAGCCATGACTTCAAAACTGGGTTAAGATAGCATTTGTGAAATATTACATTACAGGCCCACATTTTCATTTTGGACTAAGCCATACAAATTATGTAGCCATTCCTGATATTAACTATATATTTATCCATAAGCATTGTATTGTGCTGTTCTTCCTGCATTTAAATTTTCATGGACATTTAGGTTTCTTCTTTTTTCTTTTTGGCTATTATAAATGATGCTGCAATAAAATTCTTAAAGGATATGTGTGAAATACAACTATGAAGATAATTGCTTGGCACAGAGTATGTACATATTTAATATTTATAATTTGATGTCTCCATAATCCTGACATTTATTTTAATCTTAGTTCTACAGTAAATACATTTAATATACACAATCAGTCTTTTTGCTGTGGTTTCCCCAGTCATCTCTCAGTTGGCTAGAATTTGTTGCCTAGATGTTTCCTCAAGAAGGGCTCATTAGAAAAATATTCCCTGAGTTAAATGCACAAAACTGTTTTTTTGTAGCCTTTATTCAGAAAGATAGCTTGGTTGGCTATAAAATACTTTGCTCACACCTTTCTCCTTGAGGGTCTACTTGAGATTGCTCTACTGTCTTTGGCTTTGAAGGATGCTGTGGAAAATCTGACCTGAGGCCAATTCTTTCCCTTATAAATGTCTTAATCATTTTGTCTGACAAATGGAATAATTTCTTTTAATTTCTAAATTTCAATAATTTTACCACAGTTTGTTTGACTTTCCTGGGTCAGTTTTCTCAGGCACATGGTATGCCATTTCAATATGTAAATTCTAATTTCAAGAAAACTTTCTTGAATTGTAATTTCAAAAATTTGTTCCAACTTACTGTTGAACAGTTATATCTAAGGTAGAACTCATTTACCTGTTTTTTTTCCTATCATCTTCCCCTTTCTCCCTCTTTCTTAACTTTTGCATTATTTGTCTTATTTTGACTGCTTTTCAAACATCTATAATTGGTAATAATCACTGCTTCTTCCTCCACAATATTTATCCTCTCTTGTTTTCATTTTAATTTGGCCCTCATTTATAGAATGCTTTTTTCCTTTTAACTGTTTTCACAAATTCTTACAATATTTAATTCACCCCATTCCTTTTTCTCACCATTTCCTCTTCTTTTCTCATAATATTTTCCCCGCATTTCTGCATTTCTGCTTCCTGGGTTTACTTTTTAGAGAAAAATAACTTGAAAAAAATTCATGGCAAAATACACGGTCACTATTTTTATCTGTTCTGTGGCAAGCTTTCCCTGGGAGATGTTTTTGTCTAGTCAGTTTTGCTATTCATTTATACCATTTTTCTTGTAGAATTGTAGTATTGAAGTTATACCAATTTTTTACTACTCTTTAGAGAATGAGTTGCATTTTCCTGGCCTAGCTATTTACAAGAACTCCCTTCAGGGAGATTGTTTGTCCTGTGGTGTTTTGAGATATTTTGGCCCCAGAATATTTCACTTTTTTTGTCTTGAGTTTCCCTTGCACTTAACTCCCATGGGGCCCATCTCTGTCTAACTTGGCTTCCCCACATGGCTCAGCTCTTAGAGATGATCTAAGTTTCACTTTAAGGAAAACCCTTCCTCTAGAAAGGCTTTTTTTTTTTTTTTTCTTTAACGAGCACTTTCTGAGATCTCCGGCCATTAGGCTCTCTATTTACTACCTCTGTGCATGGCAATAGCTATATTTCCTGACACGTCTCTATAATTTGTCTTACCTTTTTTGCCTGCATTGTCTTTGATCATCTTTTTAAAGAGAATAGAAAGATACATTAGTTTTTTCTTCTGTAATGAATTATCAATGTTTTTTTAAATTTATTTATTGCTTTTTATTAATTTAATTAAATTTTATTCATCTTTTGAAAAGTCTTTTTCAACTTCACCTTGTTATGGATAATACTATGTACTTAGTGTTGTCAAATTTGGCAAAGCTTCTATCAAGTTTCTTTCCTATATGAGGGATAAGATTCAGAAGAATTTTCTGCAGACTGGTTTCTGGCTCCTTACATTTTAACACCTGCTTTTCATCCGTAACCCACATACTTCTGGTGCTGGGTACTGTAGAAAGTGTTGATATCATGACACAACCCTGGGCCTGCAACTTTGTGTCATGATGCTGGGTGAGTTGGTACAATGGGCATTAGAATTCCCAGAAGCCATTCTTCCACTGAAGGATTAATTTTACCGTCTCAGAATTGACTGTGAATCACACAAATAAATCCCACTTATCCAAACCAAATGTATCCCCAGTTTAATCCCCTTTGCCTTGCAGGATTGCCTGAGGCCACTCCCACCTCACCCTACATTAGGGGAAATGCAATGGAGAGAAGTCAAAATAGAAATATATATTAAAATATTTTACTTTTGTAAGTTTTAAAAACATATGGCTGATTGAATACAGTGTGACGACCTTGAAGGTGAGGCACTGAAGCATTCATATTTGCCTCTGGGGGTGAGGGAAGGGAGGGGTGTTTTCTTCTTGGTGTGGTTGCTAACACCAGGAGAAAATTTTGAAGCATAAACTGGATGGATCCTACGGGAGCAGTGTGTGAGGGGGGGGGTGTTAAAGCTTTTTGGCACATGAATAACTGCTAGGCCTTGGTTTTAATGCCAGTGTAAGTTTTATCTCTACTTGTACTACTTGTTTCATTGAGAATAATTTGGTGGTGGTAGTTGGTGGAGGTGATTTTGGGACGTGATGAAAATGGGGATTCATGGATGCACCTACTCTAGAAGCCCTATATCTTTTAAGTTCCACTAGATTTTAAGCAGGTCTAGAGGGCAGATATTATTAATCAGTATATACATATATATATATGTATATATATATCTGCATATATCTATGCAGATGTGGTAGGTACTGAATAATTATTTGTTGCTTTAATATTGAATTATATATATTTTTGAATTTTTATCAAGGAAACAACATAGATAACTAGTAAACTCACAGACAGTCTCAAAAGTACAATACATCATTTGATAACATCTTATTTCACCAGTGAGAAATATTTATCACTTGTTATCTAATATTTATTGGTATAATTCCTTTTAAAATGTAGCAATGTGATATGAAATATTAAAGCAGATTCTTTTATCTCCACAATATATATGTATAGCATCTGATGGAAAACATACAAGCTATCTTTTTATTAGAAGGAAACTTGACTTACATATATAATTTTCTTTTTTTTGGATGATAAGCAGCATGTGGAATTTCAGTGCCCTTGGCGGGAGCTAAGGCCATTTAGGTTAGAACAAATCTGTGTGTCAAAGAAACATCTAACATATTTTTATAATAATGTGATTTTATCTAAGAAAATTCACCAGTCATTGGTACATACCTTCCTGGTAATTATTTTTAAATTCACACAGACATTGAATATTCTGGCATAGATTTATTAATAAAGCCCAAAGCAATGGCATAAAAAGGTATCAAGTATATTTTGGCCTTAAAAGTCAATCATCAAGGGTTTATGTGATTAATAAAGTTTCAGTGTTGGTTAGGTTGTACGAGAAGGAGAGATGTGTCCTCACTCTCAAGAAGTTTGTAGTCCAGCCTAGTGTTTCTTAGTGGGGTCACTTCCCCCTGGGCATTGTGAAATCAATTTAGTAGGTTAGCATCAGAATAAAAATAACAGAACAGAAAATACCAGGGCACATTTTGGGTAATAATAGCCAATGTCATTTTGTATGATATATGTGACTGTGTAAAATACTTTGCATATTGAGCTTGCTGTCAAAAAAGTTTGGAAAACATTCATTTCTAGGTGGAAGAACAGTACAAATACATCAGAAAAAATTGGCCACTCAGAATCATCTTAGTTTGCTAGGGCTGCAGTAACAAAGTACCACAAACTGAGTGGATTAAACAACAGTAATTTATTGTCTCACAGTTCTGGAGGCCAGAAGACCAAGATCAAGGTTTTGGCAAGGTTGGTTCCTTCTAAGAGCTGTCAGGGAGAATTTGTTCCATTCCTCTCGCCTAGATTTTGGTGGTGGCTGGCAATCTGCGGTGTTCCGTGGCTTGTAGATGTATCACTTCCTATCTCTGCCTTTATCTTCACACAACATTTTCCCTGTGCTCATGTCTGTCTCTGTGCCTAAATTTCCTCTTTTTATAAGGACACCAGTCATACTGGATTAAGACCCACTCTAATGACCTCATTTTAACTTACCTCTGCTAAGGTAAGGTAAGGTCACATTCTGAGGTATTTAGAGTTAGGACTTCAATGTATTTTTTTCGGGGACACAGTTCAACCCATAATAATCATAATGGCCACCATTTAAAGTGTGTATGTGCTAGTCTTTGTACTAAGTGCCTAAGTACTAGTCTTTATAACCACTCTGAGAAGTAAATTTATTATGTCAACTTTATAGAATAATAGAGGTTCAGAGAGATTCACTGTTATAATTTGGGTCTGTTTTACTTCAAATCCTGTGTTCTTTCCACTCTGCTTGTTGATTCCTGGGAGGTTAGAGCTGGCAGGGATGTTAGAGGCCATCTGGTACAATCCCCTCTTTTCATGTGTTGTGGGCCAAAAGATAAAAATGGTACTATTTGTAAAAATCTGGTGTATTTTCCACATCCCAGAGAAGCAATGAAATTCACCTATGGAGAATGGCCATCTTTTTACTTTAGGGAACTCTGGAATGGTTCACAAATATTCTTTCTTCTCCAACATCCCCCCACATGTGGGGAAATTTGGGAGCACATGGGTTATATATAGAGGGCAAAACTAAAGTACACAGATGCTAAATCTCTTGCCCATGGTTTCCAGCTTATATAAGGTAGTATTTATATGATATGACATGAAATCCAAGAGCAATATTATTGTGTGTGTGTGTGAGAGAGAGAATGAGAAGGAGGAGGAGGAAGAGGAGGAGGAAAGGAGAAAGAGAATGATTCCAGGCTGCCTATTTTCAAGCTTCTGCCAAAAGACAAGTTAGCTCAACAAGGTAAATATTTATTTGTCTCTTTTCCAAAAATAAGTATGAAATACATTTTTATTGTTAAACTTCTTTACTATACAGATATTTTTTTCTCCTTGATTAGTATGAAGAACGGAGAATTGGTAGTTTTTTGCATAAAATATAACTGGCATCTAAGAAATTTTGTTAGCGTATGATACATTATTTTGATCATGAATACCTATTTTCCATTGCCAATTAAAAAGGGAAATGAAGAAGAATGATGATCTGATAGCAAACCAATGTGATTGTAGGAAGAGGCTGGGTCCTACAAACAGACGTAGCTTTCCATTTATTAGCAGTTTGACTTGGGCAAATTACTTAACTCCCTTGAATTTTTATTTTATTGACTGAGAGACATTTGAGTTTATCAGTACAATCTGCTGAGAGAGATATAGATTAGATTAAGTAAGATAACACACATGAAAGTGGCTAGCATAGTGCCCAGAGCAAGGCTGACTTACTTAATGTGTACATTTCTTTATCAGTTTGGTTTGGCTTGAGACTTGTCTACTTTTCAGTGACTGCTGCTTGTTCATTCATTTAACGAATTTTTGCTGACCTCCTATTTTAGGCAGGACACTACTTCTGGCACTGAGTATTTATTGGAGACAGAGACAGTCAAGGTCTCAGTTCTCCTAAAACATACATTCTAGTAGGGAAAACAGACAATAATCGACTGGATAAATAAAAAATAAAAAACTAACGGTGATGAAGAATCTGTAGAAAATTAAGGGAATGTGATAAAAGTTTTTGGGTATTTTCTTTCATTTTAGGTTGGTCAGGGCATCTTTAAGGAGAAATCTTTAAGCAAAGGTTTGAGTGACAAGAAGGAGCTACTGGTGTGCAGAGCTGGGGTATGAGAAATCGAGGCAGAGGAAGAAGTTGACAAAGACATGAGGTTGGGAGGGAAAATTGTGTGTGGTCCAGATCCTGACTCTTTTCCCTAACAGAATCTCCATTTCTGTTTTTTGCCTCGGATGCATGTGAAACTTACATTGAAATATTCAATTAATTACTTTCTAGGTGTATGCAAATGTACAATATGTTATTTATCTTTCACAGCAGAATAATAAAAAGAAAATTTATCCCTTCATCAAGAATTATGACTAGTGCTCAGTTATCAATATTGACCTCACTGAAGAACTAAATTTAATTATCTGGGCACATATTTACCTTTGATTTGCATACAGTACTCCAAGTGATGCCAAGAGCAATGTTATATGTCAATTTAAGACAAATTAGAGTCATAAAATCTAACCTGCTGTTACAGTTTTTGTATTTATGATTTAGGCTCCATTTCACATGTTTTATGTCTAGTTTTATAGCAACACACTCATCACCAGCATCTCTGGGCACAAGTACAAAGTACCACTTACAAAAACAACAGATTGGTAAAAATCAGTCTCCAAGGCTAACCCCCATTGCCCTTTCTCAGGCACAAACTCTAGTCAATAGATGAATCTCCTTCTGTGAGACCTGAAGGCCTACATACTTGGACTTTTAATGAACCAAGTCAGGAAGGAAATGTTAGATTCAGGGGTCTTGTACTCCTGAACTTCTTTCTGTTCAAAGTTAGGGTCCCTTGGAAATTTGTTTAATCTTAATAACCAATTTAAGTTGTATAAAAAGAAATGAGTCAATTTGCTACCGTGTGGTAAATATATGAGTAGCTGAGTTAAATAGCACTTGCCATATGCCAGATGCTGTTCCATTCTAGGCACTTTATATACATTAATTCATTTAATTTTCATGATATTACTGTGAAATAGGTCATATTTTTAGCATTATTTTATAGATGATGAAACTGAGGCACAGAGATCTCACAGCAAGTGAGTTGCAGGTTGGTGGCACAGGAAGCAGACTCTGGCATGGAGATTTGTATGCAGGAGGTTTATCAGGGCATGCTCTCAGAATCAACACCCAGGAGGCAGAGAAGGAAGCAGGATTGGGAAGGAGGAGAAGTTGAGGTGTGATGCAACCTCAAAAAAGGCTCCAGTCAACCCCATGAGGGGTTCTGGAGCAAGGATGGCCCTACATATTTTTCCAGAAATAGGCTGAGGGCAATGGCCTTTATATTATGCAAGTTGTGCCTGGAAAGGGATTATGACTTTGGGTGAGGCAGCTGTTTTCAATAGAGGACCGTTCCTGGAGACTGGTCTCCCAGCAGCTGGAGGAATAGAATAAATTTCTTAGTTCTGAAGAGGGATCTGGGTGGCAGGTCACAGAATCCACTATGTTAGTGGAGCTGGGATTCAGTGCTGGGATGTCTGGCTTTAGAGTTCAGGTTCTTAACTGCTATACTGCATTGTAGTATGTAAATGATAACAAGCAGTGCCAATATGCTTGGTTGGGTGGTTGGAAATACTTCTAGGAGGAGATTAAAAATAGGATCAGACTAACTGATTCTTATATAGTCTGTTTTCACTTAGAAAACTTCTAAGACAGTAAACTCAACCATTAAGCATTAGTTTAGTTTCTTTAGGATGTATGCAACAGAAATTGATTCAGGCTAGCTTAAACAACAACAACAACAACAAAGGAAAGATAATGGGGTGTCTCATGGAGTCAAAAGATCTAAACAGCATAGGTCTTGGAAAGAGCAGGAATGCAGCTGGACCTCAGGCAGCTGGAACCAGGGATTTGAAGGCTTCTGTATCCCTGCCTCTGCATCTCACTCTTCATAGCTTCATCTTATATAATGGAAACCATGAAATATCAGAAGACCAAAGAGAGACTATTATCAATTTTTTTTATTGTCCCAAGTCCTGGAGAAGGGACCCACTGGCCCAGTTTGCCTAGGCATCTACTCCTGGAGTCAGCTGTTGGGGTGACCTTATAAGATAGCAGTTCTGGATTCTATTGTGCTGATGGGGGAGACAGTTTCTAAGAGAGGGGCACTGAGTAGATAACCCCAATACCATAGGGATGTTCAGCATAATGTGTATGAAACACTGCTTTTAAATAACTCTAAGGAAGCCTAGAGACCTGTACTGTACTAGCTCCCCAGGAGAGATCATGAATAAGGCAAAAGATCAAACCTTTCTCTGTATGTGCTTTGCACTGATCTATGATTTGCTGGGTGGCTGCCCCAATGATTGGCTCTCTCTACATATTAGAGAACTATTATGCAGAAGATTGTGACCTTCATTCTCCATCTTCTCCTATGACAGACAAGAAGAAATAAATGTCTCCTGAAGCCTTTGAGATTTAATGCTGTCAGAAGCTAGCACTACAGATGAGGGTTGTTAAAGTATCAGGAGGGGGTCACAAAGAGTCTTTGGAATCTCCATACCATGGACTGGTATTCTTGTTTATTTTTAAAAAGTGTTTAGCGAGGTGGAAGGGTAAGAGTTTGTTCTCCAGGACAACTGGTCACTTAACTGATAAACAGTGTGATAAGGAAAATAGAACACTTTTTGACTTCTTAGTATCCGCTAGAAGTTTTACATACATATGAAATAATTTTCTTCACATCTGACCAGTTTGATACAACTCAGAATAAAAATGATTAAGCATTAACCCAAAGTTCAGCACCGACTTCTGAATTTTAGCCATCTTTCTCAACTTCTCCATCTCTTTGTGGGATTTGGCCCAATCTTCATGATACCTGTGTGTTTGGAGATATCCCTGATGTGTTCAAACTGAAGTTCTCTAGGTCCCATTTAGTGTTTTGGTTTTCCTGGTTGTTGAATTAACTCCTCCTGGTGAATTCTGAACATTTAAGTGACTGATGTTTTTAAGTGCTTTGAAAACATTTCCCATTCCCCACCATCTGCTTTGCCCTGATGCACAAACTGTGCCAGGGGCTGAGGCCTGGCCTGTAGCATAAACCAGAGTTAACATGTTGAGCTGTTACAGGTTTCGTTGTTATTGTTTATTTATTAGGTCTCTAGTTTCAGGCCCTCCCAAAACAGAGTGCATTTCAGCCTTTCCCAGAAAGTGCCTCTATCCATCCACAATTCTGATTTGCCCACCATTCTCCTCCTCCTCTGCCTGTAAGTCACCATTCTTCCACAGACATCTGTGGGCCAGTTTGATTCACTAGAGAACTTTCCCTTTTCCTGATTTTTACAACAGAGGAAACAGGTTCAGAAGAAGTAAGCAAACTGCTCACTATAATATAGCTAGAAAGTGACAGAGCAAACATATGATCCCAAATATGTCAGTCCAAAGACTTATTATTCACCATAAGAACAATATATTCTCAAAATTTTTGAGAAATACCTATAATGTTCCTTAAAACATGAATTTTAAAATCATCTGCATACTTTATAAAAAGAATGGAAAAATTATCTATTTGTTCTGTCAACAGAAACAAGGATAGTAACCATCTTGATTTGTTTTCTTCCTCTCCTTTTTCATGGCACAGATTTTTTTTTTTTTTTTTAAATGTGTACAATTTTTATTAGTTCAACATATATGAACTGAAACATCAAAAGCCCCTCCTAACAAGGTTTACAGTCATATATTCCATTCAGAGGATGAGGCCAAGGTGGTAGAGGATTAGGTACCACATAGCAACCACGTTCATGGCACAGATTTTTATTTGTTTCACAGTTACATCCTAGCTTTTCCTGTTTTCCCCAAATGAAGGAGGATTAGCTGTGAATTGTTAACCCTGACAGCTTTGTCTGGTCAGTCTGGCATCCTGATGTTTTCTGAAATTTAAGGCAATTGCAGAAAACTGACAGTGTGGAAGACTGTATGAGTACATTTTCTATAGGTTTATTGCAAATGTATATTGCAGCTGTTCTTAAATGTTTTGTGCATCATAATTACCTGTGAGGCTTTAAAAATATATATGCTCTAGCATAATCTAGAACCTACTAAATCAGAGCCCCAGGGATCATACTAGAACATAGATATTTTACAAAAGCTTTCTTGATGATTCTTAAAATTATTTGTTATCCTTTAGAACCATTAGTATATTTTCTTTAACAACTGCTTTTTTCCCCAAGAGCTACTTGGCCAGACATTGGCAATTTGAAGTTGGTTAATTGTGATGTTAAGACTGCTGTTGTCGGGCGTGGATAAGTTGTCATAGAGAGGGATACTGCTTCTCTCATCTTCTCTCTATTCCCTGTTCCCTGTGGCACTTTCATATTTTAAAAAGATGTCAGATGTTTCCTTTAGCAAAAGCCCCCTTCTGTGGAAGGGTCTGTTTTGTAGAACATGGGCATCAAGAGAAGTGTCAAAAGAGAAAACAGAAATAGCTGCTGTATTTCTAGAAACCAGTAATTATTTTTCTGGTCCTTTAGCATGTGTACAGAAATTAACAACTCAATCCTGGTGATATGGCAGAATTAGTACAAAGTGAAGGCACAGCAGCTAAAGAAAACAAGCCAGGTTACAGCACATAACTGAACTTTAGGTTATGTGTGTATGTGTGCATTTGCATATACCTTTGAAAGCTTCCTGGGGAAATGGATGCATAAAAAAGCTACATTTGAGAATGACTGAGGCAGACCATGTGCCTGTTGGAGAGAAGAAGCAAGACAACACACAACCTTGATACTTATGTTAGAATTTGAGCATATTTTAAGAGCACTGGGGAAAATGGAAGGGATTTAGCCATGAAAGTACAAGAAAGATCTTTTTGCTTCTCTGAAGAAGATGTGTTGGACAATGACTTAAGTTGAAGGAAGAGGCCAGTAAGGAGGCTAATGCAGTGGCTTGGGCTAGGATGGAGGCAGTTGAGATGGAGATAAATGGACAGAGCTGAGAAACATTTAACAAATTATATGTGTAAGACTCACTGACTTACTGAATGTTGGGGTTGAAGAAGAGAAGGGGGGGTAGAGTTTAAGATGACACATAGGTTTCTGGCTTGGGAGACTGAAAGATTATTTTCTAATTTAGGGAACCCAGGAGGAAGAGAGTGGATTTGAGGTGGGGAGAAGAACTCCATCATTTCAGGACATGCTGAGTTTGAGAAATCTGTGGAATAAGTAGGCAGATGTCAAGTAGGCACTGGGAGACAGGGGACTGATGCTCTGGAGAAAGGTTGGGGTAAAGATGGAGATTTGGGAGTTAGTGCTAGGAGGAGTTCCATTTGCCGAGCGTGTAGACAGGAAGAGAAGATGATTTGTGACAGAGCCCTGACAGTTAACATTTAAGGTGAAAGTAGAAGAAGAGGACATTCTAAGGCAAAATTATCAGAGGTATCAAGAAAATCAGGGACCTGATGTGCTGAGTGAAGGGAAGAAAAATTTCAAGACAGAGAGAATAGGCATTCATGTTACTGGGGAGAAGAGTTCCTATGGTAGGCAGAACTCAGATTGGGTTGGGAGCTGAGGAATAATTGGGAGGAAGAGGAGGAGGAGAAGGAAGAAGGGAGAAGGAGGGGAAGCAGTTAAGGAAGGGGAGGGGGGAGGAGAAAGAGGAGGGGGAGGAGGAGGAAGAGGAGGAGAAAGCTAGTAAAAGATTTCGATGGGCTTCTCTGGATCTCAGTTTCTTCCTGTCATCAAAGGGTGGAAGAAATGATTATCTAAGATTTCTAATTACTATAACCCTCTGTGATTAGCTGTGATTTAAGCCACACTTAAGCAGGTATAAAATGATAGTGTAATTTTCAGGTCAGTGTATATATCTTGATAGACAAAAATTGTATCATCCCCAATCCAAGATTCATAGTCTTATGTAAAGGGGATACTGCAATTTTTGTGGTAAAACTGAAGGTCTTGTGATTTACATGCTGAATTTTACATATTATTTCTCTGCATGCATCATATTAAACTTCAGTGTAACCCTCATATTTGTTTCATGAAATCACAAAAATTTCATTAGTGGAAAAATCAAATCAGATATGCCTTGAGTCATCTTTGACTTTTATGGAAGTGAATCCAGATTGGAGCTATAAAATCACTTTTGAATACAGTCCTAGTAGAAGCCATTTGAGTTAACTTCTTAGAGGTAATTATATCCCAGTTTCAGTCTGGAGTTGCTTAACTAGGGAGCTCAGTGCTTCCAAAATGAAAATTTTCCTCCTAACTCTGAATCGTTTATTACTTTTTCTTCTTTTGGATAGTCAGAAGTCATCTTATTTAAAAATTGTTTTGGTAATATCCCATTTTAACATTGCTCTTTTTTGTTTGTTTTTGTTCATATGATATTGGAACAAACATCTCTAGGCCTCTCTGTGTGGTCTATGTTCTCTAGTTTCCTAGTTAATCTCAGAAGTGACTGGCAAAAATTTGTGATTTATGTGAAGTGGTTTGGGAGGAGCAATGAAATGTTAAAGTATCGTTTTCTTTGTGATTGACCTTGTCTGGTGA
>NC_138369.1:68833261-68851518 GCF_054177405.1 Leptonychotes weddellii
CTAAGTCCTACAGTTTTCCAACATTTTTTCACTGAAAAGATCTAAGAACGAGTAATAAAATGGGAGTTTTGTGATAGCTATTTATAATAAGAGACTCCCTTGAACTTGAAGGGAAGAAGCAGGGGTGATAGGAAGAGTCACTTAGCTGGTGAACCCATAGGGCACTTAATGCAGCTCTTGGGACTAAGGCTGATAGCATCAGTGTCAGGAACTATTCTTGGAGTCTCCATTCATTAGCAGCCTCTGCAATTTTTTTTAAAAGATTTTATTTATTTTATTTGACAGAGAGACACAGCGAGAGAGGGAACACAAGCAGGGAGAGTGGGAGAGGGAGAAGCAGGCTTCCCACTGAGCAGGGAACCCAACACGGGGCTCGATCCCAGGACCCTGAGACCATGACCCGAATGGAAGGCAGACGCTCAACAGCTGAGCCACCCAGGCACCCCTCTGCAATGTTTTAATAAACACCCAGGTAGAACTATTTTCTGGTTGATCATCTGCAAATGAGATGAAATAAAATTGGGAAAATTTCAAACTCACCAAATCTACCAGAGAAAACAAACTTCCAGTTTGGAAGAAGACTTTCAACTTGGCCCCAATGTATAATGGACTCCTGGAATAGTGGATTCAGAGTTGGGATGTAACAAACTGAAATAGGAATTGCCTTTAGAGAAGTCTTAAAATAGGTTCCGAATTATGATTTTTTTGAAAACAAACAAACAAAAACAGAGGTGTTGTTGATTTGTGCTCCCAAAATATAGGTGTTGTTAAAATTTACTAAGGGGGTTTTGCATTTTGTAACCTAGAATGCACTGTTCCTCTGCAGGTAACTTCTGTAGGAAGAAATTCCAGGGGGTACCCTAGCCTACTGTGGAATCATCTAGATGTGAGATACAGTCAGCTTCACAAACAGAGGAGGGTGGCAAGAGGCTAATTCAGGAGGGCAGACAGGTGGAGCCCTGGGTTCAACTACCAGGGCTGTGGTCATGGTTAACAGGAGCTGAGGCTTTCTGGAATAAATCAGGTGTGATCCCCCATGACCTCTGTCTACTCTCATGCTTCCAGAGTTCCTTGGAATGCAGTTACACAAATAAAACACTTTGAGTTAAAGACAAAAAAATACTTCCCTGCCCTTGCATCCTTCCATCTTCCCATCATTCCTCCTCTTATCACTTGTGGCTTCCTCTACCTCTCTGCCACTCTAGGGTAGAGACTAAGCTCAGATGTCTTTTCCTTTGGAATGTTTCCCCTAAACCTTCTACTTTTGTTTCCTCTCCCTGCAGCCCCATCCCATAATCTGGGTTAGCTAACTTTAATTTTTAAATACTTATCACACTGTATGATAATTGTTGGTTTATGTGGCTGCCCCCACTATCATTTGACTCCCTGAGGAAAAGTATAATCTATCTGTGTAGTCCCAGCACCTACCATAGTGCCTACATCCAGTGGAGGGTCAGTCTAGGGAGGAACTGAAGGAATGAAGGGAGATTTGGGCAAGCTGCGTTTTATCCACATTTAATATGAGTGTGGCTCATCCCTTTTCTACTTCAAGAGGCAATGGAGGTGGCCTCTGATTACCACTCTAAAAATCCAGTATATTGATTTATCCCTCTCACTTTATGGTGGCTTGAAAAACACCATGGTCCTTGAGTCTACATGTTTTTGTGATTCCTAATAAGCGCTTCAGTATTTAAAGGTCCTTATAAACATCCCAATACCACAGGAGACATAGCTGCTGAAACTTTTACTAATACACATCCACTGTGACCTGTGTGGGATTAAGATGGAGGCAGGGGTATAGATTAAAATTGAGAAAAGAACCACAAGGTTGAGGGTGAGGTAGACTGGCATGGGGTCAGAGGGGTAGTACTGGAGCTGGAATGAAGTCACCTCCTGTGAAAACGGAGGCATTGAAATAGGAAATGCAACTTTCTTCTCTTACAACTTTCCCTGGTACTGACCCTGACAAATTCATCCAAAGGGTAAAAGGCAAACAGTTCTAAGGGAGCAATTTAAAGTCTCTGCCAGATAAGAGTTTGCTAAGTGGGTTTGCCAGAGCGAATGCTGCTTTCTGATATTTGCACTGGATTAGTAATTACTACATGGCTTTGTGAGGATCTGGTTAAGTAGATTCAGTGAATTCAGATGGAGGAAATGTGTTTCATTTTGTCCTGGAGAGGAGTTTAGATTCTCCCTGCCTGACCATGCCACGTGCATACCATTAGTAACAATGATATTGCAGTAATGTTATAATTACAGTAATATTCAGTAAATATTTTATGGTTGTGGCCAAGAAGCGATATACATTATAAACTCATGAATCTAAAAAATGTTATAGCCTATTGATAGTGTATATTTATAACTCACGTGTATTATTGCTAAAGATGAAAAATTCCTATTTCACAAACAAGTTGACATTTAACAAAGAAGCAGTTGTAAATAATGCCAAGGAGGATATATTTTTTTTTTTTTAAATTAACTTTCAGAACAACTGGGAAAAACTGAATCTCAACTGAAAAGGTTTGCAGTGCTTTAGATGTGTGGCCACTGGGAGGAGCTGTTGGAGGCTGGTTCGCCTTCAATAGTCAAGTTCCTAGAGATAATTGCACTTGGTCTTGAAATTAACAATACAGAGTTAAGACAGTCATGGCTAAAAGAACTGACAGTGAACATAAAAATATAGAAGATTTTACTTACAAAAAAATACTACAGATTTATCTGTGAAATCATAAGATATCACTTATTATTTTTTAAAGTCTACTTATTCCAAGCAGATATTTATAACCCGTTTTATTCTTAATTTCAATCATTTACTTTTCTCTTCTTTCCCTGACTCACTTCCTCCTCCCTTTGTTTCTTCTTTCCTTATTTATGTATTTGAATCCTGTGCTGGGAATTTAGAGTAAATAGATATTTAAGGTCAGGAATCTAATCCAATAAGACAAGATATTTGTGAAAGATCAACATTGTAAGCTGAACAAAATTAAGTTTATATTTAGCTGTAGGCCAAGAAATTGGAGGGTAATGGATAGGAATTTTTTGAGCAGTTTATTTTATATGAAATAAATGGCAAATTTAAACATACAATGCAATTTGTTTTCATAAATTCTATATACATGTCTGTTTGCAGATTTGCCATAGTGGAAAAGAATAGCATCTTTGGTATCAGCCAGATCTGGGCTTGATTCCTGGCTCTGCCTCTTACTAGCTGTGTGACCTTGGTTAAATTAATTAACCTGTCTGAGCATCCAATTCCTATCTCCAACACTGTTTACTCTGCAGGTGGTTATGAGGATTCAGTGAACTAACCCATATAAGGAACTCTGGGTATAGTAGGGATATATGAGGAACTTTGTGTGTTAGTGGTAATACAAAATGAGATTTCTTCTTGCTCTTATGCTTATTCTAGGCAAATGGACTTTCATTAAAAAAAAGCATTATAGAAATTTAGGCCCCAAATGAATTTTGGGAGGCACTGTACTACTGCAGTTAAGAGCAGTAGTTTTGGAGCAAGACCAAGCTGGGCTTGAGTTCCAGGTTTGTCACTTGCTAGCAGGGTGTCATTGTGTACAGTTACACTCTCTGAACCTCAGGTGTCTCATGACACCTGGAGTTAGGGTTTTAACACTCTTTGCTGGAGTGGGGTGTGTGTGGAGGTTTTGGGGAGTGGGGTTGCAAGTTGGTTCTGGTCTGTCCTACCTTGTTTGTTTGAATTGTATTGAGCAAACTCTCAGGGCTTCAGTGGGCATCATTTTCAAGGGATCACCAACAAGGGACTGCAGGCCCCTGTTGAAGGAAGGTGCATATTGAGCTGTTCTTGGCACAAACAACTCTGAGGGTTCACGTACAGGGTGGTGCACAGCCTGCTACTAGGCTGGGCTGGAAATTCATCGGTGTTGAAAGGAAGTGTTTATGCAGGCAGAGGCTAACCCTCTTTTAAAGTGGATTCCTCTCTTCTCCTCAGGACCCCTCCTGGCCTTACCACTGTCCTCCTTGGTGGTTTGTCCCTCCATTTCTCTTCCCCCTTGCAACTCAAGCAACCCTCATCTACTTTAATTTGTATTTTTTCCTCTTTTCATTTCAATCACTTGTTTATGGCATAAACTCTAGGCCCTGCTAACTTCAGGTCTTATCACTTTGGGTTCCCAAATTGTTTTCTTCAGGAAGGCCGACTCTTAAAAATAAAATGCTTTGGTCTTAAGATTGCAGTCTCTTTAATGGATTTTAAAATTGATTTAGAAACTAAAGACCGGAGTATCGTTTCTTTCTGCACTCCTGCTAAGTGATCCTAATCCTCCTAAGGACTTGTGAGGCCTCTGAGGGCAATATGGGACTGGGATGGGAGATCATGGGTGCAATAAGGAATATCTCACATTTTATTTTGCAACATCTGTTTTAATCTAGAACACATTTTACTTTGATGTGATTAGCTCAGCAGAGAAGGCCTAAAAATAACCTTGACTTAGTTTTTGTGCTTCAAGAGTACGTGAATAAGAAATACTGATTCTTAACTTTGAAACTCCTTTGTGAGGACAGGCATGTGTTTTATCTTGATCTAGGTCTTTTACTATATGTTGTTGTGGCTATAGAATGAATGAAGTCATAGAATTAAGACAAGCACATCACACTTTTTTCCTTGGCAAAATAATTGCAAAAATCATGCCCTTCAGGTTAGGTGACCACTTGCCATCATTTTGCTTCCAACATTCTTGGTTCATTGGTAAACTTCTAGGGAAGAGCAGTGATCACATGGCTGACATAAAGTCTTTATTATTTGCCTTCTACCATGATTAGTAACAAGTGGTGCAGGATAGCCTTTCAATACTTTTAATCGAAATGAGATATTATAAATGAATTAAAATGAAATACAGCATAGTCTAGTCTAGGGGTTGGCGAACTGCAGCCCATGATCCAAATCTGGTCCATGGCCTGTTTTTAAGCTTGAGAACAAAGAATGTTTTTCATTTTTAAGGAGTTGCAAACAAAGCAAAACAAAACAAAGAAGAATATGTGACACATGGTCTGTAGAGCCTAAAATATTTATCAACTGGCCTTTTACTGAAAGAGCTTACTGACCCATGGTGTAGAACAAAACAAAACAAAACAAAATTTTATGGCATCCTATCTATCCTTATAAACAAGTTGTTTAAACAATGACATATATTTTAAGCCACAAATCAAGTTGCTAAACCTCTTTTCTCATTTACAAATTGAAGATGATAAATATCTCCTAATGAAATGATAGACATCACAGTGTTTGTTGCACAGTAGATACTGAAAAGAAAGATGCTCTTTATTTCATTTTTGACTTTATATCTCTGCAAGTTTGGAGAGGGCCTGGCACCTAGTAATTATAAAAGAGAAAAAAAAAAAATCACAAAATGATTTTCCTGGGATGTGAACAGAAGAAGTTTGTCAATAAGAAAGGAAGTCTTAATTTACTATTATGTAAAAAGGGCTTGAAATCTGAAGGCTTTTAAATATTTTCATAGTAAACCAAAGTGGGAAGGGCATGTGTTTTAGCTTGGACTTCAACAGCTTCCTCTTCAAGTTGAGGGATAAAGATCTATAGCCCAGCAGGCCCGTGGTTATTCTTTAATGGAACAAACCTCTTAAGGATATATTAGGAGAGCCATACTTTTATTAGCTTATTTTTTAAACTTTATATTACATTTACATATCAGTTTTTTTTTTTTTTAAAGTAGGCTCCACGTGTGGAGCCCAACATGGGGTTTGGGGCTTGAACTCATGATCCTGAGATCAAGACCTGAGCTGAGATCCAGAGTTGGAGGCTTAACCAACTGAGCCACCCATGTGCCCTAAACTTATATTACATTTATATTATTAAACTACATTTTATGGAAATTTTGAACATATATAAAAATAGAATAGTGTGGTCAAACTAGTTTCAACAGTTATCGACATATGCCCAGTGGTGTTTCATCTATAACCCCTCCCATTCCTCACCACCACCCTCACATAGATTATTTCAGAGCCGTTCCTGGAGATTATACTATATGATCTGTACTTTTTTCAGCATATATGGCTAATTATTTCTCTAAAGGACCCTTTTCAAAAAACATAATCACATTACCATTATCATACAAAAGACATTGACGGTAAGTCCTTAATATCAACGAACGTTGAGTAAGTGCAAATTTTTCTGATTTTTTAAAATTAGGATTCATACCTGAGCTACACAAAACTTCTAGTTCCTAGGTACCTTAAATCTCTTCTAATATATAAATTTACTCCTCTTTTATTTTTATCTGTTGAGATTTATGTGCTGCTGGATCAATCTGCTAATATTTTGGTGAGACACATTTGTGTCATGAGAAATATTGGTCTGGAGTTTTCTTTTTCTGTAATATTTTTACCTGGTATTTGTATCAGATAAACACTGGCCTCATAGACTGAGTGGGTAGGGTGTTCCCTCCTAGTCTATTTTCTGGAGTTTTTATGTAGAATTGATGCTATTTGTTTCTTACATGTTTGGTAGAAGTGAAGACATTGGGCCTGGAGTTTTCCGTGTGAAAGTTTTTAAATCACAAATCCAGTTTCTTTAATAGATATGGGATTTTTGAGGTTATTTTATTTTGAGTGAGCTTTCATAGCTGATTTCTTCCAAGGAATTTGTCTACTTTATTTTGGTTGTTGAGTTCACTGGCATAAAATATCATCCCCTTATTATCTTTTAATGCCTCTAGGGTCTATTGTGATATCTTCTCTTTCATTCCTATATTAGTAATGTGTGTCTTCGGTCTTTTTTTCTTGGTCTGTCTTTCTAGCGGTTTATCATTCTTACTGATCTTTTCAAATAACTAGATTATGGTTTCATTGATTTTCATTATGTTTTTGTTTTTTATTTTATTGTCTTACACTTGTGATTATTTTCTTCTTTTTGCTTGCTTTGGGTTCAATTTGCTCTTCTTATTCTAGTAAGGTAGAAGTTTAAATCATTGAGTTGGGGCTTTTTTCTCCCTAATGTAAGCATTCAATGCTAAACATTTATCTCAAAGTGTTGTTTTAGCTGTATCCCACAAATTTTCATATGTAGTGCTTTCATTTTCATTCAGTTCAAAATATGTTCCAATTCTCTTGTGATTTTGTCTTTGAACCATGGGGTTACTTAGAAGTGTGTTGTTAATTTCCAAATATTTAAGGATGTTCAGATATTTTTGTTACTGATTTCTACATGAGTTTCTCATAGTCAGACAATATACTCTGCATGATTTCAATTCTCAAATTTTCTGGTTTGTTTTATGGCCTAGAATGTGGTCTAACCTGGCAAATGTTCATATGCACTTGAAAAAAATGTGTAGTTTGCTTTTGTAGGTAGATGTGTTCTAGAAATGTCAGTTAAGTCAAGCTGTTTGATGTTGTTCAGATCAGTTATATCCATAATGATTTTCTATATATTAATTCTATCAATTACTGAGAGAAGGATATTGGATTTTTTACTATAATTGCAGACTTGTCTATTTCTCCTTTTAGGTCTACCAGTTGCTGCTTCCCTTTTGGAGCTCTGCTGTTGGGTGTATATGTATTTAGGACTGCTATGTCTTCTTGGTTAATTGACCCCTTTATCGTTATGAAATGACCCTATTTATCACTGATAACATTCCTTGGTCTGACATGTGCTTTATCTGATATGAACATAGCCACTCTAGTTTTCCTTTGATTAGTGTTCACATGGTATGTCATTTTCTATCATTTTGCCTTTAATTGATTATCTTTGGATATCTTATAGCTGGATTTTGCTTTTGTATTCAATCTGAAAAAGATCTCTGCCTTTACTTGGGTATTTGCACCATTACATTTTCATGTAATTATTGATATGGTTGGGTTTAAATTTACCAAATTGTTAGTTGTTTTCTATTTATTCCATCTATTTTTTTTTTTTGCTCCCTTAGTTTTTTGTCCTGTTTTTGGGTTAATTGAAAATTTTATATTTTTCCATTTTATCTCCATTTCGTTAATTAATTGTACCTCATTTTCTTATGTTTTTAAGGATTTGTCATGATCTACTTTTGAGCAATATTATGTCACTTCATGCATAGTTCAAAAACCTTACAAAAGTATGCTTTCTGTTCCTCCCTCCCACCATTTGTACTACTTTATGATTTATTTGTTGAAGAAACTAGACATTTGTGCTGTGGAGTTCTCTACATCCTGGAGTTTGCTTATTGCATGCCTATGAGGTTAACATTTCCTCTGTCTTCTGTATTTTTAAAATTAATTGGTTGTTAGAACTAGGAGTTTGGATAGATCCAGCTACAATTTTTATTACATACACTTCCATCAGGAGGCATATAAAATCCAATTATTCTTGTTTTATTAGGTTAACAGCCATGAATTATTATTGCCTATTCATTATTTCACATTAAGAGTATTTAAAATGGTGATGTCTTAATTCTATAATTTCTTTCTTTATTAGTTAGAATATTTCTGTAAGGACAAATGTTCCCTTATTACTTATTTGATTACCCTGCAGTACAGTTCATACAAGAAGGCAGCTTACAGGTTTTATTCTTTCCTGTCATTTACCAGTTTTCAGTATGAGTTTGTTCCTTAGCTTTCTTGAAAGGTAAGTAATAAGTCTTTGTTTTTTTGAATATCATTATGATTTTACAGATGTTAAAAAACATCTCTGTTTGATCTGTATTTCTATAGGTATGCTCAAATATTCTTTTTGCCTTCCAGATTTTTCAGATGTGATCCCAGTAATCTTCAAGATTTCTCACCTCATGAGCTTCCAGCCTCATCTTATTATTTCCTGTCACAGACTTGGAATCAATCATTTCTCCAAGAAATCTTGGTTTATTTTGGTGAATATGGAATTAGGGAAACAATGTGGTTGCCCAGAATATATGAAGTAAAAATACCCAAAATTATGATTGTCAGTATGATTACTAAGAGGAATTTGATGTTAGCTGTGGATTTTCATAGATGCCCTTTATCAGGTTGAGCTACCTTCCATTCCTAGTTTATTGAATATTTTTTTCTTGAAACAGTGTTGGATTTTGTCAAATGCTTTTTCTGCATCCATTGAGATGATTGTAAGTTTTCGTCCTTTATTTTTATTAATATTGTGTTTTGCTTTGATTAATTTTTGTACATTAAACTGACCTGACATTGCAGAGTAAAAACCTACTTGGTCATCATGTATAATATTTCTTACCTGTTGCTGGATTCAGTTTGCTACTATTTTGTTGAGCTTTTTGCATTTATATTCATAAGAGGTATTGGTCTGTTGTTTTCTTTTTTGTGATGTCTTTGTCTGCATTTTGGTATCAGGGCAATTCTGACTTTACAGAGTAAGTTAGGATGTGTTCCTCCTCTACCACAGTTTAGAAGAGTTTATGAATGTGGTGTCAACCCTTCTTGAAAAGTTTGGTGAATTCAGTGGAAGTTATCTGGGGTTGGGCTTTTCTCTGTGAGAAACATTTTGACTATTAAGTAAATTTTTTTTACTTATTATAGTTCTATTTAGATATTTTGTATCTTCTTGATTCAGCTTTGATGCTTTATGTCTTTCTAGAAATTTGTTCATTTCATCTAAGTTATCTAATTTGTTTGTGTATAGTTGGTCAGAGTATTCTTTTAGAATTCTTTTATTTCTGTGTTATGGGTAGTGATATCTCCTTCCTCATTCTTGATTTTAGCAATTTAAATCTCTTATTTATTCTTGGCTAGTCTAGCTAAAAGTATGTGAAGGTGCTGGCTGATTTGATTTCTGGCGAGCTTTCTTTTTCTGGCTTGCAGCATCCTCACATGAAGAGAGAGAGCTCAGGTGTTTCTTCCTGTTCTTCTGAGGGCACCATCTCTATGAGACTAGGGTCCTACCTTTTGACCTCATTTAATCTTTATCACCACCTCACAGGACTTATCTCTAGATACAGTCACACTGATGGTTTAGGACTTCAACATATGATTTTTTGGGAGACATTCAGTCCATAACACATATGTATATGCATTTTAATTCTACTTCCTTCTTAGATAAAAACTAACATACTATACTCAGTTCTTCCCCATTGTTCTTTTTAAATTTAGCAATATATCTTGTTAATCATCTTAAAGTGACATTTAGAAACATTCCTCATTTCTTTATATAACTGGAGTCATCAGTTTAAGTTTGAGCAACAATGATTATGTTAACAACAAACCCACTGCTTATTATTACTGGGTGATTTCTGACACTTAAAAAAAATAAGCTTTTTTTTTTTTTTTGGTTGTGGTAGGATAGTTTCCTCAGAAGCACACCCTGATAGAAGGATTCATATATGAGTGAATTATTCATGAAGAGCTCAAAAATGAAATCATTGATGATGTTGGGGAAGCAGGGTAGGGCAGGGGCCAAAGCCAAGGTAGAGTGTATCCTATAAAAGATAGCTTCAGCCTGATCCCATAGGAAAACTCTGGAAAATAAGTCATATCTCAGAGTTGCCCCATGTGAGATGAGAGAGATGGGCTTTCATAATCCTCTTCTTTTTAATTTTTGGTAAATTCCTCTTGCTCTTACTCACTCACCAAGCGACATGTAAATTCTCAGGTACCTCCAGCCCTGGATTGTGGCTAAAGTGGTTTCCAGTGGCTTGAGGGCAATGTCTTGAGAAATTGCCACTGGTGTTATCTTTTGGAAGCAAATGAATACCAAAGCAGGGACTGGGGTTTAAGGTTGAGAGGGGAGTGTTACACAAAGAGCCAATATAGAATATAGCATCTGGAATGGTATCTTAAGTATATGAGAGGAGCACTAACATTGTCATTATAATTGCAAAATTCTCATTTTATTTATTTATTTATTTAATTTTTTAAATTATGTTATATAATCACCATACATTACATTATAATTGCAAAATTAAGGCCATAGGTCATTTTAATCAGCAAATGTGGTCTACTGCACAATAGATTCATCCCTCACCCTCACATGCCAGGACAAGTGATTTGAATATAAGTGGTGGTCCATGAGGCTGTTTATGAGATAAAAATCTAGGAAATAGAAGACAGCAGGGATCCATATAAAGCAGGGCTTTCTGGAGCACCTGACTGGCTCAGTTGGTAGAGCATGTGACTCTTGATCTCAGGGTTGTGAGTTCAAGCCCCACATTGGGTGTGGAACCTACTTAAAAAACAAAACAAAACAAAAAACAACAAAAATAAAGCAAGGCTTTCTGCCCAATAAACCCATTTATTAGCTTTTTTCCCTAAATATATGATTTACATATAAAAAATTTAGAAGAAAATCTGCAACTTGGACCTACTGATAATGAAGAAAAAAAAATTTTTTTTTTTTTAAAGATTTTATTTATTTATTTGACAGAGAGAGACACACACAGCGAGAGAGGGAACACAAGCAGGGGGAGTGGCAGGCAGAGGGAGAAGCAGGCAGAGGGAGAAGCAGACTCTCCGCAGAGCAGGGAGCCGGATGTGGGACTCGATCCGAGGACTCTGGGATCATGACCTGAGCCGAAGGCAGACGCTTAACAACTGAGCCACCCAGGGGCCCCATAAAAAAATGTTTTAATTTCTATCTGATCTCTCATTTTATTATTTTATTTATTTATTTTTTGACGAATTTATTTATTTGAGAGAGAGACAGTGACAGAGATAGCGAGAGAACAAGTGGGGAGGAGTGGGAGAAACAAGCTCCCTCTGAGCAGGGAGCCCGACATGGGGCTCGACCCCAGGACCTTGGGATCATGACCTGAGCCAAAGGCAGACACTTAACGGACTGAGCCATCCAGGCACCCCACCTCTCATTTTATTTTTAATATTGTTAGAATTTACCAGGTGATTGTTGGGAACTTGGAAAAGTTAGATTAGATTCTCCAGTGACTGAACTCACCCTGTAATTGGATTTAGATAAGGAAATTGTGGGCTCACTAGAGCTAAGTATAGATTTCCAGGTCTAAAATGATAAACAAAAGTAATAAAAATCTATCTCAACTTTTGTTTGGAAGGAGGGGAATCAGTAGATTAATGCTCTCTCAACAACAACAACAAAACAGGCTCCAAATGGAGTCATTTTTGCTAAGCCCCACCAAGACTTAATACCTAACCTAACTGCAGTTTTAGCTTTGCCCAAGAGTGAAATTTTACACCAGCCTGGAATTTCCCAATCAGCACTAGTGAGATAATCTGCATAAGACCCCTTGCTCTTCCCCATGAGGGACGGTGATCTCAACTGAAACAATCTTTTTTCTTTTTCTCATAAGCTCCTTGTCCTGCCCTTTTGATTTTGTACAGCTCCTCAGAGCTCCCTTCTGTTTGCTAGATGGGATGCTGCCCAATTCAGGAATCACTGAGTAAAGCCTATTAGATCTTCAAATTTATTTAGTTGGATTTTGTTTTGTAAATAATACCAATATGGAAGAAATACCAAAGGCATGTGTTATTGATGGTGAACAGCAACAAATTGCGTTTTTATATTGTGACACAACATCTCTCACATGCTTATTTTGATCCTGGCATCCACTCTTCACAAAGGCAGAGCCGGTGGTATTGTCCTCAGTGTGAGAAAACTGAGGTCAAGCGTTCAATGGGCTTATTGTAGGTTACATGGCCTGCAGATGGAAGGACGAGGAGTAGGACCCAGGTCCTCTGGCTCTGTCTCCAGTTCTTCTGCTATTGTAACCAAACTAGCTTGAATTCTCTCCTTGGTGAGTTACAGATGGAGACTACAGGTGGATTTATCACACAAAAGAAACTTTGTTTTCAGCTAATGAGATCATGGGGAATAACCCCATGGGGAATAGCCATGACTCCCCAAGCAGGAGTGAGCAGGATCTTTTTATTTAGGATTTAGGATGAATATTTAGGAGTGAGAACATTGTCACTGCATGTAAAGGTGGGCATAAGTTTGTGCAGGTGTACTTAGAAAACTTGCCTATACCTGCATCCTATGTCATGTTAATGAAGCTTGTGATCCTCTCAGGGTAGAGACATTAACATTATAATGAAGCAAAAGTGAAGGCTACATAAGGGGAAGGGGCTATAAGCATGCTCTGAGAACCAGTGTAAATTGGATGGGGTTTAGGGCTCATTATCTTGGGTAAGGATTGTAGGGTTTTCCCTACCTTTGAAATAGCACTGAGAGTTTTACCATTGATTTATTGTCTCTGTTATGGTTAGGCTATTTCCTGGTCTGGTAGAGCTGGATAGTTTTTGTATTCCCTTTGTTCCCTTAAAATCCTTAACTACTGAGGTTTTTGCATTTCTCTGTAATTCTGACACCTCTTAGGAAGTTCTACAAGAAGTGTGCTTTGATAAGTAGAGCCTGTAGGGCATAGATGGAGGAAAACAGCTGGGAGCTTAAAATGACTTTTTTTGTGTCAGGAAGGCTAGATCTCTTTTTTGGGGGATCCCTAACTTTCTCTGCTTACGCTATCCTGCCCTGTGTATTTTTCTATCTGAAAGGTAGGTTATTAAGGTTAGTAAAACACACACCTGAATTATTTGTTTTGTAGGAGTAACGTTGGGGGAAGATACTTATGTGATCACAAATTTAGATAATACATTTTAAGTGCTAAGTTCCAATTTTGGCTGGAGGAGCCATTCCATAACTTTGAGCACTTGCCTTTTCAGGGCTTTATTTTCTCTATTTGTAAAATAGGAAGGGTGGATTCTCTGAACCTTGATGTACAGCATAACTATATTACACCATTATTCTGTTTTCCTTCTGTTTATATTTCTTCCTGGTGGTGAAGGTCCAAAAACCATTTGTGTTTCAGGGGTCAATGAAAATATTGAATTGGATTCATTTTGTTTAACCCATGTAGAAATGGATGAATATGATAAGGTTAAATGAGAAAGACAGGAGGGAACAGGTTCAGGTTCAAAGATGTGTAACTAAGACATTGAAAGAGATGGAGAGGATTTTTCATGAGAGGAAACTAAATTATTATATCATGACTTATAATTATGATTCTGCTGTTATAAGTGTTAACTATCATTATTACTATTGTTATTATTATTAACATGGGCTACAAGTCTCTCTCTGTACCTCCAGCCTCATTCGATCTACCAAGGTGTTGAGCCCACCATGTAATAAACAGCAATACAGCAAAGATTTTATGCAGATCATTTGTGGTCAATTAGACCATTGCTCAGCAAACGTTCACTCTCTTCTCTCCAACTCTATGTGAGATGGATATATTCCCTTGAATATATGTGGCCCCTTGACTTTGCATGTGGCCATGTGACCTGCTTCCTCCAAATGGATGTTAGCAGAGGCTGGTGCAGTTGGACCATGTCCTTGAGCTTCTGCCATCACCATGAGAAGAACAAATCCTGGGCAGCCCACTGGCCCCCAGAAGACTGAGAGACACATGAATCAAACCTGAATAGAGCCTGCGACCTGGAGCCAAGCCCAGGCAAGGCCAGGTGAGCTCAGAAGGGGATTTCCACTTGGGTAAGAAGAAGACTGAGAGGGCATATGTTATTAAAATAATATCTCTTTCGAAGTCTTGTTGATGTAAGAATAAAATTCATCACTATGGGAATAGTTTAGCTATGATACATTTTATGAATGGAGTTTATTTAATTCTCTGGGCTGTTTTATGACCAGAACTAGAATTCAGAGTGTTGCCTTGGACAACACCCTTTTATTTTAAAAAGGAAAGGATTGCATGGAGGTGGCTGTCAGGGCACATAATATTGGCTCTTAATCTAGTGACTTGCTAGAGTCATTGCATTCCCCATGGTACTCAATGTTCCACAGCAGAGTGTGTCTATTTGAAGAGCATCTCACAAGAGTAGTGGAGCTAGACATTCTTGAGACAATCTTTGAGTTTGTCTAGTGTTACATTCAGAGGCAGTTCTGAATTGTGGAAAATATTTATCCTTATACAAAAGTGAAATTAGTTGGTTATAGTTGTGGATAATCTGTGTGTTTAAGTGTTGCAAAATCTGTGGATATAGATAGACAAGGTAGGACCGGAATAGCAATATTGACTTTATCTTTTACTATACTGGTATAATTCACTTTTATTAGGACTGTGTTTGGCACATGAGAGGACTAGGGTTTAGTTCTTTCCAGTAGCTATATAGGTTATTAGTGGTTGTAGGAAAGGATATTGCCTCTATATTCAAAAGGACATGTGCCTGGTATCCTTTCAAGCTTAAAGGTGAGCTGAAGATGCTTTTAATGTGTGAACACCTTTGCTCATTTCCGTATTGGTGGAAATTAGATCTTGAGATATATATATATATATAATTTTTTTGGTGGGGGGGCTTTGAACTGTTCATTATGATTCAGGAAGAAATTTTTTCCACAGGTTATTCCACAATTTTTTTTTTTTTTTGAGAGAGAGAGCACAAGAGAGCATGTGCAGGTGCATGAATTGGGGGAGGGGCAGTGGGGGAAAATCTTCAAGCAGACTTCCTGCTGAGCATGGAGCCCAACTTGGGGCTCAATCCCAAGACCAATGAGATCATGACCTGCGCCTAAACCAAGAGTTGGACACCTAACTGACTGAGCCACCCAGGCACGCCATTCAACAATTTTTTATAGATAATCTACCATGTGCCAGTAATAAACACGATACAGGATTACAGTAATAAGATGGTTATTATTTTAAATATCTGATGATATAAATGGAGAATAAAGCTAGAAGACAATTAGAGGACAGAATGATAAATCCTACAATAAGGATCCTCTGCATACTCCATCCATCCAACCTGGTCTTGGAGGTAGGCAAGGAAACATTCCCAAAAGAAGTAGTTTCTAGAGATGAATGAATAGGAGTTATGTTTGGTGGAGGAAAGTGATTTTGGGAGAGCTTTTTCAGGCAGAAAGTCTTTAGAAAGGCCTTGGGTGATAGCATGAGGTTCAGGAGTCACTGTCAACTAGTACCAGAGTCAACAGCTGAATGGGTTCCTCTAACCAAAATAGGCAACCCAAACCCATGATAAAAGCACTATACCAAAATGAGAAAGTCTTCTACCTCACATACAGAACTGCAGTTGTTGCTCTCCTGAAATGTGATGATCAGTTCTGGTCAATTGAAACTAAAAGATTATAAAGACAAGATACAACAGGCCCAGTTTCAAAGACAGGTACCTGAGACACCTAAGTCACCTAAGACATCTGAGTCAATGCAATGCTTTTGTATGAGTGAAAACCAAAGAAATCAGGATTTCCAGTTGGGAAAAATGAAAGCTTAAGAGGACAGATGTGGTCAAAATTAACAAAATACTGGAACCTGCTGGTTCTTCCTGTACCTCCCAGTCACCATGTGACAAATTGCTTGTCTCTGGAGGCCTCAGTTCTACATCTGTACAAAAAAGGTGCCAGAGTAGTGAATGTCTGTAGTGGTGTTCAGCCTGGGGGCTTTTACTACTAATAACCAGCACCTCTTTGTTAAAGGGCTGCCCTCAGGCTTCCAGAATCGGCTTGCTTTGAATACACAGAGAGTCAGAGATAGGTGGGAATTTAGTCATCCCTCACCCCAAAGGCAACCTTTAACCCCAAACTGATACCTGGGGGTAAAAATACTTCAGGTCCCTTGCCCCCTACTGGTGCCCCCCCCCACCCCGGGTTGAGCCAACATCACACTTTGTGGAATTTTGCTTGATACTGGACCCTTTACCTCTTTCTCTGTGCAATGCCACCTCCCACTCCACTGCTTGTTCTACCAACCTGATCCAATTTAGATAGTGGCTTCAGTATTCTTTAGTATCTTTAATATATTGCTTATTTACATACAGTAGGTACATATTTGTGGCAGACTAGAAAAAAAATGTATCTTATGTCTAATATTGTTTAGAATCACTGAGTACTACATATAAACACACCCACTAATTAGTTCATTAAGTGTTCAATAATTCAGTAACTGGTGTTTTAAATGTTTGCATTCTGTACAGATCCTTGATATAGTGTTATATAGGTATCTAAGGGATTTAGTGATATTTAGAGAAATATGTTGGGGATTTTGGATGGGCTGGGAACATATCCTTTATGTTTTCCACTCAAAATAATGGAATAGAGTCTCCTACTATCTGGAAATTCACTGTATAATACATTCCCAGGAATGGATTAGATTTAAATAAACCATCTTGCAAAAATACCCCTGGGTTACAATGAGCTTGAAGTAATTAACCCCTGGTAATCTGAAGTTCTGTATAGATGTTAGTAGCCACCAAATAAAATCACATTATTCAGTGTGCCTGGTTTTTCTTTGAAATAGACTCAGTTACAATACAATTTATTTGTAAGAAGTATATCAAGGTCCAAATAAGAGTTGTTACTATGGGTATTATTAGGATCAGATTTTAAATAGAAACCGAAATATTACCATGAAGCCTAGGTTTTGTTTAGGAACAACTCTAAGACTTCACTTTTCTGAAATTAACAAGCATGGAGCATTTGTAGATGTGATTCTTATATTAGAGATGCTTGGGACATAAGGCCTGAATTATTTTGAGGGATCTTCATACTTCTTTTGACTAGAACATAGAAGCCTGTAAGAATTTCTCCTTTTAGTAGCTGGGTATTTGTTGGGCACTTAGAACTCTGACCTTGCAGTATTCTCTCCATTTCCTACCACAGCCAAAAAGTAGATGCGGAATGGCAAGATCCCAAAGTTCTACAACCACCTTACACATATTCATAGTTTCTGAGGACCTAACTTGGTCTGGATTAACTGTCCTGCTCAAGGGAAGGACTGCTTCACCTCCAGGGGATGGCTCCACATCTTCTCCATCTCTTAGCCTCTCAGCTTGATTCTGCCCCCTGCCAGGGTTTGCCTCCAGATCTGTTGCTATATGGTACAATCTACTATTTCTAGATTCATTTTTTGGTCTATCAGTTTCCTGTGGAGCTTAGGAATTCATATTAATTTGCTGCATTAGAAAAGTTTTCAAAATGAAGAATTTTTTTAAAAAATTTTATTTATTTATTTGACAGAGAGACAGTGAGAGAGGGAACACAAGCAGGGGGAGAGGGAGGAAGCCCTATACAGGGCTCAATCCCAGGACTCTGGGATCATGACCTTAGCCAAAGGCAGACGCTTAACAACTGAACCACTCAAGCACTCCCAGGATGTGTGATTCTTGATCTCAGGGTTGTGGGTTCGAGTCCCAAGTTGGGTGCTGAGATTACTTAAAAATAAAATCTTTTTTTTAAAAAATTTATTATGTTATGTTAGTCACCATACATTACATCATTAGTTTTTGATGTAGTGTTCCATTATTCATTGTTTGCGTATAACACCCAGTGCTCCATTCAATATGTGCCCTCCTTAATACCCATCACT
>NC_138369.1:68852018-68876399 GCF_054177405.1 Leptonychotes weddellii
TGTCCTGGCAGCTTTTTATCTCTCCTTCTATTTTCAGTGACAGCCTAGCTGGATATAGTATTCTTGGCTGCATATTTTTCTCATTTAGTGCTCTGAATATATCATGGCAGTCCTTTCTGGCCTGCCAGGTCTCTGTGGATAGGTTTGCTGTCAATCTAATGTTTCTACTGTTGTAGTTTACAGATCTCTTGTCCTGAAATGCTTTCAGGATTTTCTCTTTGTCTCTGAGACTCGTAAGTTTTACTATTAGATGTCAGGGTGTTGACCTATTTTTATTGATTTTGAGGGTGGTTCTCTGCGCCTCCTGGATTTTGATGTCTTTCCTTCCCCAAATTAGGGAAGTTCTCTGCTATAATTTGCTCCAATATACCTTCTGCCCCTCTCTCTCTTTCTTCTTCTTCTGGGATCCCAATTATTCTAATATTGTTTTGCCTTATGGTATCACTTATCTCTCAAATTCTGCCCTTGTGATCCAGTAGTTATTTCTTTTTCTCACCTTCTTTATTCTCCATCATTTGGTCTTCTGTATCACTAATTCTCTCTTCTGCCTCATTTATCCTAGCAGTTTGAGCCTCCATTTTTGGTTGCACCTCATTAATAGCCTTTTTGATTTTGACTTTGTTAGATTTTAGTTCTTTTATTTCTCCAGAAAGGGTTTCTCTAGTATCTTCCATGTTTTTTTTCAAGCCAGCTAGTATCTTTATAATCATCATTCTGAACTCTAGTTCTGAAATCTTACTAATGTCTGTATTGATTAGGTCCCTGGCAGTTGGTACTGCCTCTTGTTCTTTTTTCTGAGGTGAGCTTTTCTGTCTTGTCATTTTGTCCAGAGGAGAATCGATGAATGAGAGAACAAAATGCTAAAAGGGTAACAACGACCCAGAAAAATATGCACTAAACAAATCAGAAGAGACCTGAAACTGGGGGGCTGGGGGGGAGGAGGAAAGAAAGGGAAAGAAAGAAAAGAAAAGAATATGATCAGGCTGGTGAATAGATCAGAGCCACACACTAGAATTTGGGCATATTTTGGTCTGTTAGAAGAAACTGCCTCCCGAAATTTTAAAGAAAGAAAAACTTATATATGTACAAAAATAAGGGTAAATACGATGAAGGAATGGAATATAACTGTAAAGATGGAAATTATAAAAGCCTTATAAAAGGAATTGATAAGATAAAAAGTTGGTTGAAAAAAGAAAGAAGAGGATTAAAAAAAAATAAAAGGAAGAGAATGTGATCAGGCAGGAGACTAGAACAAAGCCATACACTAGAGATTTAGGGTATATTTTGGTCTGTTAGAAAAAACTGTATCCCCAAATTTTAAAGAGAGAAAAACTTATATATATACAAAAAATAATGTTAACTACAATTAAGGGATTGAATATGACTCTAAAAATGAAAATTAAAAAGATGAAAAAAAGGGATTGATAAGATAAGATGTTGGTTGAAAAAGGGAATAAGAAAAATTAAAAAAAAATGGAAAAAGAAAACAATAAAGAAAATTTTAAAAATTAACTTTGAAAGACTAAAGAATCATGAGGAAAAAAAGCCACGAATTCTATGTGCTGTATTTCCCTAGTGCTGGAGTTCTGCCGTTCTCATTGATCAGTAAACTTGGTCTTGGCTGGCTGTTCTTGCTGATCTTCTCGGGGAGGGGCCTGTTGCAGTGATTCTCAAGTGTCTTTGCCCGAGGCGGAATTTCACTGCCCTAGCCAGGGGCCGGGGTAAGTAATCTGCTTGTGCTTGCTCTCTGTAGCTTTTGTTCCCTGAAAGCTTTCCATACAACTTTGGAAGACAAGAATGAAAATGGCGGCCTCCCAATCTCCACCCCAGAGGAGTAGAGAGCTCAGGGCCCTGCTCCTCAGTGAGCCCTCAGAGAAAAGTGGTCAATCACTCCTGTCTCCCTGGTCTCTGGCTGCACTCTGTGCTCACCTGGCCTGTGACCGAGTGTTTCTATCTCTGGTGCCCGACCCCATCTGGAGTCTCCAAACCCAGCAGATTCCTGCAGTGCGCTCCCACGCTGCTCCTCCCGGGGGAAGGAAGGGGAGTCTCCCCACATCTGCTGCTTGTTGGGGCCCTGCTGGAAGAGCAGTGGCCTGACTGTGCCACAGATCACAGTTTATGGCAACCCCGAGCTGAGAGCCCACTCCTCGGCTCCGTCTCTGCAGCAGGCTTCCCCGCTTTAATACCTGGGAGCTCTGCCACACTCAGGTACCCCCGGTCTTTCTGTGACCCAGAGGGTCCCGAGACCATGCTGTCCCAGTGAGGGTTCCACCCCCTGCTTAGCCACTGGAGTGACATCCCTCAGCGGAGCAGAATTCTAAAAATTCCGATTTTGTGCTCTGCTGTTTCATCACTTGCCAGTACTGGCTGACGGAGGCTCCCTCCCCCTGCAGTCTATCTTCCCAAATATCACCATGGATTCACTTCTCATGTCCTACCTTCCAGAAAGTGGTCGTTTTTTTGTTCAGAGAGTTGCTGGTATGCTTTTCTTCTATCTCCTGTTGAATTTGTAGGTGTTCAGAATGGTTTGATACCTATCTAGTTGAATTCCTGGGACCAGATGAAATTTAGGTCTCCTACTCCTCCACCATCTTGCTCCTCCTCTAAAATCTTCCGCACCTCCCTCACCTCAAAGGTCCTGCATCTCGTCCTAGGTCCCATCCCCAAAATGAAGAATTCTTTCTCTTGGTGCAACTCTACTTGATTGCAGTTCCAAGATCTCTAGGATGGATTCAGTGTGCTAAACTTCAAGAGGCCTAGTTGCTAATCATTCATTTACTCATTCATTTATCCAGTCAGCCAATCAACCACCAAACATTTATTTAATAATTATTTTGTGTTTGGTATTGGGGATAGGCTCTGACTTCAAGGAACTGATAGACTCAGATAAGGTAATAATACTTATATCAGTCCATGTGTATTTTCAATTTTCCTAATATCATTTTGGATATTTGTCTCCTAGGAGAGTACTTATTATGGAGTTAATTGCAAGATACCCTAATTGTCTCTTGATTTTGGAATTTTAAGACTTTGCCTAATGAATTAGAATGTTGAGGGACCTTAGCACTTTTGTGATTCCAGAATTTATATTCTAGATTCAGAGGACTTTCTCATTATATTTAAAAGTAAGGCATTAATTGAAGCCATCAGAGGGGAGCATCTCATATTTAGACTGCCTGTGACTGGCTCTAGCTTAGGGATACACTATCTCCTTAAATGGCTTTAAAAAAACAGGTTAAAAAAGTATGTACTGCATAGAATTTATTTTTTCAGTTTAGGTTCCTACATAGTTATTTGTTTTGGGCTCCCTTTGTTTTGGCCAACTAAGATGAGAATTAAAAAAAGAATTAACACATTATCTAGAATCAATTTTAAATTGCAGGGCAGAAAAGGCCATTTTTTCATTATCTTCTATAGTCAAATTTCTTCCTTGATGCTTTGAAGGAAAATCTGAGTAGGAATATAGCCATACAAGTATAAGAACATGTGTTTGGTCTAGTTTCTAGAAAGTGTATGTTACAAGGAGACCATGAAAAAGACTAATTGACCTAGAAACTGATAAATATGTCAGTGTGATCCTCTTATTGACCATAAGGCTAGAGTCAGACCATACACTCACTGGGAGTCAGGGGCTTCCTATTGCAAGTCTGCATTAAGTTTGGGCAGGAAAAAAGAACAAAGCAGAGGCTGGCCCTAATCTGGAAGAGGAAGAAGGAAAGTGTTCCTTCTTGTTTTCTCTAAATGAGGTTGAAAGTCATTTGGTCCAACTGTGAGGTTCTGAAAGGCTTTGGTGGAAGGGAATGACCCTCCCTTGGCCAGATGAGGCAGATCTGGAGTGAGGCAGGAAGCTTGTCTTTGAGACCTTATGCAGGGTCTGGCCTGTCAAAGAGGGGAGGTAAAACTGAGCTCATTGGTGTCAACAAGATTTCAATAAAGCTCTACTCCACCAGTGTTAACATAACTTAGTTATTTACTTCAGGAAACCTTTGCCTGGGAAGATAACACCAATAAATAAGCTGACTGTTTGCTTCAGGAAATTCCCACTGATCAGTTTATCAGAGCCAGCAGTCTGCTCACCTAGGCAAATAGTTTGCTTTATCAAACAATAATTTACTTATCAAGATTCACTTTCAGACCCTCACCTCTGCATTCACCATTCCTAAACTGTTATGCCACAGACTGCTCAATCCTAGTCAGTCCCCCATCCCCCCCAAAAAAGACAGGCCTTAAACGTCTTGAGCCCAGACCCTGAAACCCTATAAATACACTACCTTTGATTTCCTCCTCCTAAGACACTGGTGAGCCTCTGTCAGGATGGTATTTTTCCTTACCTCTGAACTTGAATCAACTTGGCTTTGGTTTGTTACCAGTCTGTTGATGTTTTGGGGAGTTCAACAGGGCCTTTTGCCTGTCCTTGCTCTGGACTAGGACCGAAGGACCAGGGCGTCCCCTCAGATAAAGCTGGGAGCAGTGGCAGTAAGTGGCAGAGGATGGCCATGTCATGTGCTTATTGACATCTGGCAGGTCATGGACAGTAAGAGTCCAATGACAAAGATAGCAGAAGAGGAGAATCAGTAGGGGCCTTGTCCCTGAGTACACGGCCAGCAGCATCCTGAAGGTTGTTTAGAGATGGGGTATGGGTAGTAGCCGATTTCTGGTGATTAAGAAAGGACTTTGGTGTAAAAGTTTGGGTGTACAAAAGCAAGTGTGATCTCATTTTGTAGTCAATTGTAGGCCAGTGAGGCCAGGACATATTGGTTATTTAAAATCATTGGGTTATGATTGGAGCATTTTCTTCCCTATATAAATTATGACTTACATTTCTTTCATTTAATGCAAAATGAAAATCTTTCACCATGGGGTCATTCAGACTGCACTAGAAATCAGAGTACATATACAATATTTGAAAAAAAGAAGATCTGTAAATTGCATTTAGGCATTTTTATTTGCTTGGTAGAAAATTAAATCCAATATGCACAAATTGACTGTACCCTGCTTGCAATAAGCAAATTTTTTAAACACAGAAGCAGTAATAGGCAATATGGTAATAAAAAGTCCCAAAGTATCTCTTTCTTCATACTTATCAGTAAGTATTAAAAGCCAGAATCAAAACAAAACTTTAAATATTCACAGTGAAACTATATTTTAAAATAAGCAAGTCACAGTTTTCACATCAGCATTAAGATTATTGGATCACTTGCTACCAAACTCCATCCTCTGTAGACTTTGACGGTTAAAGCTCAAGTTTTGCAGAAGGCTAGGGATTTATTTGAAGCCTTCAAGTTACCTTGTTTCCAAGGCATGGCCTTTTATTATTGATCATAGACATAGGTTGGATAAAGGACAAATTTTCATGATTTGGTAACAAGTGTTTAATTCAAAATGATAGATGGTTTTCTCATCCCTGTTTTCTCTCTGGGTTAGTTCTGGGCTTGAGCTAGTTGACAGATAAATAAATCACATGCTCTGGGTTTCCAGTCATTTGCTGTAATAAATGAGTTAGGGGAAAAACACAGTCAAAGGTAAGAAGACTTATCTCATGTCAGGGTGCCATAAATTACTAAGTACATGGGATCCAAAGTTCTCCTCCCAGCTGGAGACTTCCCTGGTCTTACTCAGCCTTCCCAGATCCCGCCCTTCCTCCCTCCCTGTCCTCCTCCCCACCAGGCCTCCTCTAACAACACACTGTCTTCTTGCTTACACTTTAACAACAACAGACTGCAGGCTTTATTATTGTTTCTTTCTTTCTGTAGACACTTTTTGATTAACCCTATTTTTTTCACTAAACTGTGTTTAACAAAAATATCCTGGCTAAAGGAGGAAAAGAGAAATGTGTTTCAGGACTTAATTCTGATCCTCTCTTTCATCTCAACTATTTTTATTTATTTATTTATTTATTTATTTATTTATTTATTTATTTATTTAAAGAATTTATTTATTTATTTGACAGAGAGAGACACAGCGAGAGAGGGAACACAAGCAGGGGGAGCGGGAGAGGGAGAAGCAGGCTTCCCGCTGAGCAGGGAGCCCAATGCGGGGCTCCATCCCAGGACACTGGGATCATGACCTGAGCCGAAGGCAGACACTTAACGACTGAGCCACTCAGGCTCCCCTCATCTCAACAATTTAAAAGCCTGCTGTAAAAGTTCTCAGCAGGCCTGGTACGGGAAACATTCCTCTTGATTTTCCCTCCTCTTTGTTTCTTAGCTGTGGCAACCTTCCCATTGGTTTTCTTGATATTACTGGTGCATTTCTTTCTTGGCCATAGAAAACCCTGGTATAGTTAAATCCTTCTTTTAATTTCATAGGAGGACTTTTTTGGCGGCAAGAATCCTAGGGGGACAGGGATATTCAGGGAGAAGGAGCTCACCATTGCAAACTTAGTAATGGTCTTGCTTTCTTCCTAATTAGCAGTCCCATGGGGGCAAAATTAATCTTTGGTCATACCCTCTGACAACATGTCACAGACTTCAGATATCAGCAGGAGGTTAGGTAGTAGTTTTCCTGCCATGGATACTGACATTGATTGATAACAATATAGATATTGAGGAATATTTGGATTAGAAGGTGTTTATTTGGGTATGCAAATAAAAACAATACTCTTGAAGTATAACTCAGGGCGATTCTGGCAAAAGTTGGGATATTTTTACTGAGTATTAGGGAACTCATGTTCCAAATTCAAAGGAAACGAATATGAGCACTTATTGAAATAAGAAGGTAGTGAGATGTACACCAAGGAAGTGACTGTTGCAAGAGATGATTGAAATCTGTTGGACAGTAAACTTAAATGTTGAGGTTTACGGGATAGGTGCTGTTGAGTATGGGTTCCTCCAAAAAATGTAGAGCATGAGGCAGGATCTGTGGAAGTTGTTTATTTTGGGAAGTGATCCCAAGGAATTAGAGCATGGGGCTTGGAAGTGCAGAACAGAGAAGTAAAGCCAAACCAAGAGTATGTAATTAAACTGGTTACTGCTAGGCACAAACTGAACTCTATTGGGAAGATTCTGTAGGAATCTCAAAAAATGGGTCTCAGGATTATCCACTGAGACGTGGAAGATGGAATCATTTACCTCCCTGCTTCTGTTCCACATTGGATGAGGGTTTCCCTAGATCAGTTATTCTCAAAGTGTGGTTCTGGGACCAGCAGCATCAGTATCACTTGAGAACCTGTTAGAAATGCAGTTTCTTTGGACCCACTCCAGACCTGCTGCATCAGAAACTGGGGGGGAGGGGGCAAGATCAGTTCTTGGTTTTTCACCCTTCAGGTGACTCTGATGCATCTACTCACTCTCCACCTTTAATGTCCACTGGAATCATCTGGAAAGCTTGTGCAACCACACATTGCTGACCCTACCCTGGAGTTTCTGATTCAGTAGGTCTGGGATAGGGCTGGAAAATTTGGGTTTCTAGAAAGTTCTAAAGTGATGCTGGGGCTATTGTCCAGGGTCCATACTTTGAGAACCACTTCCCTAGAGGTGTTAACTCTCCTGAATTTTCAAATTTCACTTGGTGAGCTCCTGGCAGGCATCCAACATAGCTAAGCTGAGCAGAAGGAGTACTGTCAGGTGTTACCTGCCTACAGCTGCAGAAATGACCTCAGCAAAGTGAGGGCATAAAAGATGGCTGGCTTTTGTTGTTGTTTGTTTAACTAAAAATGATTTGTGGTATATGAAGGAAGAAAATGGTATTTGCCCTAACTATCCACTCTGGGGAAATTCGCAGGAGTGACTTAATTTTTATACCAGAGAGATTGTTTCTTCTTTGGCATGTTCTATTGTGTTCTAAACAGCCTTTCTAGTGCTGTGTAAGATTTGTACATCAGCATCTGTGCTAGAGAGATGATTTGTATAACCTGTTATACACCATGGTCACCATGGCCCTTTGCCATTCCTGCCCCACACTATGGACACTAAGAAAATTCCTAAGGTGAGTGAGTCTAGGGCAAGGCAATATCACAGACGTGGCTGCAGTGGAAACCTAACCCAACATTAGTGGTCTGAAAGTTCTGAGTGTTAGTATTATTTGCTGCAAGTGATTCTCAAACTTTACTCTGCAAAAACTATCACCTGGAGAACTTGTCAAAGATGCAAATTCTCAGTTTGCCCCCATTCCCTGAAAATTTCATTCAGTAGGTTTGTGTTGGTGCCCAAGAATCTACTTTTTTTTTTTTTAAGACAGAGCAAAGAAAGAGTTTTCCTCTGTCTTAAAACAACATACTTAAAACACCAAACAGAGGTGGGGGAGGGGAGGAGCAGAGGGAGAGGGGCTTAACCAACTGAGCCACCTAGGAGCCCCCAAGAATCTATACTTTTAAGCAAGGTTCCTAGGAATTGTTGGTGTGGGCGCTCTAAGAATTTGATAAATACTATATTAGAGCTCCTGGCACTTGCTTTAGGAATAGTGTGGGACCACTTAATGGAAGGCTCTGAATTTAGAACTAATTTGGGATATAACAATATAGTTTCTGGTGTTTGCATCAGGATCTAGGAGGGACCCTGATTTATATTTACATAAAGGAGCTCAGAAAACCAAAGCAAAGTGAACTTGTTATACTTAATGTATAAAGAGCTTGAGCAAGTAATTTATATGAGCAAAATAATTCATAAATTTAAAGAGCCAATAAAAATATGAAACTTTTTTAACTTCTAGAAACAAAGAATGAGACAGTGTTGAAATGCCATATTCTATTTTTCAAATTTACCAAGGTAAATGTTTGTCTACCCACTTAGAGCAAAGAAGGTGGGAAAAAAGACATTCTTATGAGTATGAATTAATTCAATCTTTCTTGAGAGCAATTTGGCATTGTGTATCAAAAATCATGCAAAGGTACACCTCATTCAACCAAGCAATTCTACTTATGGGAGTATGTTATAAGGAAATATCAGAGATTCATAAACAGATTTATTTGCATAAGTAAAGTTGCAATGTTATATATAATAGTGAAAAATTTGAAATACTCTAAAGGTCCAGCAATGTGAGGAAATGGTTAAATGAATAATGGCATATTCATAGGTTACTTTGGGAAAAGTTCATGATCTTTTAAGTGAGAAAAAAAAACAGGTTACAATATAGTTGTGTAGTATTATCCTAATTATAAAAATATACCAAATATTGATAGTATGTGTCTCTGGGTGATAGGGATTATGGGTGATTTAAATTTCTTCTTGGGCTTTTATGTATATTTTTAAAAAATTATTTCTAATCATTAAAAAAGATTTACAATGGAAAAATTATATATTTTCAATTATACACTATTTTCAGTAACATTTCCGTTTTTTTTTTAAGATTTTATTTATTTATTTGACAGAGACACAGTGAGAGAGGGAACACAAGCAGGGGGAGTGGGAGAGGGAGAAGCAGGCTTCCTGCTGAGCAGGGAGCCCGAGGTGGGGCTCCATCCCAGGACCCCGAGATCATGACCCCAGCCGAAGGCAGACGCTCAATGACTGAGCCACCCAGGCGCCCCAACTTATTTCTATTTGAATTGTTTTTCTTTTCTCTGTGAACGCTCTCCCTTGGTGACTTCAACCAGTCTCAGCTTTAACACCATCTCTAAAAATGATACTCTCAAGTCCTATCTGCAATATAGACGTCTCTTCTACCTCCAAATTTGTACATCTATCTGCTTGATTTTCCCCTGAACATTTAACAAGCATCTCACAATCAGCATTCCTGCCTGAGCGAGTGCTTTCTTCTTCCCTAGTCCTCCTCATATCAACAGATGGGACTTCTATGCTCAGGCCTGGAATTTTGGAGGGATTTGTGACACCTCTGTTTCTTTCACTTACCATATAGGATCTGCCAGAAAATTATATTGGCTTTAACTTTAAAATATATCCAGAATGTGACCATTTTCACAAACTCCACTGTTGCCATCTTGGAAAAAATGCTGTCTTCTCTTAGCTAGATCACCACTGTAGCCACCTTTTGTGGTCTCTCTGGTTCCACCTTCGCCTTCATTAGTCTGCTCTCAATGCATCCACCCAAGTGATCCTGTTGAAACATGAGACAGGTAATGTCATTCTTCTCCTTGAATCCCTGCTCTATTTATTTTACTTGGAGTAAAAGCCAAGGTCCTTAGGATAGACTACAAGGCCCTACATGAATTAACCACTCCACCCCACTCCCTTTGGACCCCACCTCCTATTGCTCTTCCTTGTGTTCACTCTGATCAAGTCACCTGTAGCTCCTTTAATGGTTCTCAAACAGGCCAGGTACATGTCCCCCTGCTGCCATAGTCTTTGTATTTGCTTTATATCTGCCTGGAAAGCACTTGCTCCATGTACCCAAGAGGCTTACCAAGAAACCTCACCTGCCTACTGGTTTTAAAGCGGTAAGTCCTCTCCTTTGTACTTTCTATTCCTTTCACATGATTTACCTTTCTTATATTTTAGAGATTTTCTTCTATCTCACTCCTCTGCTCCCTGAATGTAAAGTTCACGAGGGCCTAGATTTTTACTACCTAGTAGAGTGCCTGACTAATTTCTTCTTACTTGACATCTAGGTTATAATAATAATGATAATAATAATAAATAATTTACCCCTCTTTCCCCCCAAATACCCCTCACTTCTTTTTGGGCAAAATATAATTTACACCAAAAATGTGCTAATTTTTTTTTAAAGACTTTATTTATTTGTCAGAGAGAGAGAGAGAGCGAGCACAAGCAGGGGAAATGGCAGGCAGAGGGAGAAGCAGCCTCCCCGCTAAGCAGGGAGCCCAATGCAGGACTCGATCCCAGGACCCTGGGATCATGACCTGAGCTGAAGGCAGAAGCTTAACCGACTGAGCCACCCAGGTGTCCCTGTGCAGTAATTTTTATTATTTTAAAATTACCACATGTATGGCTTACCATATATTTATCATATTTAGCTGGTAAAGTTTTAAGTGAGATACTGTGATTTCTGACATGCAGAGAAATAGCCACTCACTTGTTTTAATTTTTAGTAAGAACACAGACTTTGAGAGTGAGGAGTCATGATCTCTTTGACCTTTTGTGTCTTAAGCGCAGGTATCAGGGATAACTGTAGTGGAACAGTTAATATTTAGAAAGATAAAGTCTTATTGATTGCAAATAATGAAAACATTGGCCATTAACTATGTTTGGATGTATCTATTTATGTGTATTTAGGAATTCAAATTAAATGTTGTTTAGGTCATTGATTCTGAAATTGGTTTATCTACAAAGCAGAAACCTCTGTGTCATATCATAAGAAAAGAATGTGTATACCTTCACACTCCTTCCCGCTGTGGTCTATCCAGATATTCTTGAAATGAACAGTCTTGACAATAGATCTGTGACTGACCCCTGACTCAAAAGACCACATGTAACTGCTAGAAACAAAATACAGCTATTGTCATAATGTGTTTCATCAATGGGGACTAGTTTGAACATTCTTTTCTATAACTGGTTCTTCTGGTTTAATTTTTGTCTGTTTTGAAAGGATGAAACAATTTAAATATTCTGAGTTCTCAATCAGAAAAAACACTGGTCGCTATGTTCACTAAATGGTTGTGGTGGTTAATTTTATGTGTCAACTTGACTGGGCTATGGGATGCTTAGATATTTGCTCAAACATTATTGTGGGTTTCTTATGAGGGTGATTTTGGATGAGACTAACATTTATTTTTTATTTTTTTAAGATTTATTTATTTATTTATTTTTGCTGGGGGAGGGGGAGAGAGAGCGAGAGCGAGCATGAGCTGGGGGAGGGGCAGAGGGAGAAGCAGACTCCCCACTGAGCAGGGAGCCTGATGTGGGGCTTGATTCCATCACCCCAGTACCATGACCTGAGCCAAAGGCAGATGCTTAACCAACTGAGCCACCCAGGTGCCCAAGGAGACTAACATTTAAATTTGTAGACTGAGTAAAGCAGGTTGTACTTCCTAATGTGGGTGGGCCTCATCCAATCAGTTGAAGACCTGAATAGAACCAAAAGGCTGACCCTCCTCCAAGTAAGAGAGAATTCTTTCTGTCTGATGGACTTTGAACTGGGACATTGGCTTTTTTTTTTTTTCCTGCCTTCAGACTTGAACTGAGATGTCAGCTTTTTCTGGGTCTTGAGCCTGCCAACTTTTGGACTGGAACTACATTACTGGCCCTCCTGGGTCTCTAGTTTGCTGACTTACCCTGTAGATCTTGGGACTTGCCAGTCTCCATAAATAATCATGTGAGCCAATTCTGTATAATAAATCTACATCTGTGTCTGTATCTGTATCTCTACCTCCATATGTATACACATGTACTGTTGCTTCTGTTTCTGTGGAGAACCCTGATGAATACAATGAAAAATCAGAATTTCTGTTATGGGTTAGAGTAGACAGAAAAATTTTTCTTCTTGGATGAAGTAGCAGTGGTGATAACAATACTTGGATGATTTTATCTTTAAGTGTTAATATACCTTCTCCTTGGGTATTTCGGCAGACATGATTAGTGCTTCACCCATACTTCTTCAGCACCACCAGGGTTTTCTCTTGCTGTAGGAATGTTCTTGGTCTGTTTGGACAGGCTAGAGTGGCAGGGTATTAACCTCAGGTGTCACCCTGAAGCTGTGGCAAAAGTAGTTGATGGGTAAATTTCCCAGTTTCCTCATCCTTCCAGTGGGACAACCCTGAAGCATCTTCTATGTTGTTCTCCAGAGGTTCCCAGAAACACTGAGCCTGAGCTGCCTGCAGAGGTAGCCTACTCATTGGAATCTGGTGAATTTGCTTCTTCTCTTTCCCTGTCGTATTTCCTGGCTTCCTCCTTGTTCTTCTTGGGGCAGCCCTGAAAATAAACCATGAGCATTCAGATTCTTGACTTGGGCCTGCTTCTGAGGGAACACAACTTAAGGTGGGGACAATTTCAACTTCATAGGCAGATGACAGAGATCTTTAATAAGAGTTACTTATAAACCACAGGACTGCATCCACCCTTAATTTATTAAACAACAACATATCTTCACTGAATGCCTACTGTGTGCCTCCATAATACATAATTTTTTTAATAAGTTGATCATTGGTTTTGTCATGGAACAAAAAACCTCAGATGAAGGTCACAGAATAGTTTTGTTTTATATGCATTGCCTTTTACTTCCTGTCTACTAAATAATGACCCATGTAACTAATACATGTGTCATAGTGGAAAATGACTCTACCTATCTAGGAACTATTAGGTTCCAAGTATTTAAAGGTAAAGTATGTTTGGAAAACTACAAAAGTATATGAACAATGGACTGGATCCAGTTTAATGGCTCTAAATCCTTGCTTTTGAATTGAATATCAGATTCCTTTTTTTTTTAAAGATTTTATTTATTTATTTGACAGAGAGAGAGAAAGCACAAGTAGGCAGAGCGGCAGGCAGAGGGAGAGGAAGAAACAGGCTCTCCACTGAGCAGGGAGCTGGATGTGGGGCTTGATCCCAGGACCCCGGGATCATGACCTGAGCCGAAGGCAGACGCTTAACCAAAGAGCCACCCAGGTGCCCCGAATATTAGTTCTGTTTAATTAAAGACATTTTGAACATCTTCACTGATTAATTTGAAATGCAAGAGCAAGTTGTAACCACATATTTTGTTAGTAAATTATGTGTAATTGATAACCCATTTTAGGATACCAATGACTTTGTTTTTGTTCAAAAGAGGCCTTAAATGGGCATGATAATGATAATAGTAATGATAGTAGTTAAAATTTGTTGAGGGTTTATTCTCTGCCAGGTACTGGGTCAGCTGTTTTCTGTATATTATTATTAATTCTTACAGAAGTTTGCAAGAAAGTTTTTTTTTTTCCTTTTACCTCCATTTTATAGATGATGAAACTGAATACAGAGACACTAAGTGATTTCCCCAAAGTCATACAGCTGTTGTCAGAGTAGAAATTAAACCCACGTCATTCAGATTTGAAAGCCTGTGTTTATGTTATAGCATGGTAAAGAGATCCTTGTGCCCTGAATTGCCCATTCTCCATGTTGCGTGTGTTTCCTTTGGTATTAGTTCTGTTCTTCTCTACTGAAGGAAATTTATCTTTAAATCTATACTGTGCTGCTGACATTTTTCACATCACATCCCATAAAGAATCTACTGTTATTGTAAATTCTTACAACTCCTGATTTTTCTCTATAGCCTGTGCTCTCTGGAGAATGAAAATCACTATGCTAATTGCTTTGTGGAGGAGTTTAATTGACGAATGGGTAGTTTTTAAAAATTGGTCTGGGCCATTTGCCAGGTGCACTTAAGTCTGTGTTAGTGCCTTACAGACTTGAGAATATGTGAGTTCTGCTTCCTGCAGGTGGCTGCTTATTACAGCTTCAGGAAGGAGATGCTCTTAAACAATTTTATCACATAGTTCTCTCTTCAGAATCCTTTTGTGGTTCCTCATTGCCTTTTGAAGAAAATCTAAACACCTTAACAGGGTGTACAGAGACTGTTAGCTCTTCACCAAAACTTGTTGCCGTTTCTTCCTAAGACACAGTTGAACTACATTTTCCAGCTGCCTTTGTAATTAGAAGTGGCCATGTGACTGAGGTTCTAGGCAATAGAAGGAAAGCAAAAATGATGTATGTCATTTTGGGACAAGGTTGTTTAAAAGGGGCTGCGGCCCCTCCACATAATTTTTCTCATTGTGATTGCTACCTACAGAAGACAATGAAACCCCAAGGTAGGAGTTGCCAAGCTTTTTCCGGAACAGGACAGATAGTAAATGTTTTAGGCTTTGTGGGATGGTCTCTGTCAATACAAATCTTTTTTATTTTTATTTTTTATGACGCTTTAAAATTGTAAAAGCCATTCTTAGCTAATGAAATGCAAAGCCAGATTGTGCCTATTCATTCACGTCTGCCCTTAAGATAATGAAACCACATGGTGCAAGGAGCCTAGGTCCTTCACTCCCAATATGGAGAAGAGGTAATCACCAACCTAGAAACTTCTGCTAGAAACTGTTATATGGATGGAAAACAAGTATTTACTGTGTTTGAGCCATTAGTCACACTGAGGTTTATAAGCACAGGCTATTTTATTACAACTAACTTTTTAAGATTGAGCCCAAGTCTTTATCTCCACATCCATTTCCCCACTTTTTAAAAATGCTTCATGTTAGCCCAAATGAAATACTGTCTATTTCTTCATTACATACTCAAATTTCTCACTTTCATGCATTTACTTACATGATTTCCTTCTGGGTGTAAATTTGCTCCATCCTATCCTTATTCTTTGAAATCCTTCTTCTCCTTGAAAACCTGTCTCAAATGACACCTCCTCTAAGACGTCATCCCTTTAACTGGCAGAAATAGTGCTTTATTCTTTGGGTTTTCATATTTCATTTTAATTAACAGTTACTATGGCTTTCTGCCTAATTTTATAGTTGTTTGTGTACATGCTTTTATCTTCACTACCAGTGTCAGCTTTAAGAGGTCATCTTGGATAAACCTGCCATATAAAATTTGGCACACACACGTTCACTTCACTCAGGGGGTAGGATGTACAATCAAATCAAGTCTTAATGCAAAAATAGTGCAGAGTCAAAATATCCTTGATAAATCCCTTAACCAAGCAATAAAATGCACAGCTGAGTTTAGGGGCCATATGCACAAAAATATTTTAATTGAACGATTATACACCTGAAATTAATGTAATATTGTGTGTCAACTATACTTCAAGGATAATAATAATAAAGATTAGAGGATCGTCCTAGCAAAGAGATGCTGAAATGTGGAGGAAAATGGGACCAGTTGTTCTCTCTGAAGCACATATGCTCCCTGAGTGGAATAGTAGGCAGGATAGCTGGCATTCTTTCTATAGGGTTTCCTGTTTCTTGCTGAATGTATACATTGGAATTCACCAAATTCAGATATCCACAGTGGCAGGGCTCCAATAAATTTGTGACTTCATTCAATGTTTTAACTGTATATTTTCTTCTTGTAATAATCATTTTGGAAAGGAGTTACTATTTTGGCAACTTCCCTTAAGGAGGGGGAAGAAAGAGGCTGCTGGATTTGCCCTTGACTGAGAGTGGTGTGCTGCAAGATAACTCTTGGATGATCTCCAGGGGAGAATGTCTCCTGGGCCCTGTGCCTGCCCCTTCTGGGGAAGACACTGATAAACAGAAAAGGAAAGAAAAAGCCAAATTCAAGCCAAGTGTTTCTGTATCTCTCTGAAGGTACAGTGCAAGTAACACTGAAACACAAAATACTTGTATGCATGTTCCTTTTGAAACAAACCTTTTCTCTTAAGGTCAGTTATTATTGTTCACCCAGATTGCTGTAGCAGTTGCCTAAGGTGGTATGAGAGTTGAAAGGGACCTGCCTTGGGGATCATCAGTTTCAAAACCCTTAATTTATTTATTTGATATGGGTGTTGTAGATAGGAAAGTTTGAGCTTCTCTAAAGTGATGGAATCATTAGCCCCAGAGATTGGGCGTTTTAGGAAGAGCTAAGGATACCTGAGAGTTGTTGACTGCTGGTCCTCAGACCAACCTTCTCAAGCCAGGTACAATTATTTCCCCATTTTCTAAGTTCCTAATACCCTAAATCAACACTGTCCAGTAGAACTTTCTACGGTGATGGAAATGTTCTGCATTTGTTCTGTTCATTACATAGCCAATAGTCACAGGCACTATTGAGCATTTAAATTGTGGCTGGTGCAAACTGAGATATCCACTGGATTTCAATGACTTAGTATAAAAAATGTCAAATACCTCATTAATAATTATTTTTATATTGGTTCTATGTTGAAACAATGTTTTAGATGTGTGGGATTAAACATAGCTTATTATTAAGACTAATTTTACTTGTTTCTTTTCATTTTTTAAAAATGTGGCTACTGGGGAATTTAAAATAACCTGTGTGACTTGTGTATATCTCTGTTGGACAGCATTGCTCTAGAAGATGCTGCTATTGATTGTACCAGTGTGAAAGTTTTATACTTTGTCTTCTTCTATTCTGAATCTCTTAGGACCAAATGTCAACAGAACAAGTCAGAAGCCGTTTGAACCTCAAAATAGAAATAATACTCTGGGAAATATGGGCTTGTATTTGTCCTCACTCAGGTGCTTCTAACAAATGTAATGCTACATCATTGTCCTTTAATACCACGCTATGACTGAGTTACAAGGAGGTTATGAAATTCTTGTAGGGCCATTCGACATGCTGTGTCCACAGCTGGGGCTATATATTTCCTTTACTTTTTACCTTGTTATCTTTACTGCTTCTGAGGTATGAATGTGTTAAGTCTCCAACTGATATTTGTATTTACATTTAATTCAGGAAATATTAATGGAGTTATTTTTTCCTTCAAATTTCATTAAAGTACATAACTTATTATGTTGGTGAGCCATTTAGATGTGCTGACAGAGGTGAATACAGATATCTGAATATTACTTTTCTCTGATAGAAGCACTTCTTAAGATGGATTCTTTGGGGCCATTGATTTTTCTGTTCCTTAAAATCTCAGTATTTAGTCTGGGATATTTGTCTAATGAAGTGAAAAAAAATAGAAACTAACATAATTCAGAAAAGGAAGTTACTGAAAATGTATGTATATTTTAAAAAGTGGAAGCCATACATTTTGGGATCATCTCAGTTAAACAAGAAATAAAATGAAAGATCTTTTTTTGGATTAAGTTATTCTGAAAAATTTCTCTACTTTCCACTTCCCATTGAAAGTTTGGATGGAAAGTCATTCTAATCAACAAGGAATGGAATCCTTCTCCAATTTTCTTTTCAGTGTTATCCAAGGTATTTAGGTGGGTTCTTTTCTTTTGAAAGATCTCCTTTTCCTGACAACTTTGCCACCAGAAGTGGTCTCCCAGGACTACAAGAGATTGTCTGAATGTTGCAAATAAAAATCCAAATTCTTGGATCATGTCTGTGGATATAGAAAGTGCCTTTGGGAAGAGCACACTTGGCTGTTTTACCCATTATTCTCAGTGGGGAATAGCAGAATCAGGGCTTGTCTTGAGAGCTGGTTGTGTGCAGAGTGAGACGAGTGCTTATTGCTAGTAGGTATTTACTCATACCTTTCATGGTTTTTTTTTTTTTCTCTTTATAATCTGAAAAAGATAGTGGAGTTAATAGTGCTGGGCTAGAGTAAACAGTAAATTTGCACAGGATTTCCTAATATTCGGGTCTGGCACATAGTAAACAATGTTAAATGCTAGTTTTAGTTTTCTATTCTCTCCCCACTTGGTGGGAGTAGAAAGTATTTAACCCACTTCTGTGACCTTGAAATCTGTGTCTCATCTGCCCCATCACTCATCTTTCATCACAGAATGTGGTTTTTATTATTTTTAAGCTATTTTTGCCTTGATGTGTTCCTGTGCTCTTGCAAGCTTCAGGAAACCCTGTTGGAATGACAAAAGTATAGCTCAGTACCAGTGAATTGCAGTGAAACAAGTAGCAAAGTGTCAATGTTTTCTTGCTGGGAAAATATGCTTATTTAAAGTTACCCATGCCCAATGAATACGGTATGAGTACATAGGACAAAGAGATTCTTTCGGCCAAGACCTATATTCACTGTGATATATTAGTTGGTCCCACTATGGGCAAGCCAGTATTTCCAGATCTGTGATTGAGTCAGAACATGACAGTATGAAAGATTCAATCTTTAGTTATATCCTTTAAACCGGATGTCCTCAAACTTGATACGTCAGAATCATCTGAAGAGCTTTAAAAGATACAGAGTTTTTGTCAGCTACCTGAGGATTCTGAAATGGGTTGGTGTGCAGTCTGGGAACACACACACACTGTGTGATTCTGATAAACTAAGGGCATTTCCTAAAATCATGACATGTGCCATTACAGATTTAAAGCTCTCTTGCTATATTCATAGACATTAGAGCAATGCCTTTCCTTTCTACACTATTTGAATACATAACACATTATTATTTTGATTATTTATAGAATTCTTACTGCTTATTCAGACAACTAAATTCTTTTTAAAAGATAGACTTTTGTGAATTTTTTTTTCATTTTTTAGAGAGGTGTGGAGGTTTTTTTTTTTTTTTCAGGGTTTCTTCCTGTTTATGTAAAGTTCCTCATGTTAATCATCTTTGATCTTGCCCTCCTAATTGCTTAGCTGGTCATGGGGTCTCTGAACTTTTTCTTTGGGCTAATATGAGTCTTACTATAGCCGTGACTATATGATATACATATTTCATCAAGAGAAACAGGCCACCAGTTAATTAGGTGTTTCTTTTTACCTGCTGTGAAACCCAAAGACCAGATTTCTTGCTTTTTTTGAAGTGTTCAGGTTCTCCTGCTTTGGGGAAAGGGGAGATAAATGAGGACTAAGTATCACTTAACATGGATTTACTCTGAAGTGGCTTTTCATGAAACGACTGTTATTCTACAACTGTATATCACAGTGCAGCAACTTCATATTTTAAATCCGTTTTACTGGAAGCATTTTCAGTTTTCTCCTATTTCTCAATCAAGAATGATATTTGTCAAGCATAGAAGTGAAGCTGTCCAGGTCCCAAATCACTTTAGAAAGAACAACATGAAATGACATTTTTCAATTGTTAGATGTGCAGCTCAAAAGAGAAAGGCAAAGTCACTTGGGAGAAGATAGTGGGAGAAGAGCAAATAGAATATTTTCCTGGAGGAAAAAAATGACTCTGTAATTGAGGAACTCTCCCAATGAAACTATGGCTTCAAGCAAGATGAAACGAAACAAAAAGCTGTACTGTAGCTCTTTTGAAATTTGGTTCAGAAATGTGGAAATACTGTCTGCTTAAAAAGATAAAATGAATACATTAAAATAATCTGATTGCAGAATTTTGTCATCTAAAAATGGTTTGAAGGTTTTCCTGCTCTAGAATGATCAAAAGTAAAACACTGAAACTAAGAAACATGCTTTAGTATACACACTGAGAGTTTGAAAACTTTAGAAAACATACCCGCAATTTTTTCCATTGGTAAGTTAATACCCTAATATCTTAGATTTAGTTGAAGGGGAATTCAGTATGAAAGCTTAACAACATTACCTTGACTTTGAAAGTTGACTTTCTGAGGTGGAAATGAAATCCCTTGGGTCTTAGTTTGCTCGCCGAGTCAGCTAGTAGGAAGCAGTTGGTGACTACACTTCTTAGCTTGATAATGCATTTAGAGAGGAATCAATAAACCTGACTTTGAGAAATACAACTCTTTTCCCCACTGCCTCTCTTCACCAGATAAATAAGTAAAATAAAAATTGGCCTTTTGGCAACCCAGATGCAAGTAATTCTTTTTGTTATTTCCTTAATTTGTTTTGAAATGTAGGTTGCTGACATAAGATGACCATATAATTCTTCTCTAGGATTTTTTCATATTCATTGGAAAAAATGAGTCTTGCCTTTGAGTATGTTAGTGCAATTTTTAAAAATGAGATTGAACATGGATATTTCTTCCCAATGTTCACCACTTTTTCTCCTTCTGAAACTCTGGAGGCTCCTTGTTTTCCTCTGTCAAGCTGTGGGATTTTCCTTACCCACTGTGATCTCACTGATCCTCTCTGATGGTTAGAATGATGATGATCATGATAAAAAGCAGCTAAATTTTCTTAAGCACTTCCTGTGAGCCAACACTGTACTAAATGATTTTCATAGATTATCTCTTTAAACCTGATAACTCTACTAGTTAGGTACTGACTGCCATTATTCACATTGACAGGGGAGGAAACCCAGGCTCAGGGAAGTGAAATAAGCTGACTGAGGTTGTATAGGACAAGATGGACTCAAGCTGGACTTGAATTCATGTAGGTGGACTCCGGAGGCAGTGGTCATAACTATCACATTATTCCAGAGTTTTGCATTAGTGCAATATATAATCTTTTATGACATTTTGCTCCATTGCATTTGAGCACAGTAGCTAGGATGAGGCTGAGTGGGCTTTTGCCAGCTCCAGGACCAGCATTAATGAGTGAATAATGGCAAGCGGTAATGAGTACAAAGCCAGGCTTAGCAATGCTGGCTTCTGCTTACTTCAATTACAATGCTTGTTTGAAAATTATAGGCGAAAGTGCTTAGAAATAACTGTTCTCTGATGCAGGCAAAATTCCCCTCCCATCTTGTTTATAGCATTAATTAGCTTAGGAGGCCCTTTGTGGGTATAGAACAGGGGATAAAATTCAGCTCAATCTCATCCCAAAGAGTGAGTTGGTTAAATCTCAATTACAAGATTGCCTGACTTTTAAAAGTATTTGAGGTGAAACTTTGAAGAGCAAATCACTGTGGTTATTCAGGGACAGATCGTAATTTCCTATTTGTGCTGTTCTCATCACTATTGTCACCATTACCAGCCCATCATAATCATTATCACCATCATCATCTCTGTATGAGGTTCTACTAGAAAGTTAACTTCATAAATGCAGGAATAGTAATGCTTAACATATAGTAGACACTCAATAAGTGTTCATTAAATAATGTGAAATAAAGGATCTTGTTGAGCGCCTCTTATGTGCTGAGCAGTGTGTAAAGTGCTATGCCTTCAAGATCACATTTTTAATCATCCTCTCCACACTATGAATGGGTCCTGTTATTATCCCCATTGTACAAGTAAGGAAACTGAGGCAGAGAAATTAAGCAACTTGCTCAAGTTCACTCAGTTAGTGAATGGGAGCATTGGGGCTTGGCGCCAGGCCTGTTGGGACTCTAGAGCCCACAGTGCTATTATTACCTAGTGTATGCAAATCTCATTACCTAGTATCATCACTATACAGACCATTTTCCCTCGTCTTACAGCTCTTTTAGAGAGTACAGCTTACACTTATTTGAACTGGCTCTTGTGAAGAAAAATGAAGGTCCAGCCGTACTAGTTTGAAGAACCAGATTAAAACAGCATTACATCTGTCTTCTAAAAGCTTTTAAAAATTTCTACTCTGAGAGTGATCTGTCTTGATAAATACTAGCAGCAGCTTAAAATCTCCCTCTTGGGCATAATTCCAGTGTTGTCACTGAGAAATTTTCCTTTGAAAGGAAATCAGTGAGGGTGAACTCCATTGGGAAGATTTTCCACATGGAGAATATTTTCAGAGTAGGAAGTCTCAGAGATGTAGACAGTAAACTGTGTCTCCTAAGAAATGCAACCTGGAGAAGATGCTGGGCTGCTTGAGGACACGAGAAACCAATCCCATTGCAGCTCCTTCTGCTTAGCCCTTTTACCATAGCCATAGTCACATGGATCTGCACTTCCTTTTCTCCTGTGAAATGAAACTCTTGAGTTCACATATATCTAAGAGACGTCTGATTTTGGAAGGGCAGCCAAGCTTTCTCTCTTTACAAAGGTTGGGTAGGCAACATGTAATCATAGTGGCTACTAACTCATTTAGCCAGAGGACTCTGACTTTCTCAGGACCCTACGACATTGCATCATTTGCATTTTGGTTTTACAGAGATGCTCTTAATTCCTGAAACTCTCTTATGAGTGTGGAAGTTTATGAGAATTGCTGAAACTGGAGAAGATACTGAGAACGAGTGGTTTTAGTATTACCTATTTTCCTGGGATGCAGACACATGCTGTCTCTTCCCATGTATTTATTTACTCTATTCTCACATGCATAAAATATATTGGGCAGAAATTTTCTGAGCCTCTCATCTAAATTATATTTGGATTAACATAAAAGGGGATAGAAAACAGAAAAGGAAGAGTCTGTATGAAGGAAAAGAAAGAACCCCCTGAGTTAGAGGTAGGAAGCTGGAGTTGTGTGCAATGAATGGTACATAAAGAACAAAACATACTGCTTTGTTCCTCAGTCATCAGTATCTAGTTTCTCTAATGGTGATTCTTTGACATTTAATCATCAGTCTGGAATCTTGTAGCTCACTGAATTTTGTAGTGTTCCAGATGCTACCTTTCACCGATGGTGTCATTTTTCTTGATTGAAATAGTGGGACTTATAATTAATTACTTTTTATTAAGTTTTAGTTTAATTGTCTCTCTCCCGTCACCAACCAAATCTAGGACTTCCATGGGGAGGAGCTGAGCCTCTGCTGATCACCATTTGTTCACGGTGCCTGGCACTGGGTCTGGCTGACACTTAGTAGATGTCTTAGGTTAGATCCCCTAGAAGCAGAACCTGAGGTGGGGATTCCTGGGTAGGTGAGTTTTGAAGGAGTATTCTCTGCAGAAGGAGAGTGAGGGAAGGAGCTAAGCAAGGCCTCAACTGGAGATGAGCTTCATCCTAATCCCAGGGGCTCATTACACCATAGAATTAGTACTACTTTAAACCCTTTGTATCACCGTGTTATTCTTAGTCCGTGGGCTTCCCCTAGGAATGGGATTTGTATACCCTTCTGAACAAGGCCATTCCTTTTCTGCTGAGAGCAATTCTTTAACATTTTGACAGGGGCTTTGGGGACAAAAGGCCAACTTGGCTAGACATCTCTGTTTCATCTTTTTCCTGTGTTACTGGCTACATTCTGTTTGTTCATGACTTTTGCTACTGGCTTTTTTTTCTGAATGCTTCCTGGATTCTATTTTTGTTTTTTTCTACACTATTAACCAATTTGACTTAACTTCATTGCTTTTCCTTAAATCATGACTTTCACTTCCTTTTTGCTATTGTCTTTATGACTTTTCTTACAGAGCTTTTAAATTCTTCAAGAGAGAGAAAAAAACTAGTTGGTTGACTTGTTGTCATCCAAGGGAAATGGTCACTGTTAATTCATGTATTCATTTTTTTTTTAAATTCATTCACTGGCTTGACACAGGTTTATTGAATAGCTACAGTAAAATCAGGCACTATGGTAAGTGCTAAGCCTACAGTAGTGAACAAAACCAAATGTGGTCCTTGCCTTCCTAGAGTGCAGAGTTTAGTGGGTAGTGTCTGGACCTGTGCCTAAGGCACTGTTCAGAAGAAAGTTGTGGACCTGGCTCACAAACTGTGCTGTCTCAGACATACCCTCAGCGCTCAACAGGTGGCTTGCATGGTCTTTCTAGAATAGTGTGATCCTAAATATTTTGTTTTGATTTTGATATCTGCCTCACTCTGTCTCCTTCCCTCAAGTTCCATATAATTTCAATTTGCTCACTCCTTCCACACCCTCATTCACAGAAGGATAGAGGCCATGAGTGTTGCATTTGCTTCACTTTTGATGCAAGGGTTATGATGTCACAAACTCAGGTAATCCTAGAAGAGTTGAAAATAAGACCATCAATAGTTACTTAAAACACACTTTTAGTCACTAAAGGGATAAAATGAATGTGCATAGCTTAGGGGCTCTGTAATGGAGTTTTTCATATAGCATAGAGTTGAAACCAACAAAGAATTTTCTGTTAAAAAATCATTATATACTGATAACTTGGTGTGAAATGTGAATTATGTCAGTAATTGATTCCAGAACAGTTGTGTGGCTTTATGCTTTTCTTAATAGTGGAAGATGCCTTGCCATTACATAACTTTTGGCTATCTTATCACTAACAAAATAGACACACA
>NC_138369.1:68876899-68887939 GCF_054177405.1 Leptonychotes weddellii
TCCAGGTCACTTATTCTCTCTTCTGTCTCAGTTACCCTAGCTGTTAGATTATCTAGATTGGATTGGATCTCATTGATAGCATTTTTGAGTTCTGCCAATTCACCTTTTATTTCTGCCCTTAGAGACTCTATGTTGCCATTAATTGATTTCTCCATTCTAGCCATTGTCTTCACAATTGCTAGCCTGAATTCCATCTCCGACATGGTTATATCTGCATCCATTTGTAAATCCGCAGCATAAGTCATAATCTCTGAGTCTTTTCTCTTTTGGGGGCTCCTCCTCCTAGTCATTCTGTTGATGGGTGTTTGAGGGAATGTATAGAGTCCAAATTATTGACCAGAACGCAAGCAAGATGAACCTGTTTTCTTGGGACCTTAGGGTTGCTGGCCTCTTGTTTTCCCAGCCTGTCTTCTGCGGGAGGGGCCTGTCCCACTGTTACTCTGGCAACCCTGTTTGGGCGGAGTTGCCCTGCACCCCTGTAGCAGGGGATGGGCTCAGTGGGAATCAGTCTTTGGGGCTTTTGTTCTCTGGCACCTTTCCCTGGCGGCTTTCCGCGTCTCCTCCGTGAGTCAGAGCAGAAGAGACCGTTTCCAACCCTCTGCCTCAGAGCAGAGAGACCACAGTCTGTTCTTCAGTGAGCCCTCCAGGCCACACTGTCTCCATTTCTGTCCGTGCTGCTATAAACTGCAGCGTCCTGGGTTGGTTGCCCCTCTGCAGCACTCCCAGTCCTGCCTCCAGGTCGGGGTACGTCTCTGCCCTTTGTGCTTCTAAAACCGCCAGCTGCTCCCAGTTCCCACGCGCGTGACTCCACCGCTTCGGTTTCTGTCCAGGGGGCTGCAGTTCACATGTGTGCGATTCCGTTGCTCCAGGTTTCCACCCCGGGGCTGCAGTTCACTGGCGTGACCCTGCAGTTCATGTGCGTGCGACTCCGCGCCTCCGGGTTTCCGTCGGGGGGGGGGGCTGCAGTTTGCATGCGCGTGACCCCGCAGCTCTGGATTTCCATCCCAGGGACTGCCCTAAAGTCCTTTCCCCCATGCTACCGGTCTGCGAGTCTGTGCCTGTCCACAGCGTGCGAGGGTGTCACTCACCAGCGGTGTAGGATCCGCATGGCCAGGCACCCTCCCGCTGCCATTTATCCTCCGATATCTACCTGCAGAATCACGGCTCTCCGCTTCGTATCTCAAAACCAACCGCCTACGATATTCTGTTTGTAGGGATCCAGATCTCCTTACATCTCAGGCTGATTTCGTGGGTGCTCAGAGTGGTCTGGTAGATAGCCAGCTCAATTCCGGGGACCAGCTGAAATAGGGTCCCCTACTCCTCCACCATCTTTTTTCCTCCCCGGGGAAATCAACTCTTACATCATTGACTTTTCAGCCCAGTGAGTAAATAGCTTAGTTCCTACACACTATATATATACATATATATATATTAAGATTTTATTTATTTGAGAGAGAGAGAGACAGAGATAGCAACAGAGATAGTGAGAGCACGAGCAGGGAGGAGAGGGAGAAGCAGGCTCCCTGTTGAGCAGCGAGCCTGATGCAGGACTCCATCCCAGGACCCTGGGATCATGACCTGAGTTGAAGGCAGACACTTAACCACTGAGCCACTCAGGTGCCACTAGACACCTTATATTAAATGTCTTCAGTTACTTGGGCTTTGAGTTATGTTTCTGCTTTTTTCTCTCAATACTAACATTGCTTACCTTCTTCTATGATCCTTTTGAGAAGGTGGTAGAGAAGAATATATCCCACATTTCTAACTAGAGACATATTAGTATGAGAAGGCTTTACATTCCACACATTTAAGAAGATTCTTCATTAAAAGTGTGTTGCTGATCATGTATGTACTTAATCCATGCTGAAGGGATAATTCTTCTGAGTGAGCTTAATTTGGAACTGGTAAGACAATGAAAGTCATTAATTTAATCTACATTTCAAGAAAAGTTAGTAAATAACTATAAAATTGTATCCAAATAGTATCCTAAACCAATCAACAGGGTTTAATAATTGGCATAGCAGAACTTTTTGTTTTTTTAATAGAAAGGTGGGTTATGCTACATGGACATCTTAAATTAATTATTTATATGTAATATAAATTCATGTTTCTAGAGTTTGAGAGAGTTTCCAAGCCAAGTAACTCTTCTTCAATTTAGGTTTTAATTATCATTAACTTGGTGTCATATTTCACAGTGAAAATTTGATTTAGATTGTTCTTATTAAGTCCAAATGACCAAGTGGTTATGGAATAACCTTTAATAACTGTATAGAACTCGCTTTTACTCTATAGATTCATTTTGTGTAAGGGCTGGATGCTAGTCCAGGTTATGCTACAAATGAATTGTTTGACCTTGGACAATTATTTTGGTTTCTTCAGGCCTCAGTTTCCCCATATGTCAAATGCATGTACTGTACAGAGCAGTGGTTTTCAAACTCTATTGAGAATAAGGATTATCTAGGGAGCTTGTTAGAATTCATTTTGCTGGGTCATACTCCCACAGATCATAATCTACTAGACATGACCATATACCTCTAGTTTCTGACTAGTGTCTATGCCCATAAAGGCTGCCCCCATCTCCTGAGAGTAGGGATAAACTGCTAGTGCAGGACCAATCCTCCCCTTGTGCACAAAGTTCTTATTATATAAGAGACAAGAACATATTTGTGTGCTGGGTGTATACATCTGTGGAGAGGAAAGGGAAAGAGGGAAACATGTTCTTGTTTCTTGTATCTTAAAACTATTCCTCTGGGGGTGTCTGGGTGGCTCAGTCAGTTAAGCATCTGCCTTTAGCTCAGGTCATGATCTCAGGGTCCTAGGATTGAGCCCCACATTGCACTGGGCTCCTTGCTCAGCAGGGAGTCTGCTTCTCCTTCTCCCTCTGCCTCTTCCCCACTGCTCATGCTCTGTCTCAAATAAATAAATAAAATCTTAAAAAAAACCACACCAAAAACTGTTGCTTTGGATTTCACTACCTTTCTCATTACCAAACCATTTCTTTCCTTTCCTTTACTACTAGAATACATTAGTCAGAGATATTTCACCTCAGACCATTTTTTATTCTCTTTTTCTACTTTGAGAATTACACGGAGAGTAATACTATTTTATTTACATGTAATAATGGCAAGAATAGCTAACATTGATTGAGTGCTTGCTATAGTCCAGAGACTTTCTGACTGTCTGCCTCTGGCATTCCTTTAATGCACACAGCACTCTTATGAAGTTAATAATTTCCTTTGGCATTTGACCCTTTAATTAAATCCTCAGGTTAATGGTTTACTCTTCAAGATCAGCTTAAAATCCTTTTTTCTCTGATTGACTTATTTCACTCAGCATAATACCCTCCAGTTCTGAGTTTCAAAATAAAATCTCATGGGAGTTTAGATTGAGTTTGTGCTAAACTGTTAAATTTATGTTGAGAGCAATGGCATCTTTATGATATCAAGTCTTAGCACCCAAGAACCTCTATTAACCTAAATCTTTTCTCTCTCTTTTTTTTTAAATAGACTTTATTTTTTAAGAGCAGTTTTAAGTTTACAGCAAAATTAAGTAAAAGGTACAGCATCCCACACTATCCACATCAGAGTATTACATTTGCTACAAATGACGAACCTACAATGATATATCATTATCACCCAAAGTCCACAGTTTACATTAGAGTTTACTCTTGGTGTTTTTATTCTGTAGGTTTTGACAAATATGTAATGACATCAACCCACCATTATATTATTATATGGAATAGTTTCACTGCCCTAAAAATACTTTGTCATCTGTCTATTCATCCCTGCCTCTCTCCAGTCCCTGGCAGCCACTTAACTTTTACTGTCTCTATAGTTTGGCCTTTCCCAGAATTTATAGAGTTGGGATTATATGGTAGGTAGCCTTTTCAGAGTGGCTTCTTGCATTTAATAATAAGCCTTTAAGGTTCCTCCATGACTTTTCATGTATTTATAGTTCATTTCTTTTTTAGTGCTGAATAATTTCCCATTGTTCCGTTATACCACAGTTGATTTATCTACTCACCTACTGAAGGACATCTCAGTTGCTTCCAAGTTTTGGCAATTATGAATAAAGCGTTTATAAATATCTGTTTGCAAGTTTTTGTAGGGACATGATTTTTCAACTCATTTGAGAATTTACATATTATTTACTAAGGAGAATGATTACTAGATCATGTGGTTAAAGTATGTTTAATTTTGTAAGAAACTGCCAAACTGTCTTCCAGAGTGGTTGTACCATCTTGTATTCTCATGAGCAATGAATGAGAACTCCTGTTGTTCCATGTCTTCACCAACATTTGGTGATAAAATTGTTCTGGATTTTGGCCATTCCAGTAGGTGTCTAGTGACATCTCATTGTTTTAATTTGCAATTTAATGCATATTACATGGACCACCTTTTCCTATGCTTATTGATCTTCTCCATTTAATTACTTTTGTTAAGGCTATGTAGTTTTTGGGACACCTGGGTGGCTCAGTCAGTTAAGTGTCTGCCTTCAGCTCAGGTCATGATCCCAGGGTCCTGGGATCGAGTCCCGCATTGGGCTTCCTGCTCAGAGAGGAGCCTGCTCCTCCCTCTACCTGCTGCTCTCCCTGCTTGTGCTCTCTCTCTCTCTGACAAATAAATAAATAAATAAAATGTTTAAAAAATATTTAAAAAAAATTTTTAAAAAGCCTCTAGTCTTTTTCCATGTGGGTTCTGCATAGCTACTATTATATTTTGTGGCTGATTGTTTTGCCAAAGATGGTCACAATATTATGTATCCTACAATATGCTTTTGTAGAATCTTGCCATTTCCCCATCAAGTGGTAAAGTCCAATCTGGGTGGGTTTTTAGCTCACTTGTAACCAACAGAATGCAGTGGAAATGATGCTGCATGACTTCTAAGGATAAGCTATAAAAGGCTTTTCCTTTCCATGAAAGATTAGGCCATGATGCACTTTTATTATTATTATTATTATTTTAGGTGGGATACTCACTTGTAAGGCCTTCAGCTGCCTTAAGCCTGCCATTTTGTGAGACTCCAAAGTAGTGTATGGAGAGACTGCCTATAGAAACCCCCAGACTCTAATAAAGAAAAAGAAAGAGATACCAGCTCTCAGCTGTTTCTGTGCACTGTCATTTCAGTTCTGGTCACTATCTGACTGCAGTCTTGAGAGATTCTGAGCTAAAATCTTCCAACTGGGGTCTTTTTGAATGCTTGACCCTAAGACATCATGAGAGATAATAAAATTATTGTTCTTTTTGTAGGCCACCATGTTTTACGGTGATTTACTATATAGCATCATGAATGGGCTGGAGCACAGACTTGGAGAAGCCTGTGTGAGGTTTGGTAAGAATGCTGTACATATACATATACATATATTATACATAATATGTATATTAGCATATACTTATATTTTCTGGTTTTCTAGGGTCTGGAAACTTTATGAGGAAGAACTTGAAATGTGCCTTCCTTTACAGTTCAAAGATTTTCCTAACATGTTTGAAGAGAGGTAGAAATCCTATTGCAGGAAGGGACAACTCCTTAGCAAAGCATAACCATTGGGTAAGGAGGAAATTTGGCATGGGGGCTTGCACTGAGCTTTCAGGATCTATAGATGAAGAAGGAGCAGAGGTTCTAAGTAAACCTGCTCTATGGTCTACATGACTGCCTGCTCTGTGAATATGAGGAAGAGAGATGCATATACTAAGACAAAAGGGTATCAAGACAAGTCTGAGCTCCTATGGGAAACCCTCTCACACCGCTAGAAGTTCCTAGTGGTTGAATGATGGTCCTCCCTCCCTTCCCCCTCCCACTCCATATATGTCCATCATGTCCTGGAAACTGAATTTGGCTTCATTTGGAAAAAGGGTCTTTGCAGATGTAATTAAGTTAATTAATTGAGATGAGATCATCCTGGATATTTCCAATGGTTAATAAGTGTTTTCATAAGTGATACACAGAGGAGAGACCCGGAGAAGATGAAGGTGAGGATTGGAGTGAGGTAGCCACAAGCCGATGATCCCTTGCAGCCTCCAGCAGCTGGAAGTGGCAGAAGGATCCCTCCCTGAGGCTTGGGAGGGAGCATGGCCCTGCTATTTCCTTGATCCTGGACTTCTGACCTATGGGTCAGGGAAAAATTTTCTGTTGTAAGCCACACAGTTTGTGGTAATTTGTTATGGCAGTCCTGACAAACTAATGCATAGATGCATGAGAAAACAAAAGGCTCTGCATTGCTGGAGAGCCACCCAAGTCTGCCTGCATGTCCTCACATGACAAGTGTTCTCCACAAGTCCTCTTAGCACATCCGACTTACTCTTTGGTGTCTTCTGAAATGTGAGCAAAATATTGCTATACTCCAGTCATGCTAAATTACTGTAGTTTCTTAACCCTCCATGGTTTTTCTGACTTCCCTGCCTAAGTGCATGGAATTCTTTCTGCCTAGAGTATATTTCCCTACCCTATTTCCTTTTTTACTTTGTCTGTTGTCCTTTATTCAGACTTCAAGCCTCACTTCAAATGACCTCCCTTAATTCCAAAAAGCGACTTGGGTTGCTGACACATACTTTGTTTTGAATTCTTTTTGTAGCCAGTGTTTACTGAGGACCTTCTGTGTATATGACCCTATTCTAGGGGCTATAGATGAATAACAAAATTATAAACCCAAACCTGTATCAACCCCTCTTTCTTTGCTTCAAGTATAAAATGGACTGTAAAATAAGATCAAATAACTACAAAGTTGTGCTATAATCTCAGAGGAAGAATTGAAGGAGGAGAAATTTTCTGCCATGGAACGGGAGTAGGGAGCGAGAGGACTTCATGGCAGATAGTCCGCTGAGCTGGATCCACAAGTCTGGGAAGGGTTTTAACAGGGCAAGTTGCAGGGAGAAGGCATGGCATGACAAGCACATAGAGGCTGGAAGGCTCAGACTGAGTGTTTATTAGTACAATACTAAGCCCCTCAGGAGCTGGAACTTTCCCTGGTTTCCCAGGGAACACAAATAATCAAAAGACTGATCTGTTTTTCTGATTTTTGAGAATTTATGGGAGCTGCCATTACCATGGCAGCAAGTGATGCTCTGCAAACATCAGTGAAGGTTTTGATGAATGAGCACCCCATATTCTTTGCATTAGACTTCAGGCTAAAATTATACAATAAAACTCATATTTCATAATATGGGTAATCAAAAGTGGCATCATGAAAGATAGAGAAAACCTGCTGTTGTCACCTTGGCCACAGTCTGGAAATGTTTGCCCTTTGAGCTCTCATTAGTGACTTTATCATCCCCTGGTGGGTGCTTGGCATTTTCTGATGTACAGTACATTTCCATGAGTGTGGAAAAATTCCCCTAGGTAGATTTAGCTGCTCCTCTCACTGTGGGACAAAAGCTCTCACTCAGATCTCTGTGTGTTCTTTCTGTTTCCTGTAATGCCAAGAGCACTTCAATTCTAAGCGTCCCAGGTCAAACCACCTATTAGTACCCTGATCTTTAACAGACACTACACTGTTCTCTAAGGCAAAAAGAAAGCAGACTGTGGAGAAAAATGGAATTTTTTTCTGGAGGGAGAATTAGTGGTAAATAGCTGCCAAATTTAAACATCCGCACCTTAAGCTGGGTACCCAGAATAGCTCACCCCCATTGCGTTTCTGTTCCACCCTTTTATGTGCCCTCCTCCAATATGGTAGAACAGTGAGTAGGCCAGAATGACTGAAATGTAGGGTGTATGTCCATGAATCTGGGGAGATCAGACAGAAAAAGCAATTTGTGCAAAGTTGTGGAGAGCCTTAAATATCAGATTCAGAAGTTTCAATTTTATTTGGTATGTAACTGGGAGTTGCCCAAAAGTTTTGATTGGAGGAAATTATATTGTTAATGGGACGTATTACTAGGTAGATTGATCTGGAAGCTAATCAATCAGGTATGTTGGAGTTAGGAGGGTGGGGATGAGGAGAATTTTAGGAAGGCATTTTCATAATCATATGAGAGCAGCGTCCAGAGGGCAGATGGCAGTGAGAAAAGAAAGGAAAGATCAAATGAGAATAACTTTTGAAGAAATTATAATACTTTTGTCACTATATTCTCTTTAATTCTTCTAGGTTACCAAGGTATTTTAGCATATCAGTATGATTTCTTTTCAGAATATGAACAATAACTCCCTTTATTTTAGTACTTCTAACTTATTTGTAAGATTCTATTCTTTTTTTTTTTTTAATTATTTAAGTAATCTCTACACCCAATGTGGGACTCAAACTCATGATCCCAAGATCAGGAGTTGCATGCTCTTCTGCCTGAGTCAGCCAGGCACCCCCTTATTTTAGTATTTCCTATGTGTACAATGATTTACATATATTCTATAATCATCATAAGCAACCCATTGAAGTAAGTCACTGTTATTTCCATACTACAGATGAGAAAACTGAGACTCAGTCAAGTAATACACCAAATATTTTGTGGTAAGTAAATGATAGAGCCAGGATTTGAACCCTCATCTATCTAACAGCAAAATCTACATGCTTTTCCTATTACAGAAAGTTGACTTTTGTGAACAAAGTACATTGCAGCTTTTCCTAAAAATATTTTGTGGAAGGACTTGAAAATATCCTTTGCTTGAAGAATATGGAGTAAAAAAATTGACTAAGTCTAGGCAGATGTTTCATTTTTCCAAAAAGTCTGGCACATTTTCTAATTATGGATTACATTAGCCAGATTTTAAGACTAGACAGTATTGTGCACAAATAGAATTTCAAAGGCTGTACCTTCTTTAAGGCATACTTAAATTCTGGGGTAAATCTTTATGTAGTTGGCTAAAGTCAAGTGAATGTTTAACTAATTTTATTCCTACTGATTCCTTTACAAATAAGATTTCTAATATAGCATGTCTGCTTAAATCAAGATGTTGTACTAAAATAGAGTCGATTCCATTGGGACAGTATACTTTAAGTGAATATCTGCAGGATTGCTTATTGCCAGCACTGAAATTCATTTTACAGTATTGTCTAGACATTAAAGGCAACCTTCTGATCATAAGCATTATTTTAGTAAGAAAGCTGATTCAAGATGGTCACACCTTTCCATCAGTCAAATGATCATTTTTCTTATTGAGCTTCAAGGAAAAAAATCAATATAAGGAACACATTGGAAAATTCTGTTTAAATGTTTTCAGGAGACAGGAGTTGGAGAGACTGTAAATGTGGTCCCCCATATTAATTAGAATGCAGGTCCTGAGTCCTTTATAGGAATACAATCCTAGTATTTCCTTCTTTTCTTTTCCTATGTTTGTTTGGGGGCCATTATAATAATGGGAGTGTATTGTCAATCTTGAGTGGGAATGGATCTAATTGGCCCACATTTCCTAATGCTTTATTATAGTTCCCAGGGAACATCCTCCCATAGATGTGACCCCGGTGTCCCTTGTTAAACAGGAGATAACAGAGACCATCTGACCAGAAATATCTCTGTATTTTTCTGGGCACGTGATGGGCAGCGTGTTTTGGGCATCAGGTGATTCCCTATCTCTTCCTGGCTCTGATATTTCATTTCATGAAATCCCCAAATCTCTTCCCAATTTGCATTTCACTTAGTCCTTCTAACATTACTGTATGGGATGGATGGAGACTCTTTCTGAAGCTTTATGGCCCAGGGCTCATGACTATGTTCAGTATCAAATTTCACACAGTGAAAATCCTAAATTGTTTAGATTTTACAGACCATTTCAGGGAACTGTTTTTTTTTTTTCACTTTTCTTGGCTCACCAAGTGTTGTAACTAATCCCAAGTAAAGAAGGTTCCAGATTGTAAGAGTGCTGTTCTAACTAACCCAATCAGCCAAGACAACAAAACAAAGAAACAACAGCAACACCTAAGAAAAAAATGCAGTTGAGCATCTCACATATATGTTTCCATTTATTTATTTAGCAGATTTTTATTGTGAACCCTATGTGTTTCAAGAACTGTTTTAGGCACTTGGGATGCATCAGTGATAGAAATCCCTGCCTTCATTAACTTCCATTCTAACAGGAAGTCAAGGGTAGCAGATTTGAGAGTAGATAAGTCCTAAGTGGTTAAAAAATAAAAGCATGGGACTCCTCAGTGGCACAGTTGGCTAAGCGTCTGTCTTTGGCTCAGGTCATGATCAGGCTCCTTCTTCAGTGTGGAGCCTGTTTCTCCCTGTGCCCGCTACTCCCCCTGCTTGTGTGTGCTCTCTCTCTCCCTTTCTCTCTGACAAATAAATAAATAAAATCTTAAAAAAAAATAAAAGCAAAGGGATCCAATACAAGGGGGATCTGGAGTATTAGGAGAATTGTAATTTTAAATAGGTGGTCAGGGTAGGTCTCATCAAGAAGTGAAAACTGATCTGATTTCAAGGGGTAAGGGAGGAAGCCATGGAGATAATCAGAGATAAAAGTGTTCCCGCAGAGGGTAAAGCCCCCAGTTCAAAAGGATCCAAAGCAGGAACAGGTCTTGTGTATTTGAAGAATAGTATACAGACTAGGTTAGCTCTAGCAAGGTGAGCAAAGGAGGAAGAGAAGGTGAAGTGAAAGGGATCCAGAGGACTAGAATAAGCAGGGCCTTGTAGGGCATGCTAAGGGCTTCATTCAGATTTCATCTGAAGTGAAATGGGATCCATCGTAGGGTTTTGGGCAGAAGAGTAGCAAGATCTGGTTCATGTTTTAAAATGATCACTGTGGTTGCTGAACTGAGAAGTAACTTGAAACAGGGACACCTGTTGGTGAGAGATGATAGTGTCTCCCAGGAGGTGCCGGCCTGTGGAAGTGGTAAGAAGTGGCTGATATGAGGAATTCTTAATCTCAGGAAACAAACTGATGGGTGCTGGAGTGGTGAGGGGTGAGAGGGATGGGGTGGCTGGGTGATAGACATTGGGTAGGGTATGTGCTATGGTGAGCACTGTGAATTGTGTAAGACTGTTGAATCACAGACCTGTGCCTCTGAAACAAATAATACATTATATGTTAAAAAAAAAAAAAAGAAGAAGAAGATAGCAGGAGGGGAAGAATGAAGGGGGGGGAAATCAGAGGAGGAGACGAACCATGGGAGAC
>NC_138369.1:68888039-68898851 GCF_054177405.1 Leptonychotes weddellii
AGATTGGATAGGAATTGTGAGAAAAAAGGATATCAGGGATGACATCAACTCTTTGAGTTTCCATTTTTCATTGTAGGAACACCTTTCTTTATTTCACAATGTTATTGTAACAATCAGATAAGTATGCACGCGTAAACAGTTGGTAAAGGGCAAATTTACAATTTTTTTTGGTAAAGGTACTGTCTTTTGATCTCTAAGTCACATCTTAACATTTTAAAGCAGACAGAATATAGAAAAAGTTCAACTAGCTGAAACCCTCTCATTGGCAATCACTTTTACGTTTGATTTTTACTGGAAGAGGCAAATAGAAAATAAATTTTAGGTCCAGAGGATTGGTAACCATATAGTAGATTCCGGGAGAGGAGTTTAGATTGTTTTTTGCCTAAGAAACAACACTATGATATTCGACATTCATAATGGTGAGTTCAAATATATGTTCACTCAAAGGGCTATGTATAATAATCCAGTACCTGGAAGGGGTTTATATTCAAACCTAAGACCATCAGAATTTAATAAAGCAGAACACTTCCTGATTGAGACAATCCAGTTATTGAGGTCTTTTGGTTCTTGTGTACAGTTTTTACTTAAATAGATTTATTCATTACTAGGAGTTCACAAAAGGCAGTGATGCTTGGTCACAAGTCTTTTCTTAGTATCTTACTGCTGGCAAATATTTTAAGGTAATTCATCTTGGGAGTTTACTCAAAGAAGCAACAAAAATTTGTTATTTAGTTATTTTGTTATTAGCAAGCCTTTTTTTAAAAAAACATACCAAGTACAACAATCCTGACTTTTTAAGGATTCACTTTTAACATAGTGTCCAAAAAGATTTATTGACAATGATAGACGCCTGAGTGTCCATATAAACTGTTACCTCTTCTTGGCATTAGATTTCACTTTCCTACATGTAACAAATTCACAGGTAACTAGCTGCATAGATATTCTTGAGGGCAAGTGTTGATTTAGTAAATTCTTGATAATTTTTTTTTGTTGTAGACATAAAGTTCTCAATACAGCAATTTTTATGAGATTCAGTAATCTCCACAGAACAAGTGAAAAGATAATAGTAAGCTATTAAGCCTCCACTTCTCTTGATGATAATGATATTTCATGTTACCTGCAGCATTTTGGACAAGGCACGATGGACTCTATCTCATAGATAAAAGGAACCAGGAAGACTGCACCTGTCTAAAAGCAGGAGCCTGGTGTACTCCCAGTGGACCTACTGATTCTATGTCTTGAGGATGTACTTCAGAGTTGACTGTTATGACTAATACTGTCTTTTCTTATGAAACAGCATAATAAATTGATGAGTCTGGACATGATAATAGAAATGTCCCATCTGCTGTTATTTGCCATTTTTACTTTATGTTCCATCATCAACAAAAATGCTGTAACAGTATTGTCAATCAGGAAGAATGACTCTTGAAAATTTTTCCTTCTTTTGCTTTCCCCTCAATAATGCATTTTACTTCTGCATCCTTTACTTGCTCTTCTTGGGCTCATCAGAGTTAAGCATAAGTATTTTATCAACTCTGATTTGAGTCTCTAATTCACAGATACTGCAGCCCTGCTTGGTTTATATTTTAAGGATCAATGCCACTAAATATTCCTTCCTCTTTCTTTAATGAATAACTTAATATATTCGCCTCAAATCTGTGTGAATTATTTGGGAGAATAATCACATACTGTTTTATTCAAAGAGCAATCTTTAGTCACTTGTTAAACTTTAACAAGTTATTTTTCTGAGTTCAAATTTTGAGGCAATAGAAAGTGATACTACATATTTTATTATGAATAGTTTTACAATAACTATTGGTCCAGAGGGATGTATTTTTTTATTTTATGGTGAGAATTATAAGCATGGTAAGCTCTTGATGTAATTACCACTTGAATATAAGTCTCAGTTATTTTTTGAGAAGGTATTTTAAAATAGCTTCTTTGAATTAATTTGTAGACACAAGTTCAATATAAAAATTAAAAAATAAGGAAAACGGATTTTTTTTACTAATCACTCTAAGGCAAAAATGACAATTGATGTGCTTTGAGATGCTACATTTTACTGGGAGAAGCACTAATAAGGAGACCTAACAGGTTCAGCCCCACATTGGCAACCCACTTCATGACCAAACCAATCATTTAACTGCTATGGGCTTCATTATCACCAAAAGTCTTTCAAGCTGGAAGTCTATTCTTTTATTCATTGCTTTTTTCAGCTCACAGTTTTATATTACTATGAGCTTTACTTAATATTTTTTCTTATGAGCTCTTCTTTAAATTATACTTCCCACTGGCTTTTATTGTAATGACTGTTCTGGTTGTCTGTTATGCAATATTATTTTGACTAAGTAATTAAATCTTTAACCAACTTTAGTTGTTCTATTCTTCTTTACTATCAAGCATACCAATTGGAGGATGCAATCCTGCATTCGTGGTAACTCCTAGAATTTTTTATAAAATGAAGAATTCCTATTGGATCCAATACTAGTTCAAAGTGTTAGTGATTATTGTGTAAGTTGGTTGCCTCACTGTGGAGATGCCAGTCACTCTAAGATCATCCTATCATCTCCCACCTCCTGTGAGTTAGCCCCACCTCTAGAGCATCACATACAGTTCAGTAAGCTACTGGAGTAACTATCCTCTGGGGAGACTCTAAAACTTCCAGTTAAAGGCTTAGGACTATAACTTGAACTAATTACCTATTTGGTTCTAAATGACTACTGTGACACACCCCTTTTGCCTTACATCCTCCTTTGTCTCAATTGTCATGAGTGAAAGTATTCTTGGTTAATCCACACTGTGCAGACCCTAATCCCCATTCTGCTCTGTTCATTGCCTAGTCCAATATCCCCCAACCATTTTCTATTATACTTCCCTAAAGAGCCTTTTTAGATACTGTTTCTCTTAACTGCCCTCAGCACTCCATAACCCCACCAACATGGGATTTTAATGCCCACAGATATACTATATATCTGTTAATATATGAATATAGTATAAATATGCTTTAGACATAAAGAGAGTAAGTTTTTTTTTCCACCTCTCAAGAATCAATTCTCACCCCTGATGAGAATGTACCATGTAGTCTGACTCGATTTTCTTCTCCTTTGGCTTCCCAAATCTTTCCTCTGTATGAATATTTTACTCTTCTAGATTCATTCAGTGGATGCTGGGCAATTGGGTTGTTTCAACTTTTGGTTAATAAAAAATAATATTTCTATGAGCATTTATATATATATATCCTGGTGCATATATGTGAATTTCTCTACTATATATTTATATATTAGGATGAGTGGAATTGCAGGGTCATAGGGTATTTGGGTTCTCAGTTTTTCTAGGTAATGTCTAAGTGTTTTCCAAAATGCTTGCACCAATTTATAATCTCATTATCAACTTACAAATTTCTTTTATTCTGCATCCTTACCACTATTTTGGTTATCTTTATTTAAAATATTATATGAGTAATGATATCTTATTGTTCTTAAATTTCCATTTTCTTGATTGCTGATTAGGTGAAGCACCTTTTAAATAAGTTGATTGGCCATTTGTGTTTCCTTTCTTTCAGGCTGTATGTGTGTGTCTAAAGTGCCTATTCAAGTGTTTTGATCAGTTTAAAATCTAGTTGTCTATTTTTTCCGATTAATTTTTAAGAATTCTTCATGTATTCTAAGTGCAAGTTCTTTGTCTATATGTGCTACAAACATTCTCTTGCTCTATCCCTTGACTTGAATTTTATTCCTTTTATGATGTCTTTGGGTAGTTCTTAATTTTAATGTAAGTATATTTATCTTTATGGTCAGTGCTCTTAAAGTCTTATTTAGCCTATCAAAATGACAGAAGGTATTTTCCTAGGTCTTCTAAAAGTTTAGTTCAGTTTTTCACACTTATTGATAATCACCATACATTACATCATTAGTTTTTGATGTAGTGTTCCGTGATTCATTGTTTGCATATAACACCCAGTGCTCCATGCAGAATATGCCCTCTTTAATACCCATCACCACGCTAACCCATCCCCCCACCCCCTCCCCTCTAGAACCCTCAGTTTGTTTCTCAGAGTCTATAGTCTCTTATCGTTCATCTCCCCCTCTGATTTCCCCCTTTCATTCTTCCCCTCCTGCTATCTTCTTCTTCTTCTTCTTTAACATATAATGTATTATTTGTTTCAGAGGTACAGGTCTGTGATTCAACAGTCTTACATAATTCACAGCGCTCACCATAGCACATACCCTCCCCAACTGAAAAGGTGATTCTTTTCCTAATAATCTTCAGAGCCATCCCTACCATATTACAAGAGTCCAAATAAGTATAGGTCTATTTTTTCAGCAATCTACTGTGTTCCACTGGTCTATTGACTATCACTGTACAGTATGCACTGGGTTAATTACTGTAGTTTTTATAACAAACCTTGATATCTTTAGAACAAGACTTCTTGTTTGACTTTTTAAGAAGTGTGTTGGCTAGCCTTGGCCCTTTTTACCTCCATATAAATTGTAGACTCAGCTTATTTGGTTCCACAAAATACATGGGGAAATTGATGGAGATTCTCTTGAATTTCTAAATCAATTTGGAGACTAAATCTTTAAATCTCTCAAACCAGGAACATGAGTTTTTTCTGTAATGTTTCTCAGTAAAGTTTTATAGTTTTCTTTGAAAAATTCTTACATATCTTGTTAGGATTACTCTTAGATGTTTAATATTTTCTGTTTAATAGAATATTAAAACATACTTAAATTTAAGTTCTAATTTGATGCACAGAAATATAACTGAGGGATGCCTGAGTGGCTCAGTCAGTTAAGCGTCTGACTCTTGGTTTCAGCTCAGGTCATGATCTCAGGATTGTGAGATCAAGCTCCGCATTGAGCTCTATGCTGGTCATGGAGCCTGCTTAAGATTCTCTCCCTCTACCCCTCCCCACCCCCCACTTGAACTCTCTCTCTCTCTCACTCTTACTCTAAAAAACAAACAAAAAGAAATACAATTGATTTTTGTTTATAGATTTTTATTCCCCCACCTTGGTAAATTCTCTTACTAATTTAGCATTGGGTGTTATACACAACCAATGAATCATTGAACCACTACATCTAAAATTAATGATGTACTATATCTTGGCTAATTGAATTTAAATAAAAAAATTATCTTTAGAACTTTTTAAATGTTCCAAGGACATAATTATATCATATATAGATAACAACAGTTGTGCTTCTTCCTTTATCATTTATATATATTTTAATTTGTTTTTTTGCCTAATTTTGCTGACTAGGATTTCCATAACATGTTGAATGTTGTTCCTTATATCATAAGGAAATATTTCAGAATTACACAATTTCATCTGATGTTTGATGTGTACCTTTTGCAGTTACCCTTTTTTTCCTTCCAAATAACAAATTGAGCTATTTGTGTTTTGTTGCTGCCATCACTGCTTTCAGTCCAACACTGGCTATGTGGTTTCCTGGCAACCTACATTCTTTGAGATATTCAAGAAAAGTTAGGTTTTATAGTTTATTCAGATTTTACATTGTTAGGATAGGGGCAACACTCTTGGTGTGTGTGTGTGTGTGTGTGTGTCTTTGCACAAGGCACACTGCTTGGTGGACTGGGATGCAAGTCCTGGCTCCCTACTTTCCTTCTTTGATATCACCCTGGAGGAGATATGGACATAGTCATTATAGTTGGGCAAGAGTAGAAGTCTGGACTTCCATCTGGGCCTTTGCTGATAGAGTGGGTGTGGGGCCCATTTCCCTCCCATAGTATTTAGATCTAATGGGGGAGGTTATTTAACAGTTTTCTGTTTGGGGCACCTGGTAGGTGCATTCTGTTAAACATCTGACTCTTGGTTTTGGCTCAGGTAGTGATCTCAGAGCTGTGAGATTGAGCCCCATGACAGGCTCCATGTTCAAATTCTCTCTCCTTCTGCTTAAAATTCTCTCTCCCTCCCCCTCATCTCATTTGTAAATTCTCCCCAATTTTAATTGTTATTACAAGTCCTGTTTACACTCAGTACTTATTTTAGCTTACTAATACATTTACCAATTTCTTTTTCAGCATTATTTCTTGCTTCCCTTCCCTCCCTTCCTGCTTCATTTATATTCTTGCTAAAATACATGCTTAATAGCTTTTTTATTGAGAGTAGTGGTGACAGTCATTTTTGTTTTTCCTTTTACTCTAATGAAGTTAGCCTTAACATTTCTCTCAGCTTGACAAATTTTAGACAGGCTTCTTTCAGACTCTAGGCCCCTCCACCTCCCTTTTTAAAGAACATTTACTTTGGAAAAGTTGTCGTATCAAATTCCTTGTCTACTCCTTTGAGATGTTATTCTTCTCCCAGTCTCTCCAGTTTTACAACCCAGGAGGGGACCCATCCCACTTGAAATGTCATCATCACCCTTACGCTTGGGGTGAGCATAGCATAACATATAGAGTCATCAAAATCACTGTATTGTACACCTGAAACTAGTCTAACACTGTGTGTCAACTATACTTCAATTAAAAAAAAAAAAAAAAGAAAGCAGCGCAGTCTCCCAGTTTTTAATGGAGAGTAGGAGGCTAACTTCTGTTAGCAGTTAGCAAAAATAGATGACCTAATCACAATGACCAACCTCTTGACTAACTGTATCCTAGTACTTTCCCACAGGCTCACCCCAGCACTTGAAATTCCTCCTGCTTTTTGTTCCAGTGGAGTTGAGTTCAGTCTTTCTCCCCTATTGCAATAGTCTTGAATGAAGCCTTCTTTGCCTGTTTAACTCCATCCATCTGGTGTAATTTTTGACAACTCTCAATGTGTTTATTTCATCTTTCCTGAATGATAGTTTAACTTAGAAGAAAACGGACAAGTTATTTTTCTTTCTGTATATTAAAAATTACATTAATATAGAAAACAACACATTCTAATGAATTTAATTGCTTTTGAAGCAAATGCCCTCAAGGACACATATCTTTAAAACATTTCTAGTATTCTAATAAAATATACATAACAAAAATTTGCCATTTTAGCCATTTTAAGTGTGCAGTTCTATGGCACTAAGTACATTTATACTGTACAACCATCACCACCATAATCTCTAGAACTTTTCATCTTCTCAAACTGAACTTCTGTATCTATTAAACCATAACTCCCATTCCTGCTGTCTCCTAGGCCCTAGAAACCACCATTCTATTTTATGTTCCTATGAATTTCACTACTCTAGGTACCTCATACAAATGGAATCTTTCAATATTTGTCCTTTTGTGCTTGGCATATTTCACTTACCACAGTGTCTTCAAGTTCATTCATGTGTGACATGTATCAGAATTTCATTTCTTTTTTAAAGCTGAATAATACCATATTTTGTATGCATATACCATATTTAGTTTATGCATTTATCCATCAATGGACATTTGGGTTGTTTCCTGCTTTGAATTACCATAAATAATGCTGCTATGTACAAATACCTTTTTGAGACATTGCTTTCTATTCTTTTGGGGTATACATCCAGAAGTGGAATTGTTGGATTGTAGGATAATTCTATGTTTAATTTTTTGAGGAATTGCTGTAATGTTTCCACAGTAGCTGCATTATTTTACATTTTCACCAGCAATGCACACGAGTTCCAATTTTTCAACATCCTTGCCAATACTTGTTATTTTTTATTCTCATTTTTTAAAAAGATTTTACTTATTTATTTGACAGTGAGAGACAAAGTGAGAGAGGGAACACAAACAGGGGGAGTGAGAGAGGGAGGAGCAGGCTTCCCGCTGAGCAGGGAGCCCGATGTGGGGCTCAATCCCAGGACCCTGGGATCATGACTTGAGCTGAAGGTAGACGCTTAACAACTGAGCCACCCAGGCGCCACTTTTATTCTTATTTTTTTTTTTTTAAAGATTTTATTTATTTGCGAGAGAGAGAATGAGAGACAGAGAGCATGAGAGGGAGGAGAGTCAGAGGGAGAAGCAGACTCCCTGCTGAGCAGGGAGCCTGACGTGGGACTCGATCCCGGTACTCCAGGATCATGACCTGAGCCGAAGGCAGCCGCTTAACCGACTGAGCCACCCAGGCGCCCCTTTTATTCTTATTTTTTAAATAACAACCATCCTAATGAGTATGGGGTGGTTTCTCATTGTGCTTTTGATTTGCATTTCTTAATGATTTGTGATATTGAGCATTTTTTTATGTGCTTATTGACTATTTGCATATCTTCTTTGGAGAAATGTCTATTCAAGCCCTTTGCATATTTTAAAATTGTGTTGTTAGATTTTTTATTGATGAGTGGTAGTTCTTTATATATTCTGAATATTAACCTCTTACTCTTACCCTTATACATGATTTGCAAATATATGCTCAGGATTTTTAATTTTTACAGGCCTATGATAGAAAACTCTTGGGAAGAGCTCTCTCTCTCTCTGTCTCTCTCTCTCTATATATATGTTCAAAATAAATTGCTCTGTAAAAGTTATTTTGGAGCATGCTGTACATGCCTGATAAGTCTTAGAGCAGGAACCATTGATTGATTAATTAATTCATTTACTCATTTAACATTTCCTAAACACCTATCATATTCCTAATGTTAAATGTCTGGTGATACAGAGATGGGGGGCAGAGTTTCTACTTCTAAAAACCTCATAATGAAGGGACAATGGAGTGATAATCTTGGAAAGGAGGTTAAGTATTATATATTTGTATAATGTTGGCACCTACATATTTCTCAAGTCTGATCTTCCTCTCAATCTGCTGCCAGCATGCTTTTCTTGTTTTCTGGCCTCTGTACATCTCCTATCCTGGAAATTTTCCTTATTCTTCTCTCTTAACCTCTATTCCCCTCCCCCCCAACAGCTAATTTCAAATCATTTTTTGAGTTCTAGTTTAAAAGTAATTTCTTAGGATGCCTGTGTGGCTCATCAGTTAATCGTCTGCCTTTGGCTCAGGTCATGATCCCAGGGTCCTGGGGTTGAGTCCGGCGTTGGGCTCCTTGCTCAGCAAGGAACCTGCTTCTCCCTTTGCTGCTCCCCCTGCTTGTGTGCTCTTTCTCACTCTCTCTCTGACAAATAAATAAATAAAATCTTTAAAAAAAATAAAAGTAATTTCTTCACCAATTCCTCTGCTGACCTTCTAATTCTCTTAGTTACAAGTGTTCCCAGCAGATCTCATAACCCTTATTTGTTTTTTGGTTTTTTTTATATTTATTTTTATTATGTTATGTTAGTCACCATACAATACAATATTAATTTTTGATGAAGTGTTCCATGATTCATTGTTTGCATATAACACCCAGTGCTCCATGCAATATGTGCCCTCCTTAATACACATAATCAGGCCAACCCATCCCCCCACCATCCTCCCCCTCTAAAACGCTCTGTTTCTCAGGGTCCATAGTCTCTCATGGTTCATCTCCCCCTCCGATTTCCTCCCTTCATTTTTCCCTTCCTTCTCCTAATGTCCTCCATGCTATTCCTTATGTTCCACAAATAAGTGAAACCATATGATAATTGACTTTCTCTGCTTGACTTATTTCACTTAGCATAATCTCCTCCAGTCCCATCCATGTTGATGCAAAAGTTGGGTATTTATCCTTTCTGATGGCTGAGTAATATTCCATTTTATATATAGACCACATCTTCTTTATCCATTCATCTGTTCTGTATTGTATCCATTCTTCTGTATTTTTTTTTAACAATTTTATAAACAGCATTTATTGTACAGAGTACTCTGAAGGAAGAAAAATACGTACAGCCATTCGTTCTCATTAATACGGCTACTTTGTCCTGCAATACTGAAAAGGCGGAATGTGTCTGGCACAAAAATAACTTCTAGGAGTCACGAATTAGAAAAACAACACTTTTAAAAAAGACTTTTACTTTTCTCATAGAAATATAAAAACTGTGGTTTATGGGGAAGAAATTAAACAAAAGAAAAAGTCCAATCAATTGTAGAGGTGGCTTTAACACTTGAAGTTTTGTACCTCAAACCAACTTGCTGACAGCAGTATGTGTTTAAAATCTAAATATAGGGTGCCTGGGTGGCTCAGTTGGTTAAGCGACTGCCTTCGGCTCAGGTCATGATCCTGGAGTCCCAGTATCGAGTCCCGCATCGGGCTCCCTGCTCAGCGGGGAGTCTGCTTCTCCCTCTGACCCTCCCCCCTCTCATGCTCTCTCTCTATCTCATTCTCTCTCTCAAATAAATAAATAAAATCTTTAAAAAAAATAAATAAAATCTAAATATAAATAAACGGGCAGTGCTGCACAAACAGCAGCACAGTACGAGCAACTTACACAGTGCTGCGAGTTCTCCGTGCATCTCGGAGCAAGGTCATCTCGGCTCTTCCCACACTTTGGCAATTGTGGACATTGCTGCTATGAACATTGGGGTGCATATGGCCCTTTTTTTCACTACACCTGTATCTTTGGGGTAAATGCCCAGTAGTGCAATTGCTGGGTGATAGAGTAGCTCTATTTTTAATTTTTTGAGGCACCTCCACACTGTTTTCCAAAGTGGCTGTACCAACTTGCATTCCCACCAACAGTGTAAGAGAGTTCCCCTTTCTCCACAACCTCTCCAACATTTGTTGTTTCTTGCCTTGTCAATTTTTGCCATTCTAACTCGTGTAAGGTAGTATCTCAGAGTGGTTTTGATTTGAATTTCCCTGATGGCTAATGATGATGAACATTTTTTCATGTGTCTGTTAGCCATTTGTATGTCTTCTTTGGAGAAGTGTCTGTTCATGTCTTCTGCCCATTTTTGACTTGATTATTTGTTTTTTGGGTGTTGAGTTTGAGAAGTTCTTTATAAATCTTGGATATCAACCCTTTGTCTGTAGTGTCATCTGCAAATATCTTCTCCCA
>NC_138369.1:68898951-68926886 GCF_054177405.1 Leptonychotes weddellii
CCAGTTTCATTCTTCTGTATATAGCTGCCCAATTTTCCCAGCACCATTTATTGAAGAGACTTTTTTCCATTGCATATTTTTTCCTGCTTTTTGGAAGATTATTTGACCATAGAGTTGAGGGTCCATATCTGGGCTCTATATTCTGTTCCATTGGTCTATATGTCTGTTTTTGTGCCAGTACCATGCTGTCTTGGTGATCACAGCTTTGTAATATAGCTTGAAATCAGGCAACGTGATGCCCCCAGATTTGTTTTTCTTTTTCAACATTTCCTTGGTGATTCGGGGTCTTTTCTGATTCCATACAAATTTTAGGATTGTTTGTTCCAGCACTTTGAAAAATGCCATTGGTATTTTGATTGGGATGGCGTTGAAAGTATAGATTGTTCTGGGCAGCATAATCATTTTCACAATGTTTATTCTTCCGATGCATGAGCATGTGATGTTTTTCCATTTTTTGTGTCTTCTTCAATTACTTTCATGAGTGTTCTATAGTTCCTAGAGTATAGGAAGCACATAGAAGGTGCTCAAGACTTGAATTGAGTTGCTATGTAAAACGATCTCAAAGACTGACAATTCTTTTAGTCTATTTTATTTTTTATTTAAAGACTGACAATTTTTAATGTATTGATTTTTTTCTGTGTTTCTCAACTTTTTATCCATCCAATATATTAGAGAAATATACCAAACCTCTCTCAGTAATAGTGAGCCACTAAGACAATGATTCTCACTCTGAGGAAGTGATGATTCAGAATTCTGGCATCCTGGGGTAGGAAAAGGTAAAGTGAAAAATCTCCACAGGTGATACTATGTACCTCTTGTGTGATTGTGTACTCCTCAAGGATGATTTCTCTGTGCCAGGGTCAATGGTATTAGACTTTCCACAAAGATGTAAGCATTGTGAAAATAATGACCTACTTATTAAGTGCAAATATATTCTCTTTAATACTCACTGGAATGCGCTGTCAAAGTAAAGATTATAAAATAAAGACACAGAGACTTATTTAATATTATTATAAATACAAAATGATTTATTTATTCAATAATTCTTCTCCCTGAAAACGTGTTCTTGCCTTTTTTCTGAAAGTTTTTAGCTTTTCAGAGTTTGTTTTGAGTTTGCTTCCTGGTTACAAAACAAAGCAATATGTTGACATCTGAATTTCTCAAAATTAACAAGACTCAGCCACCTCTATCTTGCTGGTAGCCTACTTTCATCCAAGGATTCTTTTATTACTAATTAAGCATGCTAAATCAATTATTTTCTGAAATAGTTTTCTAGTCTTGTAATTGAGTTTAAAAATGACAGTCTTTAACTTAACAATATCCACTATGGAGAATCGAATTTCAATTTCAGTGTTCCATCATAAGCCAAATGTCATCTAAACAAATAAAATAACTTGACCACAGTAAGTCATGCAAAATATTTTCTCATTAACCTTTTAAAAATTACTACCAAATTTTTACCCAAGAAATATATAAGTCAGATTTCTCATTTGTAGTCTAGTACTATCTTTTAAATTTTTTTCTGATGGAATAACTATGAAGCTGCTCTCTGGAAATTTCCATTCCTGTTCTTAGAAATTCCTCATTGGATGGGGATGTATTGGGTATCCAGAGTCACTAATGTCACTAATGAGTCATTTCTCTGCTCCTGGAATTATGAAGTAGTCCTAATCAAATTCTAATCTAATGAGAAATGTCTTTATTTCTAGTGCTTAAATTACTTGGATTCAATTCTTGGTAGTCCACATGAAGCAAACCTGCTTCATTCACTCAGTATGGCAAATTATATCCTCAGATCTTTACTGTGGTGTGTTCCTAGCTGTGTTCTTCTTAGCCCTAGCTGATGTGTATTCAGGGAAGGAAATCTCACCTGGATATTTGCCTAAAGCAAAGACAAATGGGAAAATGAACCTGCTTAACTAAAACAAACATAAATTATTTTTGGATCATCTCTTAGTTTGGGTTATAAATGGCTTTCCTTCCCTCTATTAACCCAGCTAATTAAATGTACTTGCTTAAGGCCTTATTGGATCTTATATTTATCTTGTGCAGCTTCTCAGTTCTATTCATTAGAAACTAAAGGAGACACATTTATCTTGGTTTTGTCTTCAAATGGAAGATTTCTTATTTACTGGACACTTTAAGGGGAGAGATAAAGGATAGAGAAAAGTAGGCCAAGAGAGTATCTTTTCTTGGTACAGACCAAATTCTAAGTAGTTTTCAATATGTTTCTGAGGGATAATATAGAATTTGGCACTGATGACTCAAAGCTGCCATGAATCGCCAAGGCTTTTGCTGAATCTACATTATTAGCTACTTCCCTTGTAGTTTCTCCCTTTTGAATCCCAACATTTTAGGTCAGGTTTCCTAGCAGAAGCAGATCATAAGATAAGGTTTTGCATGGAAAGTGATTTATTATAGAAATGTCTAAGGGGAGCTCAAAAAAGCTGGGGGTTTGGGACAGAAAGAGCAAGAAGCTAGGGAAGGGTGAGTTCTCAGGACAAAATTCTGCAGAGGGTGTCTGTGCCTCCATCCTTATGTGGAGTGTTGGGGTATAAGATATACCTCAGAGTTGTCACAAACCAAGGCAAGGTAGCTGGGCAAGAGAATAACTCCCATACATGTAAGTCATGGGCTGAAGTCCGATCAAAGTAAACATGAACTCCTGAACACTTACCTCTGTGTCTGCTGGCAAAGTGGCTCTAGTAGCCTAAGGGCAGCCCTCTTCCTCTACAGAGCTTCAGAGCTTCAGGTCCTGCCGGTTTAAAACACTGTAAATCTGGAGGTGGGGGTGCATGAAAATGGTATAATAGAGGTAAGAGGGACTCTAAGTAGAGCACTGATGTCTATTATTCCAGGATAATGCAACATGGGCTTGAGGTGTGACCCCTGACATATTCTTCCATCAATTTTTGTTATTTCAGAGAAATTGTTTTATGGAGGGAACAAAAAGGGACAAAAATTTCACTGGGACATTCATATAATTTTCCTGGACTTGGTTCCCTATGGTCTTGATTTCCATAACTGCTAAACAAGGTGGGCCTATGTGGGATTCCATTTTTCTTTATCCCAGTATGAAGTCAGTCTGTTCTGACCCCAATCATAAATATCTGCTACATAAAATATGCTTTCTTTTCTTCTCTATCAAGATGCTGAACTTCACAGAGGTTCTTGAGGACTAGGTACATAATCTCTGAATAAGAAGCTCCAAATACCACAATGTTTCCATTCAAACTTCAAGAACTGGGGGCTTGTAGAGCCTATGGCTTAGAAGATCTGCATAATGATTACAGTTGCGCCTGCCTGATATGATTGGTTCTTTAACTTAGATCAGAATCCCATCCTCAGATTCCAGATATTCCTCGGATTCCAGATATATTCCTATAGCCTGAGTGCACAGGTATGTAGAGAATTTCTGCACCCTTACCCTGATATGAACAGAGAACAGGTTTGATATCAGCTGCTATGAATTGCTTCAGAATTGTGGCTATCTTCCTTTGTAATTATTTGGCATCTCTGTGATGCTCAGTGCCCATGTTGAATCAGTTGTTAAATATTTTGATTATTTCCTCTGGTCCAAAGTGACTTTTGACTGTTTTTGAAATTGAATTCTTTTTTTGAATTATTAGAAAAAATCATGCACTATGTCAGAATGTTGTGGCCCTAATCAAAATAAAATAACACGATGGTGGAATTTTCTACTTCGTACCCTGGCAAGGCTTTGCTCAGGATACAACTCCTTTGCAAGGAAAAGTCAGTATGATGAAGCAGCCCCAAGGGGCTGGGAATTGGGTATTCTTATCAGGGTTTTATGATATATTTCAGAAACCAGATGCTTTTCCCTATCATAATCCCTCTTATTTTGGACTTATTGTAAGCAAGAAATTAACAACTGTTGTGTTTGACTCATTATATTTTTTTTGTGTTTTAACAGCTAGCATTGTCCTAATAAATAGGCAATGACTTTCTTCTCTTCCTTTTTATGAGTCTTGAGAAAACTGACTCACGTCACCATCTGCTTGAGTATCCCTAAGTATGCCATCCAAGCTATGGAACATTGTCTATGCAGAACACACAGATGACAGGCAATACATTTTTGATTGGCTTCCTGTTCTTTTTTTCTCTTAGCTACCAGAACCTTATTCAGCAACTCAGTGGTGTGTTTCAGCCAAAATTAAAAAGTTTCTTTGCAGAAGTTGGCACAATGTACTGTAGTATTTAGAATTTTATATTTCCACAGGAAGCTTGATGACTCTTTTTGTGCCCTCTGTTCCAGTATAATGATTGTCTTCCCACATTACAATCCCAGGCTTGGGTCTTCAGAAGTCACCTCATACTTTAGTGATCAGGCCATAATATATTATGTCCTCTTTTTCTAGACAGAGGGTCAGTCTCTTTGGACTTCAGCATCTCATGTTGGGGGTTAGTTGAATATGGAGACTTTTTGAGAATAATATATGTGGAATTATTAATATTCTGTGGAGGTTGGAAAGTTTTGCTTTAAAATATTACAGTTCATTTGTATATTTCTCAAAAGAAATGAGTGGGGAGAACAAGATTTTTCCCAGGGTCATTGGCAAAATGTCAAAAAGTTCTACTTAGTCTGAGTAGACAGCTGCTACACCAGTTTTCAATTCTCCTGGATGAGTGTTGCACTTGGCAGACCTTGAAGATGACTGTGCACTTCCATGTACTGCCATACCCTTATTGTTTTGTGATCCTAATCTCTTCTTCCTTTCCAGTTGCTATTGCTCATATCACATGGGTTGAAAATTAATACAGCTATCCTGGCCAGTATTGATTAGAAAAGGGATTAGGCACCAAACCAAAGGTGGATCATGTGGTTGGAATGAGTTCTTCTGAGCTCACTGTTCAAACTGTCTGGTAATGTCTTCCATATTGCTATATACAGGTGAACTGATCCGCTGTACATCTTCAGTTGGGATGTGTAAATGAGAGGTTGGAAAAGAGCAGGTAGGTCTCTACATCTCATGGTGTATTCCAGCAGACTCTGAGCTACTGTTTCAGTTCACCATGAAACCTCTCTATACCTCCCAACCTAGAATGACTGTATGGATGAGGAGATATCTTCTATGAAACCATGACAGACTTCATTTCTGAGAGCCATAGGATTTTCTCTCACTGTTTGATTTAAAGAGCTTGATTAAAACAAACTCCCCAAATACAACCTATGTTTACTCATAACCCACCTGCCAAAGAACAAAGTTGAGCCATGGGAAGGGAGGAGAATGGTACCCTGACAAGATATAAGTGTTTATACCTATTGCTTCTCTGTCCCATACTCAGAACTGTATCCCAAAAGATGTGTGTTTATGATCAATTCTCTTGACGGTAATAAGATGACATCTATGTTTCAATCCTGCTTGGGTCCCCTGAAAAACATTTTTTTAAAAAGTACTCTGATGCCTTCAAGCCACACAGAGGTGGTGTGAAGCTGAAGTTCTAACTCTACAGAACCATAACCCGATGATGCTCTCAACCATCAGTACAGTATCCTCCTCTCTTCTTTTTCTGGCCCATGAGGAGCCTGTTCTGACCTGCCTTTAAACCTGCTCTAGCTGTTTTACTCTCCAGAGAAATCTCCAGGTGAGAAAGAGTGCCTCATTTTCCAGTAGTGCTGACCTCTGTCATATAGACCACAAAGCTGTGTGGCTTTTTGTCCTCCATATCTTAAAGAGAACTTGTGAAAAAACACTTTTAGTATTTCCTCAAAGCTTCTCACCTAGGACTCATACATGAAAGCAGAGGCTAGGTTGGGAGATCTTCTGAGTGACTGGCATTCTGTACTTTGTCTTTGTTCATAAATTTCCATTCCCTGGAACACTGAGGGGTTTCTTTTGTATCATAGCTGTGACTCTGGATTCTCTTTATTCCCTGAGGTTGTAGTGTTTCCTAGAATAGGATCATCATGCAGATCGTCACCTATTGAGCTTTCCTTACTGCCATCCATAGATGCCAAATAAAACAGAATTCTATGTGAACTTAGTTCCAAGTTGGGACTACTACGAGTCAGGATTCTGACAGACAACAGAAACTACTCTAGCTAGTTCCACCTGAAAGAGATTTTTAAAGGGATATCAGGTAGCTAGAAGTCTATATCTCCAGCTTTCTAATACTCCCTGAGGAAAACTTCCAGGAATAGCTTCCAGAACAACACTCCTGCAACAAGGGAGCTGCTACCTCTGGCCTACCTAGAGAGGGACTGTGTCGGTCAGGAATTGGGAACTATCTGTCTACAATTATCCAGTAGTGCTGGATACCTATTGCTTCTCTGTCCCATACTCAGAACTGTATCCCAAAAGATGTGTGCCAGAATCTTTGTCTCTTTCTGCTGATTTCAAAATCAGGTTCTGCATCATCAAAATGTTCACCTTGCCCTCAACTTGTTTCCTATCATAGTTCAGGTTCAATTCTGAATCTTGGGCTCCCATAGGTATATCTGATTGGTGGGCTGCATGTCTACACCATAACTGCAAGAAGTCTTGGGAAATATAGTATTTCGGGTACCAAAGTAAAGGAGGCAGTATTTGCAATATGGGTACTATCATAGTTTGGAGAGAGAGTTCAAATGATATTGGATGATCACAAATAAAAGATGTTCACCACAGATCACAAATAATCTTACATTATTTTGGGGAGTTTGAATAGTAATAGTATTAATACAAGTAAAACTTAATAGTACCAGTTAGCATTTATTAAGTACTTGTTATTGCTAAGCATTGTGATAAATCCTTTACACACTTTATCTGATTTTATACTTATAACAACATTGAGTGTTTTAAAATTCATTTTAAAGAGTAGAGAACCAAAGCCCAGGTTAAGAAATTTATCAAGGTCAAATAATTAAGAACTGGTGGAAACAGGCTTCAAAGCCAGGTCTGTTAAATTCCTTTACACTTTGCTGCCTCCTTAACTCATACCTTTCTTTCAAGGCAATATTTCTATGTACAAAACCTTTATTTAGAAGTTTCTTTAAAAAACAAAAAGAACTCCAATAAAACATATGGTTTATTTAGACCACATCGTTTGGCTCGTTAAGACTATGCACAAAGACATAACTAATAGTCCTTATGCTGTCTGCACTACATTTATCTAAAAATTTTTAATAAGATGAATTTGCTGCTTTGGAAAAACCAACATTCAACATTTTTTCTTTCAGAAGGATATGGTAGGTTTTCCTTTTCAGATATAACTTTCCAAATAGCTATTTCTCTTACTTGTCTTTTATCATCTTCTAGACTGTTGATACTTTCTATTTGTTTCCATGAGAAGGTTCAAATTCTTCTGCTGTCATTCTTTGAACATTTTTAAACAGGGGTATAACACATTTTAATTCATTTTGCTTTGCCTTATTTGCTTTCCTATACATGTTTTATGTTGCTTGAAAAACACATTATTTTGTCTTTGTCACCTTCAGCCTGTATGCAAACTTGGTAGCCATTTCATTAATCTTTTTCAAAATTAATTTTTCCAAGTGTATCCAAGGGTAAAAAAGATTTTTTAAAACCATAAGAATTCCCTCCCAAACATTAGGCTTTGGAAACATAACATTATGAAACTTGTGAATTTAAAAAAAATTTTTTAAAATTATAGAAACAAGTATTAGTGCTAAGAAAATTGATCATTTCTTTCAACTCCATATCTAATATGTGGGAGGAATTTGCACAAAAATTATATTCCTTTCTGACATTTTTAAATTTCAAATTATCCCTTGCTCAAACAGGTAGAGGAAACATAGCATATTTTTGAGCTTTTAGCGATGACATTTTAGGAAAGGCAAATTCCAGTTAATGCCAGGACACACACACACATACACACACCCTTTCCACACAACTGCTAATTGCTGTTCATTGGATCATATGTTGTACCATTAGAAATGAAGAATGTAGGAGAGGGAACAAGCATGAATACCTCCTAGATTCTATGTTGGTTGACTGGATTGAATAGCGGTGCCAAAATATGAAGTAGAATTAGTCTTATTAGATGTCTTATTAAATGGGAAAGATTATTAATTCAGTTTTATTTATGTTGGTCTGAGATGTGTGTGGGACATTTGGCTAGAGCTGTTCACCAGTATGAAGCTCAGAGTCTGTAAGCAAACACCAATTTGATAGTTTCTACCATAGAGGTATATATCAGTTATCCATTGATAATGGTATATAACAAACAACAATAAAATTTTAGTGGTGTGAAATTATGAGTGCTTATTTATTGACATCTTTGAAACTTGTCAGGGTTAGCCTCCTTTTCTGTTTGTGTTTTTCTGTCTGACAGCTGATTTAGAACACTTTTGGCTGAGACAGCTAGGGAGTCTTAGCTCTGTACTACATGCTGTCTTTCTCTAATAGGTACCATGTGCTTATTCCCAGGGCAGTGGGAGAAGAGCAACCATTGCCAGCCCATTCATATACATACTTTCTAACTTCTGTGCCCATCACATTTTCTAATATCCCATTGGCAAATTGTATAGCCAAGCCCAACATCAGAGCGGTAGGATATTACAAAGTTACATGACAAAGGGTGCAAATGTAGGGATGGGTGAAAGATAAGGATTATTAATGTAATCAGTGTACCCCATGATGGTTGTTGGAAACAAGAATGCATGGAATTATTTAAGAAGACTGTATATAATTAGGATGAAATTAACCAAGGGTAGGATTTTAGCAGAAACTAATAATTAAGTACAGAAGAGCACAAAGAAAAATGAATGGTCAGATAGGGTCAAGAGGGACCAAAATATGATATCTAGAATCTAGGAGATAGAGAAATTATATCAGGTAAACAAGGTAAAGTGCATGAGAGAAGTCCAATAAATTTAGGATTAATAAATATGCACTGAATTAGAAAGTACGAGATAATCAGCGACCTTTGTGAGAGAAGGTTTACCTGAGTAATTGCATTTAGAGGGAAGAAAGCAGATTTCAGTGAGGTAAAAAAGGAATGGAAGATAGAAGGATGTAGGCAGCAAGAAGAATACAGGAAGGAGATAGACTAAGGACACATTCAAGAAAAAGAAAATTTTATTTACCTTTCTTAAATTATTGGAGAAATGAGCTTGATATAAGTTAACTCAAAGGGTACCAATAGAGAGAAGTTGAAGTTATAGGAGAATCAGGGAAAGAACTGTAGTGGGGAATCTCAAATAGAGTGGGAGGAGATGTGTCATGGGTACATGTGGGAGATTATAATAAACAAAGAGGTAGAACACACCATCTATGTTTGGAGGGAAGAAAAGAATTGAATGAATATGAACATATTTTGTGTGTATATGGGATGATGAGTCAGTGCTCAGGCATGTCATACGGTATTATTATTTGCATTCTTATTCTTTAAGAGTTTTATTGAAGTATAATTTACCATAAAATTCATCCATTTTTAACTGTACAATTTAGTAATTCTTTTTTTTAATTTTAATTTATTTTATTATGTTATGTTAGTCATCATACATTACATCATTAGTTTTTGATGTAGTGTTCCATGATTCATTGTTTGTGTATAATACCCAATGCTCCATTCAATATGTGCCCTCCTTAATACCCATCACCGGGCTAACCCATCCCCTCACCCCCCTCCCCTCTACAATTTAGTAATTCTTAATAAGTTTATGAGGTTGTGCAAACATCACCAGAATACAGATTTAGAATATTTCTATTACCCCACAAATATCTGTCATGCCCTATTTGCATTCAACTCCCATTATACCCCTTACTCCAGGTAACCACTAGGTTTACCTTTATCTAATGTAACATAAGTAGTCTTTTGTATCTGACTTCTTTGAATTAGGGTAATTTTTTTTTTTTTTTTTTAGTTATCCATGTTGTAGCATGTATCAATACGTTGTTATTGCTGAATAGTATTCCATTTTACTAATCTATCATCTTGTATTTAGGTATTTTCTATATCATGGATATTTAGAACATTTCCAATTGTGGGCTATTTTGAATAATATGAATAGAACATTGAATACAGTCCTTTATGTGGATATATATTTATTTATCCTGGGTAGATACTTGGGTAGAATTGCTGGGTCATATGGTAAATTTAGGTTTAACCTTTTATTTTATTTTCCCTTATTTTATTAGCTAGGACTTCCAGTATGATTTTGAAAAGTAGTGGTGAAAGGGGACATCTTTGCTTTATTCTTGATGTTAGGAAGAAAGTATTTTCTTACCATTATGTATGATGTTAGACATAAGTTTTTTGTAGATATTCTTTATCAAGTTGAGGAAGTTCCTTATTTTTACTGAGAATTGTTATGAATTGGTGGTAGATTTTGTAAAATGTTTTTCTGCATTTAATGATATGATCATGTAATTTTTCTTTGTCCTGTTGGCATGATGAATTACACTAATTAATTTTCAAATGTTGAACCAGTTTTGCATACGTTGGTCATGGTGTTTAACTCTTTTTATACATTGTTGGATTTGATTTGCTAATATTTTGTTGAGGTTTTTTATATCTATATTTATGAGAAATACTGGTCTGTAGTATTCCATTCTTGTAATGTCTTTATTTGATTTTGCTATGAGTTAGGAAGTGTTCACTCTGTATTTTTTGGAAGATATTATAGAGAATTAGTATCATTTCTTCTTACATGTTTGATACAATTTGCCAGTGAAACCATGTGGGCCTGGTGCTTTCTTTTGTGGAAGGTTATTGTTGATTCAATTTATTTACTAAATATAGGCTCTTCAGATTATCTATATCAATTTGTGTGCATTTCAGTAAATTTGTATCTTTTAAGGAATTGGTCCCCTTTATCTAAGTTATTGCATTTGCAAGCATATAATTATTCAGATATATTCTTTTGTTACTCTTTTAATATCCAATGGTCTATCTTTCATTTCTGATATTAGTAACTTGTGTCTTTTGTCTTTATTTCTTGGTTTGCCTAAAATTATTAATTTTATTCAACTTTTCAAAGAATAAGTTTTTTATTTCATTGGTTTTTCTCTATTATTTTCTGATTTTAAACTTTATTGAATTCTGTGCTCATTTTTATTATTTTAACTGTTTGCTTTTTTTTTAAAAATTATTTAGTTATTTGAGAGAGAGGGAGAGAGATGGAAAGAACATGAATGGGGGGGTGCTGGCAAAGGTAGAGGGAAAAGCAGGCTTCCTGCTCGACATGGGGCTCAATCTCAATACCCCAGGATCATGACCTGAGCTGAAGGCAGACGCTTAACTGACTGAGCCACCCAGGCATGCCTTAACTGTTTGTTTTAAGTTTATACTGCTGTAATTTCTCTAGCTGGTGGAAGCTTAGATTATTAATTTATATATTTCTTCTTTTCTACTCTATGCATTCAGTGCCATAATTTCCTACTAAGACTGCTTTCACTGCATTCTACAAATTTGGATAAGTTGTATTTTCATTTTCATTCAGTTCAAACTATTTAAAAAAGGGTTTTTTTTGAGACTTCTTCTTTGACCCATGTGTTAGAAGTATGTTTTTTAGTCTCTATTTTGTGATTTTTCCAGATATCTTTCTGTTACTGATTTGTAGTTAAATTGCATTATGGTTGAGAGCATAATTTTTATGATTCTCTTAAAAAAATTTTAAAGGTGCTTTATGATGTGAAATATGGTCCATCTTGGTGAATGTCCCATGTGAGCTTGAGATGAATATGCATTCTGCTGTTTTTGGAAGAAGTAGTCTATAAGTGTCAATTAAGTCAAGTTGATTGATGGTGCTATTCAGGTAAATGTTTAACCAAGGAGGTAAAAGACCTATACTCTGAAAACTGTAAGGCATTTATGAAAGAAATTGAAGATGATACAAGTAGATGGAAAGATATACTGTGCTCATAGATTGAAAGAACTAATATTGTTAAATGTTCATAATACCCAAAGCAATCTACAGATTCAATGCAATCTCTATCAAAATACAAATAACACTTCTCACAGAATTAGAAAAAATAATCCTAAAATTTGTACAAAACCACAAAAGACTCAAATAGCCAAAGCAATCTTGAGGAAGAAGAACAAAGGTGGAGGTATCACAATTCAGATGTCAAGATATACTACAAAGCTACAGTAATCAAAACAGTATGGTACTGGTACAAAAATAGACACATAGTTCAATGAAACAGGAGGGAGAGCCCAGAAATAAACCTATGTTTATATGGTCTATTACTCTATAACAAAAGAGGCAAGAAAATACAATAGGGAAAAGACAGTCTTTTCCATAAATGGTGTTGGGAAAACTGGACAGGTACATGCAAAAGAATGAAACTAGGCCACTTTGTTACACAATAATAAACTCAAAATGGATTAACGGCCCAAATGTGAGACCTGAAACCATAAAACTCCTAAAAGAAAACATAGACAGTTATCTCCTGGACATCAGCCTTAGCAACATATTTATACATCTGTCTCCTTAGGAAAGAGAAACAAAAGCAAAATAAACTATTGGGACTATACCAAATAAAAAACTTTGCCAGTGAAGGAAACCATCAATAAAACAAAAAGGCAACCTAATGAATGGGAGAAGATATTTGTAAATGATCTATCCAATAAGGGATTAATATCCAAAATGTATAAAGACTTATACAACTCGACACCAAACCAAATAATCTGATTAAAAATGCACAGACACCTGAATAGACATTTTTCCAAAGAACACATACAGATGGCTAACAGACACGTGAAAAGATGCTCAATGGTGCTCATCATCAAGGAATGCAAATCAAAACCACAAGATATAACCTCACACCTGTCAGAATGGGTAGTACCAAAAAGATAAGAAATAACAAGTGTTGGCAAGGATGTGGAGAAAAAGGAACCCATGTGTACATTGGTGCAACCATAGTGGAAAACAGTATGGAAGTTCCTCAAAAAATGAGAAATAGAACTACCAGTAATTCCACTACTGGGTGTGGAAGAAAATAAAAACACTGACTTGAAAAGATATATGTACCCTTATGTTTATGGCAGCATTATTCACAATGGCCAAAATATGGAAGCAATCCAAGTGTCCATTGATAGATGAATGGATGAAGAAAACGTGGCATATATACAATGGAATATTACTCAGCCATGAAAAGAATGAGATCTTGCCATTTGTAACATGGACCTAGAGGGTATTATATTAAGTGAAATAAATTAGACAAAGAAAGGCAAAATACCATATGATTTCACTTACATGTGGGATCTAAAAGCAAAATGAACAAACAAGAAACAGACTCTTAAATCCAGAGAAGAAACTATTGGTTGCCAGAGGGGAGATGCGTGGGGGGATGGGCAAAATAGGTGAAAGGGATTAAGAGGTACAAACTTCTAGTTATAAAACAAATAAGTCACACAGATGGAAAGTGTAGCATAGGGAATATAGTCAATTAAAAAAAATTAAGTGTTTTATTGTCTGGAATGTGGTCTGTCTTGGTGAATGTTCCATGTAAACTTGAGAAGAATATGTATTCTACTGTTGTTGGATGAAGTATTCTATAAATGTCAATTAAATCATGTTGATTGATGGTGCTGTTCAGTTCATCTATATTTTTACTGACTTTCTGTCTGCTGGTTCTCTCAATTATTGATTGAGATATTTTGAAGTCTCAACAGTAATTGTGAACTTAATCTCTTTCTCCTTGCAGTTCCATCTGATTTTACTTCACATATTTTGATGCTCTGTTGGTAAGCATATACATGTTAATGATTGTTATATCTTATGGAATGGACCTCTTTATCATTACATAATACTCTCTTTAAAATATATAATTTTCCTTTTTTGAAGTCTGCTTTTTCTGAAACAATATAGTTACTCTGGAATTCTTTTGATTAGTGTTAGTATAGGGTATCTTTTTCTGTCTCTTTACTTTTAATCTATCTTATCTTTATATTTAAAGTAGATTTCTTAGAGACAACATATAGTTGAATCTTTTTAAAAAAATCCACTCTGTCAGTCTCTGTCTTTTAATTGGTGTATTTGTAACTGTTTTACATTTATTCTACTTGTTCTTTGTTATCTTCCCTACTTTTTCTGCCTTCTCTGGTTTTAATCAAGCAGTTTATATATTATTCTACTTTCTCTCCTCTTTTAGGATACCAATTACACTTCTTTAAAATTTTTTTTTGTAGTTTAGTATGTTTATAACTAATCTAAGTCCACTTTCAAAAAACCCTGTCCTATTCTATGAGTAATGCAGGTATCTTACAACAAAGTATTCCAATTCCTCCTTCCCATTCCTTACAACATTGCTGCCATTCATTTAACTAATCCATAAGCTATAACCACCCAATTAACTGTTGCTATTATTTTGAACCATTGACTATTAGATCAATTAAGAATAAGGATAATGTGTAGTTCATGTATTCTTTCTCTAATGCTCCCCTTTCTTTATGTAAATCTGAGTTTCTGATCTATGTTATTTTCCTTTTCATTGATAAAGTTTTTTTTTTTTTTAAAGATTTTATTTATTTATTTGAGAGAGAATGAGAGAGAGAGAGAGAGAGCACATGAGACGGGGGAGGGTCAGAGGGAGAAGCAGACTCCCTGCCGAGCAGGGAGCCCGATGCGGGACTCGATCCCGGGACTCCAGGATCATGACCTGAGCCGAAGGCAGTCGCTTAACCAACTGAGCCACCCAGGCGCCCAAGTTTTTTTTTTTTTTTAAATGATTTTTATGATGCAGAACCACTGAAGACAAATTCCCCCAGTTTTTGTTTTCATAAAGTCTTTATTTCTCCTTCACTTTTGGAAAGATAATTTGGCTGGATACAGAATTGTAAGATACTGATTTTTTTTTTCCTTTCAATATATTAAAATTTTCAGTGCATCCTCTTTTTGCTAGCATGATTTCTGAAGAGATGTCCAATTAATTCTTATCCTTTTTCCTCTTTTGATAAAAGTGTTTTTCCCTCTCAGTCTTCTTCAAAGATTTTCTCTTGGTCTTTTGTCTTCTACATTTTGAATATGATATATCTTGGTGTAGTTTTGTTCCTCCCTTCCTCCTCCCCTGTATTTATCTTTCTGAGTGTTCTTTGAGCTTCCTAGATTTGTGGTTTTATGTCTGTCCTTAATTTTGGATATTTTTCTGCCCTTATTCATATATTTTTTTCTGCTCCTTTCTGTATTTCTTCTACTTCTGGTATTCTTATTATATATATAGTACACCTTTTTTCCCTAATTGTCCCACATTTTCTTGGAGATATATATATATATATATATATATATCTCCAATATAATATATATATATTACATTCTTTTTTTTGAATTTTGCTTTTTAGTTTGGGTAACCCCTAATGACCTATTTTCAAATTCACTGATTTTTTTCCTCAGGCATGTTCAGTCTTTAATGAGCCCATTAAAGATATTGTTCATTTCTCTGTGTTTTAAATTTCTAGCATTTCCTTTGGATTCTTTCTTAGAGTTTTCATCTCTCTGCTTACATCTGTTTTTGCATATTGTCCACTTTTCCCATTAGAGCTCTTACTATATTAATCATAGTTATTTTAAGTTCTTGGTCTGATGACTTAAAAATCTCTGACATATCTGAGTTAGTTTCTGATGTTTCCTTTGTGTCTTCACACTGCTTTTTCCTAGGTTTTTAGTGCTTTGTAATTTTTTGTTGAAATCCAGCCATGATGTATTATGAACTGAGGTGTTTAGTGTGATGTTTTATGTTTATCTGGCTAGGAGTTAGGCTGTATTTAAAGTTTGCTATAGCTGTAGGTGTCAGATACTTCAATTTACTCTAGTGTCCTCATTTTTATCTTTCCTGTTGTCCTTCAGTTTCCCTAGAAACTTCCTCTTAAATAGAGTTCATGTCTTACAGCTCTTTTAATTGTATTTCACTGTTATTATACTGGAATCTTGTTGATATTGTATTGAGTAGGGGCAGCATTCTATATTCTTCTGAATAAATGGCCATTTATTTAAAAAATTGGGCTAGAGCCTCTAGACTGGGATCTTCAGAAGAGTTTCTGATTCTTCCTCCCCTTACTTTTTTTTTTTTTAACTGCCTTATGTGAGGCAGGAAGGCTACAGGGGGCTAGAGTTGGCTCATTTCTCTTCTCTAGGTCAGAAAAGGTTCTAGTGAAGTAGTTTTCCTTGAGGGAAGGACTTTGTTTTGCAGTACAGAATGCTCTGGGTCTATTTCAGAATGTTGACTTTTCCTTTTCTCCTTCCCAAAGTACATGGGCATTTTTCTCCAGTCCTCCCAAGTGGGAATCTGGTGGGGTACTGAGAGGTAAAATTCATGAATATATAGAGGCTTCTCTAAGACTGGTCAGGAGCTTTAACTCTAAAGCTAGTCCACACTCAATCTCCAGATTTTGTCCATTACAGTTTTTAGTGTTCCTACCAGTTCGTGGTTCCAGTGGTGTCTGTCCCTGGTAAGCCATGATTCTCTGTCTCTCTGGGTTTCAGGGCAGTGATTTGCTCTGTGACCTCAATTCTCTGATGAATCTAAGAATTGTTGGGTTTTTGTTTTTCAACTTTCTTCTTGTGAAGGTGAGAGTTATGACTTCCAAATATTTTATGTGTTGGAGTGGAAATTGTAAGTGCCATTTATTATCATTATAGTTTTCAGCTCAAGAATTTCCTTTTTTTCCTTTTTACAATGTTTACCTCTTTATTGATATTCTTTATTTGATGAATCACTGTTATCATATTTCCCTTTAATTTGTAAGTATAATTTTCTTTTGTTCCTTGATCCTACTTGTAATAGCTCCTTTGAGGGCTTTGTGTGTTAGGTGCAACATCTAGGTCTCATAGTACAGACACAGTTTCTCTTGACTGCTTTTTTCCCTTGTGTGTGGGCAACAATTTTGTTGTTTCTTTGCATATATTATAAGTTTTTGTTGAAAACTGGACTTTTTAGAAAATACATCACAGCAAATGTGAATTTGAGTCTTCTCTGGGTGGTGTTTGTGTTTGTTTGCTTATTGGTTAATGATTTGTTTGGACAGAGTCTGTGGAGTCTGTCTTCCCCCAGAGTGTGTGACCTCTGATGCCTATGCTAAAGTTTTTTTCTTTTTCATTATTGCTTTTATTTTAAGCCTGACTTCATAGGGGGTGTTTTCATGTCCGAATTGCTTAGTGTTCACTTAATAATTATAGGTTGTACTCATCTACCTTGAGCCATTAAGACTTTTGCCCCTGTTTATAGATGTGTGCATGAGTTGGGGACATATTTAAATTTCAGACAGTTTACTAGTTGTTCCTGGCTTTCACTTTCTGCTACCAGAGTCCTCACATTCATCCAGGGATAAGTAGATACCTGCCTTCTTCAGTCTCTCCTGAGAATGTGTGCCGCCTTGCACATGCACACTGTCTTCCAAACTCCCAGAGATATATGGGAGCCCACCAAGGCCTACTTTTGTTATCTATTCCTGTTAAACTTATGCCTATTATGGTTGCCTGTGTTTTTTTTCCCCCATCTAGGATCCCAACCCTAGGCTAACTGACATTGGCCTTTCTTATTTGTCACTAAAATTGCTACTTTGTCTGTCAATGCCCAGGAGTATGTGGATTTTTCTCTGTTCTGGTGAATGTTGGCCCTTACCTCTCCTGGTTGAGAAGCTGCTGGTTTTCATGGCTTGCATCATCCTAGCACAAAGGGAACATCTTGTACATAGGTGGGTGGCAGGGGAGGAATGGTAGCAATCCCATGCTAAAATGCCACAGAGAAGTGCTTGTCTGAACTACTTGAGTAGTTTCTTTTATGTAGATACTTCTTAAATTGTTCTATTTTCAGAATCCTAAAATTTTTGTTTTTGACAATTTTATCATTGCTGAGCTCCTCACTCCACCATTCCAGAAATGTTGCCCAACCATAGATAATTGCTTTGGTTTCCTTAAGGCAGATTGTTTGCTGAGGCTAAGCGGGAAACTTGAGAAAGTGAGCAGGGATGCAGTGGTCATTGGAGGGTTGAGAATGGAAACTCACCAAGGATGGGTGGCAGAACCGGTTGATGGTTCTTATCCGAGATGAAGTTGTAGAATGGGAATTTAGCAAAGTGGCATTTGACATGCTATTGTATCTAGTACACTATCACCAAAACTGAAGTTGGAGGAATTCAGCTGGTGTTGGACTTCACCTAGCCAGTTTCTCAGAAGATAGTGGGCAAAAGAGAATGAAGGATGCTGGGGAGAGAATAGTTCATTTGGTTAACCTTGAGATCAACAGAGACAATGAAAGGGAGAGAAGCAATGACAGTGAATATGGCTTAGAAGAACTTGAGGGAGTCATAGCACTGGAAGCATTTGTAAGTTTGAAGTAAAAAAAGGTATTTATCTTGAAGTTATAAGTGAGTTGGAAGTCATTAGGAGTCTGGGGTCAGAAGCTGAGATGGAGTAGTTGTGGACCAGAAGCTTCAAAGGAGCCAGTTATTTGCTACCAACTCTTCTTCTTAGCACCTTCAGATGTGGGTTAATGAAGAACATTCAGTTTAGTAGACTATAGGGGAAATTGGAATATCCATATGATTAAAACATGTCCTAAAAGAGAGTGGAATCAGGTACTAGAATTTGATTACTTAGACTTTACTTCCAGTTTTCCTTTTGCAAATTGGTAAAAATAACAAAAAACAAATAAACAGCCAACTGTTTACTCTCAGGCCTCATAGAGTTAACAGTCTAGTCTTCCTCTTTGACCTGTTAGGCAGGATACTATGGCCTATCTCACCCCTTGAGATCTATTTCTTTGACCCCAATGGCTCTTAGTGCAGTGGGCATCCTGGGTATGAGAGACTATGAAGGTAAGATTTGGACCATGATAAAATGATTAATCTTGTTAGGAATTTTGACAAGATAGTCATTTAAAAAATATAATGGCTTAGAATAGCATAACTTGAAGACATTATTTTAGTATTCTGCCCCATCAAAAGTGTTTCTTTTTTTAAATATTTATTTATTTATTTTAGAGAAAAAGAGAGCATGTACGTGTGCATGGGGGAGGGGCAGAAGGAGAGGGAGAGAGAGTCTCACACAGATTCCATTTTGAGTGCTGGTGGGGCTTGATTTCATGACCCTGAGATCATGACCTGAGCTGAAACCAAGAGTTGGATGCTTAACTGACTGCACCACCCAGGTGCCTCAAAAGTGTTTCTTTTTTAAAGGCTAGTGGCTCACTAGCATCCACATAAGTATTTGATTTAGTAAATTTGACTTAATTATTTATCATCAAGACATCCCCCCTACTCTATTTTTTATCATTCAGCAAGCTGTCATGGCATGAATAGGTATAGCTGGGGGGCCTGATAGGTCTCCTGTACTCTATCTTTGGTGTTTAATTCATTTCCTATATTTGTTTTTGATTCTTCTAGTCAAGGGGCTCTATAAGAAAGTATATGAAGCAAAGTTGAACTAATATGTGTTTTATTTCCTTAGAAAAAATACTTGATTTGTCATTCATGAACTTGATCAATGGCTCCATAATGAATTCAGGCTTTATGGATTCTGATGCCATGTTGTTTGAGCTTTTAGAAGAAAATTAAAAATTTTTAAATTTGTTTTTTAATTTATTTCTGTGACAACCAGTTTAATTATGGATCATTAATTACCTCATTTCAATTCTAGTTTCATCAAAGTTTCTTTATTTTTTAATTGGGAAATTTTCAAATGGAACAAATGTCTCTTGAAAGATTCTCACTCTACCCATCATGGCTCTGATGGTGGGGCTGAAGCCTAACCAGAAAAGCTGATCATGAAGTGTCAATTATTTATTTATTTAACAAGTGATGAAATAGTTTAATTTAAAAAGTATGTTTTCTAAGGCATCCATTTCAAAATAATTAAATAATGTATTACCTATCTTACACACACACACACACACACACACACACCATAAAAGGCATGGACCTTTTGTAAGAGAATAATTAAAATTTTCATTTTATGTTAGTTTGAAGCATGTACTTGCAAACACAGCAGTGAAAATGGAGATTCAAATGTGTGTGTATTTTTGTACATTTAGTTGACATGCTTAGAATTACATGAACCATATCCTCCCACCTTTAAGTAGAAGATTTCTTAATCATTCTCATTTCAGAAACATTTCTTAGTTCATAATCCTATGGAATTTTGATGACATATTCTTACCTCCATAATTGTCAAATTCAATGATAATGTTTCTCCCTAGTGTTAGAAATTTAAACACACATGTACTAGCAGTTCAAACTTATATGTTTGTGATAAATAAATAATTCTCTATTTTATAAGCTCCTTGGCTTGCTGAGTCAGCTCCAGGACCATCCTTGGTGATCCCCACCCCAGGATTCCCTTAGTAATGGACCTGCCAATCTGTCTTACGCCTGCTAGCCTAAGAATTGTGGAGGGCAACATCAATATCTAGCCCTTGCAGTCATCTTCCCGCAGCTTTTCCCAGATCTTTTCAGTTAATGTTTAAACTTCTTATTTTGTACTGTATCCTATCAACCTCAGAATGATTTACAACTTTCCCATGTAATTTTCACTACGGTTCCTTCCAGCAGTGAAATTCCTGTCTCTCCTTACAGAAGCAACTTCTCCACTCCTTATTTTGACCTTGAGAAATGTTACTGACTTCCTATACACTTTTCCTATGTTTGAGGAGAGTTGCCTCATAGTCTTCATACTTTCTTTACCTGATTGAATGCATTTTCAGTTCTATTTTATTTTGTAAGAGTGATTTGGAGGGCACTAACAGGATGCAGGGTATGGAGAGAATCTTTCTCACTAATCTATCTTGCTGTGAGCAATGAACCTTTTAAGTGTACATAAATAAATTATTTTATTTAGATTTGTCTTTCAGGGTGTTCACAGTGACTTTGGTGGGTATTCTCTTCAGGACAGTGTGTCTTTGTATATTTGTAGAGCTAGGTTATTCCCATCATTAACAAGGAAAGGCCTCTTCCATAGAATGCTAAGTAAGAATACTGGGATTAAATTTGAGATAAATGCATACAGCCTAGCTCAAATTGCAAGAAGAAAACACATATATTGCATAAGATTTTCCTTCAGTCAAGATCTTCTTCTGCAAAATAGCTGGACTGGATTTGATCAGTGATTTAAAAAAAAAATTTTTTTTTAACTTTGGAACCATTTCTTTAATGTAAATATTCCCCTTGAATTTGATGGTTATGTTTTAAAATATTGCCTCAAGTTCTTTGAGTATATTTCCATTGAGGTCTATGTCCTCTCTCCTTGGGTCTGGGTAGTTTTGTGACTTTTTCAACCAGTAGAGTATGGTGGAACAGACACTATTTAACTTCTAAGGCTAAGTTGTAAAAGGCCATACAACTTCTGCTTTGCTTTCTGGAACACTTGCTCTGGAGGCTGTGAGCCTACCAAAGTAAGCAGTCTGACTTCCCTGATGCCACCAGACTGTGTAAAAGCCACCAGACTGCATGGAGAGGCCATGTACTGAGATTCTGGTCCACAGTCTCAGTCAGCCATCCCAGCCCAAACTCTGGGATTTCATCCCTCATCCCTCTTCCACTTGAGTTGCCTCTAGCTGTGTGAAACTTCTCAGCAGAGGCTTCAAACTTCATAACCATGCCTGCTATGCCTTATCTGAATTTCTGACACCAAATTTCTGAGAATAATAAAATGAGTGCTTTAAAAAAAATTCCATTGGGGTTTGGAGTAGGTAGTTAAGCAGCAATATATGACCAGAACAAAATTATAAAGACAATATTAGCATCACTTAGGCTGAAGTAAAGGATCTATGAAATTCTGGAAATGGCCATTCTGAAAAAAAGCTTATGATATCTGCAACCATAAGAAATAGTGGGCCAATAATGGTCTTTTGTAAATTAATGATAACTGATGTGACCTGAGAGACATACTCCAAATAGTTCAAAATGTTGATTCTTAATACTAAACAGTCCCTGGAAATATAATGTGGTTGGAAAAGACCTTTGATGAGAAAGGTCAACATTTAAAATTACTTCCTATGATCTGAGGTTATAGAGGATCCACTTCTGAAAATGAAATTTCTTTTGAAAATATGGGTGTTATAGCTCAGGTGGATACTGATTATTTCATTTTATATAAAATTGAAGGCAGTAGCTCCATGCAGACACAATCTGAAAATTTGTGTGACTCTTCTCTTTTAGCTATGTATCTCAGAATCAAGAATATTCTTCCCAGGTAATTAAAGAAATTGGTTATGCTTCTTCCTAACTAACTGTATTTTGGAAATGAAGTCATTGTTTTAAAATTTCAGTACACACATAGTTTTAAATTTTTATTTTCAAAGACAATTTGAGGTGGCAGGTGTAATCCTTGGATAGATTATCAAAGAAATATTTACCCAATAAAATCTTCCAATATAGTAAAATTATTAGCATACATAAAGGCTTATAGATCATAGAAATTAGGGTTCTGAAGCAGTATAATTTTTTCTTCCTCAAAGAAGATGAGCTATGGTTTGACAGCTTTGATAGAATATGAATGGGTTGCATTTGAAAAATAGTTATATTTCCGAGAAGCTTATTTTTTTTTTTTGAAATTCAATGATTAAAAGGATGTGAGGGCACCTGGGTGGCTCAGTTGGTTAAGCGACTGCCTTCGGCTCAGGTCATGATCCTGGAGTCCCGGGATCGAGTCCCACATCGGGCTCCCTGCTCAGCAGGGAGTCTGCTTCTCCCTCTGACCCTCCTCCCTCTCGTGCTCTCTCTCGCAAAAAAAAAAAAAAAAAAAAAAAGGATGTGAAATAGGATTTTGGTAATTTGACTTTCAGAGAAGTTTGTATGCATGATAGCAAAATAGTGGGTTTTTTTTTTCATGAACCTACGCATATATGCACTGTATGTAATCTTTCTAACAGGAGATGGAAAGAGAATGATTAAAAAAATTAAATGTCTGTAATGTCTGGGGTGTTGAGCAACAAATGAATCCCACAGCTAACCTGCTTCCTGAAATAATCTCGTGTAGTTAAGCAAGGCTCTAATTAATAGTTACAGATGTTTTTGATGTCTTTGAACTCTCTTTCAGAAACACAGTTACAGCCCATTAATAATGTACCTGTAGATAAAAATATTTTAGATAGTTATCTGTGTAGCGTGACAAGTTGGGGAAAGGGACAAATTGGTTTAAGAACTGATGCTGCGTTACATCTCCAGCTGTGACTCTAAAGCTAATCTCACACTTTATTACTGAAAAGAGAAGGGAAGTAATAGGGTACACAAAAGGCTGCCACACAGGATGCCGATGGCCACAGAATCACCACCAATAGGTGTCTGCCCTAACACTGCCCCTGCAGCAGGTAGCAGGGGGATTAATGGGATAATGTATGTAGAGGGCTTTGATTATTTGGGGGAAGTGGCTGTACAAACCCAAAGCTTTATATTATTGTTATGACTTTTCCTCTAACCTATGATTTTTCCACATTATGCAGGCTTGTCAATTACCCACCTGTGCCCTGTTCATGCCACCATGATTTTATTTCTCATTTTTAAGGTTTATGATTCTAATTGAGAGACACTGATGTGTCCATATTCATCCTGGCAGATTAATACCCAGCAAGAAAGACCTGCTGTCAATGGGCATTTTGAATTATGTGTTTAAAATTGCCTTTGATGGCAAGGATGTCAAATTATGCTCTTCAGTAAAATGGTTTTGTGCTTCTTTGCTAGGTATGTGATTGAAAATCGCAGATGTTTGATATCACCTTTTACTGCATTTGTTTGGTAAGTGAAATCTTAAATATATTATACTTCTTTGAAATCCATCTTCTGATGCCATTTAGAAAACATTAAGAGAAAATTAAAAAATAAAAGACTTAGTATCTGTGACATTTAGCTTCTAGAAAAGCCAACATTTTAAGTTACATTCTGTTTTTGAGTACTTGTTTAGGATGCAGAGCATTCTAATATAGCAGGAGCAGATGACAGAGTGGAGCTGTATTGGGCGTTCATGGGGAGTCTTTTGCCCCCCAGGCACTTATTTTAGTGAGAAAGTATACCAGAAGATGAATCAGCTTGGAAGCTCCCAAAGGAACATAGTGTTTTCCTTTCTGAGGTCTTTAATGACTTCAAAAATGAAAGTCTGCCAGTTTCTTGAGTTTCTTCTTAGAAATGGTTAGAATGGTTCAGTGGGTCTTTGATGAAGCATGTTCTAGTAATAATTTCTTAGTTTAAAAATAAAGTACAGATTATTCACACTTTTAGATGCAGATTTTACAGGCATACCTTTCACAATTCTCTCTGCTTGTGGAAAAGCAATAGGGATAGAGAAGCAAGAATAAATAAATGTATGGAATTGTCAGATCTGGATTCAAGGAACATTCTTGAAATGTGAAGTGCTCTGTGTCATATGTTTCTACATGCATTTTCCTCTTGAAACTCTTGGTATCTCTGAGGCAGGGTTATTATCCCAGCATAAAATGAGGGGAGAAGTGCTAATAGTAAGTGACTTATATCCACATAGTAATAAATGCTGGAACTTCAATTCAAATTCTCAGATCTTCTGACTTAGAAATCTAGGACATTTAACAATGTAACATGACCATTAGAAAAACTGGTATTTAACACTGTATTCTGGCTCTTTATTGCTGTATAACCACCCCAAAACTCAAGTGGCTTAAAACAACAACAACAGCTTTGTTCACAATTCTGCAATTTGGGCTTAGTTAGCTTGGTGGGAACCACCTGTTTCTGCTCCATTCAGCATCAATTTGACTGTAATTATCTAGACTCATTTCACTTACATGTCTGGTGGTGGATGCTGGCTGCTGGCTGACACCTCAGCTGGGACAGTTACCTGGAACACCTATACATGGCCTCTCTGACTCTAGGACCTGAGAGTCAGTAGACACACACACACACACACACACACACACACACGGTGGAGGGCAGAGAGTCTCCAGCTGAAAGGGAATTATATCACCTTTTCTTCTGAACTAGCCTTGGAAGTCCACAGAGTCACTTGTATGACATTGTTTTTTTATTAGAACTGAGTCACTATGATTAGACCATATTCAAGAGGGGAGGAATTAGACTTCACCTTTTGATGGAAGGTGCTATGGATTGAATGTTTGTGATCTCCCAAAATTCTTATGTTCAGATCCTAACCCCCAATGCAATGGTTTTTGGAGATGGGGCCTTCAGGAGGTGACCTGGTCATGAGGGTGGGGCCTTCATGAACAGATTAGTGCTCTTATCAAAGAGATACCAGGGAGTTCTTTCACTCTTCTGCTATGTGAGGACACAGAGGAAAAAATACTGCCTGTGAACCAAGAAGCAGGCTCTCATTAGACACTGAATATGCTGGCACCTTGATCTTGGATTTTCGAGTCTTCAGAACTATGAGAAATAAATTTCTGTTGTTTATAAGGCACCCAGTGAATTAGCAGCCTGAACAAACGAAGACAGGAGAAATATCAAAGAATTTGCTGACATATGTAGAACCACCAAATATTGCCTAACAACAGAGAATTTCCTTAAATTTGATAAGCAAATGTAAGTGGTAGGCAAATATCTACCTTGCCCTGATCAGTAGATCTGTGTTGCTTTTCATATTCACTTATAGTAGGGCTGAACCAAGGGATAACACAACTCCATTAGCTCCTGGTCCCTCTGGAGACTTCTCATAAATAGCTATAGGGCCCCTGTGGGAATGCAGGCCAGTCTGTGGGTGTAATGTAAGTTATAATTTTTAAATATTTAGATACGTGGTACACAGCCCTCCATTTGAACGCTTGCCTTGAACTCCACAAACGCTAACCATGAGCCTGTTGTAAAACCATGCCCCACCCAAGAGAAATCTGATGGGACCATTCTAGACATAGAAGTTAAGGTTTATCACTAACTCTGTAGTAATGAGAAACTGAAGATTTGAGTCCTGCTGCATATTCTTTAGAATTTGTTATAAATACTTGGCACATTAAACTCTGTTTTCCTCAATATAAAATTAATACTTTTTAAATGTAAATTCTCAAGGTAAATAACCCCTCTAGGTATTTTTATACTTTAAATACTTTTGATCATACCTGACTATTAAAATTAATATCTTAAATCTTGAGGTAGGAGAGACCAGACAAGTAAATTCATTGCAAAAAAAAGTGCCTCAAAAAGGCACAATGATATTGCCATGTCTGACTATCCTATGCCTTACATCAGTTTCTAACAGGTGATTACTCATGCAATGATAGAGAGACATGTCTACAATACTACTTCTTACTGATTATGCAGAAACATCTTCATATCACAATTTCTTATAATGTTCCTCAATGAAAAGCCTACTTCATGATAACAAAACAAAACAAAATGAAACCATGTTTTCGGGAAATGCTTTAGTAAGAGTCATGATTTCCAGAGAGTCTGAATGAATAACTTCAAGCAGATATTTCTCTGAAGTCTTGTGTATTATCTTTAAAAGTTTTGAATATTTTTGATCTATTCAATAATATAACTGTGGTTGATAGATATACGTAATTATGTTGATATATATGTGTATATATACAGTTACATATAATTATATTAAAATATATTTAAATTTATATAAATATATTTTATATCTAAAAATGTATTTCTATTTTATTATAAATTATATATAATATACATCTATAAAAATATATTAAACATGTGATATATAAGTATAATAAATATATATTTATTATAACATATATATAACAAAATAAATAAAATAATAAAATAGAAGTATTAGCTCAGGAGTTAGACTCTCAGGGTTAAATCCCATTTTTGCCATCTTCTACTGTGATGAGAAGGTTACAAAATCACTCTTTGCTCCAGTTTCCTATCTTGAAATAGAATAAATATACTTACCTCACAGCGTTTTGAAAGGATTAAATGAATTAATACATGAAATTTTCTTTAAACACTACTTGGCATATAAATGTTATATGCTTGATAAATAAAATATTATGTGCTCAATATTATTATAGCTCAATAAATATTAGCTTTTAGCGGGGCACCTAGGTGGCTCAGTTGGTTAAATGTTGGACTCTTGGTTTTGGGCTCAGGTCGTGATCTCAGGGTTGTGAGATAGAGCCCCGCATCGGGCTCCACACTTAGCAGGGAGTCTACTTGTCCGTCTCTGCTCCTTGCCAGCACCCCTCTAGAATAAATAAAATCTTAAAAAGATATTAGCTTTTAGCTATTGCTGTGTAACAAGGCACTGCAAAACATAGTGACTTAGAACAAAAACCAGCAATTTACTTTCTCTCATAGTTTCTGTGGACCATGAATTTGGGAAGGGTTCAAATGATTATTTCTGGTTTGAAGGGTTGTAGCTGAAACAATGAGGGGCTGGAGTAAGCTGGGAGTTGACTGGACATCTCTTTTCAAGAAGTCCTGAGTTCGTCCTTTTGTTCTCACACATGGGCTATTTTGGGCTTCCTCACAGCATGGATGCTTCAGGACACTTAGTTTATAAGCATAGAGACTCAGGGCTCCAAGTGTGATTATTCAGTAGCAAGGTGGAAACTAAATTGTCTTTTATTATCTAGTCTCAGAAGTCAGACAGCATCACTTCTACTATATTCTATTTGTTGAAACTGTCACAAAAGCCCAGCTGGATTCAAGGGAAAAGGTTATAAATTTCACCTTTCAATGGATAGAGTTGCATTATAAAAGAATATGTGGGTTAGGAGATATTATCTAGGCCATCTTTAGAAGACACAATCTGCCACAGCTATTATTATTATCTAGTGCTTTCTTGACACTGTCACAAACCTCAAGAGGATATATACCAACAGGTGAAGAAACATAGTACAAGTATATTTCTCTCTTGAAATGAAATGAAAATTGTCTCAATCAGCCTATTGCCTGATGCTAAGGAGTATTTGACTTCATAGAATTTTCTCACAAATGGAGATATTCTATGTTGTTGGTTGAAAGAAGATACATAGTCTGTTGGTACCAGATGCAAAGGTGTCCTACTTCATGTTTTGTTAATAATGGAGTCTAATGTGAATCATTGTTTAAAAAGAGAGTCATTTTTCCTTCTTAAGATGGTATGCTCTGAAAAT
>NC_138369.1:68927386-68942906 GCF_054177405.1 Leptonychotes weddellii
TATTCTTTTCTTTGATCTCCTATTGAGTTTGTAGGTGTTCAGAATGGTTTGATCCCTATCCAGCTGAATTCCTGAGACCAGACGAAATCCAGTTCTCCTACTCCTCCACCATCTTGCTCCACCCCCTGACCAAGCATTTCTATCTCTGGTGCCCGACTTGGTGTGGAGTCTGCAAACCCAGCAGATCCCTGCTGTGCGCTCCCATGCCGCTCCTCTCGGGGGAGGAAGGGGAGTCTCCCCGATCTGCCGCTTGTTGGGTCCCTGATGGAGGAGCAGTGGCCCAACTGTGCCGCGGATCACAGTTTATGGCAACCCGGAGCTGAGAGCCCGTGCCTCGGCTCCGTCTCTGCAGCCGGCTTCCTTGCTCCGACACCTGGGAGCTCTGCCGCACTCAGGCACCCCTGGTCTTTCTGTGACCCCAAGGGTCCTGAGACCATACTGTCCCGTGATTGTTCCACCCCCCCCTTAGCCACTGGATTGAGGTCCCTCAGTGGAGCTGACTTCTCAAAGTTCTGATTTTGTGCTCTGCTTTTCTATCACTTGCCAGAAGTGGCCGACGGAGGCCCTCTCCCCCGCCGTCTATCCTCCCGAATATCGCCTTGGATTCATTTCTCCACACGTCCTACCTTCCAGAAAGTGGTCGCTTTTCTGTTCAGAGAGTTATTGCTATTCTTTTCTTCAATCTCCTGTTGAGTTTGTAAGTGTTCAGAATGGTTTGATCCCTATCCCACTGAATTCCTGAGATCAGACGAAATCCAGGTCTCCTACTCCTCTGCTGTGTTCTTTTAACATGACCCATGTTGTAGGTTTTTGATCATTTCCTTACCTTCTGGTACTACAAGATGCTCCAGGATTATCATTTTTATTTCATGGTCCAGGCCTGGAATCAGTCATTTCTCCAAGGAAACTTGGTGTCTTTTACTGAAGTATTTGTTTGCTGATATGTTGTGAGAAACAACTTTATTAACTAGAGTACACTGTTTATATGGTTACTTTTGTCTTTAGTCTTACAGTTTCTACAAAGTGTCATTCTTTGAAGTTACTTAGATCAGCACTTTTTTTTCCCATTCTCTTCACTCTCTTGTTCCTGTCTTAGGGAAAACAATCTAGCCTCTCACAATTAAATATGATGTAAGTTATGGGTTAATTATATATGTACTCATGTACAGGAACCCCACAAAGATATGAAACTCAAAGTAACCAGAACAGGAGGTTTTATACCTTTTAGGCAAAGAAACAATAATTTTGTGAAGAATTGAGAAGACAAAGGAGTTTGGGCTAGGGGTAGTAAGATGGTAAGAAGTAACAAGATATATTTATAAAGCCTTCTTGGCCCTAAATTTACCTGTCTTTAGCTATAAGGATGCCTTCTACCCTGCTGCTACAGGAAGGTTACCTTTCACATGGGAGATTTATCTCCTGCTTTCAGAGTGACAAAGAAGGGTCAAAGCATCCTTGCACTGGCTATTTCTTAAGTACCTTCATTTTAGAAATTTTTAAAAAAAATTTATTCAATTAATTCACATATAGTGTTTTATTAGTATAAAGGTAGAGGTCACTGATTCATCAGTCTTATATAATGCCCAGTGCGCATTATATCACTTGCCCTCCTTAATGTCCATCATCCAGTTAACCCATCCCCCCATGCCCCTTCCCTCCAAAAACCCTGTGTTTTCTGTGATTAAGAGTCTCTTATGGTTTGTCTCCCTCTCTGATTTTGTCTTGTTTTATTTTCTCCTCTCATCCCCTATGATTCTCTGTTCTGTTTGTAAATTCCACCTATGAGTGAGATCATATGATAATCGTCTTTCTCTGATTGACTTATTTTGCTTAGCATAATACCCTCTAGTACCATCCTCGTCATTGCAAAAGGCAAGATTTCATTCTTTGTGATGGCTGAGTAGTATTCCATTGTATAAATACCACATCTTCTTTATCCATTCATCTGTCAATGGACATCTGGGCTCTTTCCATAGTTTGGCTGTTGTGGACATTGCTGCTATAAACATTATGGTGCAGGTGCCCCTTTGAATCACTACATTTATATCTCTGGGGTGAATCCCTAGTAGTTCAATTGCTGGGTCACCAGGTAGCTCTATTTTCAACTTTTTGGGGCAACCCCCATACTGTTTTCTAGAGTGGCTGCACCAGTTTACATTCCCATCAATAGTGTAAGAGGGTTCCCTTTGCTCTGCATCCTTGTCAACATCTGTTGTTTCCTGACTTGTTAATTTTAACCATTCTGGTGTAAGGAGGTATCTCATTGTGGTTTTGATTTGTATTTCCCTGATGGTAAGTGATGTTGAGCATTTTTTCATCTGTATGTTGGCCATTTGTATGTCTTCTTTGGAGAAATGTCTGTTCATGTCTTCTGCCCATTTCTTGATTGGATTATTTGTTTCCTGGGTGTTGAGTTGGTAAGTTCTTTGTAGATGTTGAATACCAGCCCTTTATCTGATAAGACATTAGCAAATATCTTCTCTCATTCTGTACATTGCCTTTAAATTTTGTGGGCTCTTTCCTTTGCCGTGTAGAAGTTTTTATCTTGATGAAGTCCCAATAGTTCATTTTTGCCTTTATTTCCCTTGTCTTTGGGGTCATGTCTAACAAGAAGTTGCTGTGGCTGAGGATGAAGAAGTTACTGCCTGTGTTCTCCTCTAGGATTTTGATGGATTCCTGTCTCACATTTATGTCTTTCATCCATTTTGAGTTTATTTTTGTGTATGGTGTAAGGAAGTGGTCCAGTTTCATTCTTCTGCATGTGACTGTCCAATTTTCCCAGCACCATTTGTTGAAGAGACTTTTTTTCTTCCATTGAATATTCTTTCCTAGTTGATCATATAGTTGAGGGCCCATTTCTGGGTTCTCTATTCTGTTCCATTGATCTATGTGTCTGTTTTTGTGCCAGTACCATACTGTTTTGATGATTACAGCTTTGTAATAGAACTTGAAGTCTGGAATTGTGATGCCACCAGCTTTGGTTTTCTTTTTTCAACATTCCTTTGGCTACTCAGGGTCTTTTCTCATTCCATACAAATTTTAGGATTATTTGTTCCAGCTGTGTGGAAAAAGTTGATGATATTTTGATAGGGATTGCATTGAATGTATAGATTGCTCTAGGTTGCATAAACATTTTAACAATATTTGTTCTTTGAATCCATGAGCATGGAATGTTTTTCATTTCTTTGTGGTCTTCCTCAATTTCTTTCATTAGTATTCTATAGGTTTCTGAGTACAGATCCTTTACCTCTTTGTTTAAGTTTATTCCTAGGTATCTTATGGTTTTGGATGCAATTGTAAATGGGATTGAGTCCTTAATTTCTCTTTCTTCTGTCTCATTTTAAGGTATAGAAATGAAACTGACTTCTCTTCATTGATTTTATATCCTGCCATTTTGCTGAATTCCTATATGAGTCCTAGCAATTTGGGGGTGAAAGCTTTTGGGTTTTCCACATAGAGTATCATGTCATCTGGGAAGAGTGAGTTTGACTTCTTCTTTGCTGTTTCTTGGATGCCTTTCATTTCTTTTTGTTCTCTGATTGTTAAGGCTAGTACTTCTAGAACTATGTTGAACAACAGTGGTGAGAGTGGACATCCCTGTCGTGTTCCTGACCTTTGGGGAAAAGCTCTCAGTTTTCCCCATCGAGAATGATATTCACTGTGGGCTTTCTGTATATGGCTTTTATTATATTGAGGCATGTTCCCTCTGTCCCTACACTGTGAAGAGATTAAGAAAGGATGCTATATTTTTTCAAATGCTTTTTCTGCATCCACTGAGAGGATCATATGGTTCTTGTCCTTTCCTTTATTAATGTAGTATATCACATTGATTGATTTGTGGATGTTAAACCACCCTTGCAGCCCAGTAATAAATCCCACTTGGTCGTGGTGAATAATCATTTTAATGTATTGTTGGATCCTATTGGCTAGTATCTTGGTGAGAATTTTTGCATTCATGTTCATCAGGGATATTGGTCTGAAATTCTCCTTTTTGATGGGGTCTTTGGTTTTGGGATCAAGGTAATGCCTTATAGAAAGAGTTTGGAAATTTTCCTTTCATTTCTATTTTTTGAAACAGCTTCAGAGGAATAGGAATTAATTCTTCTTTAAATGTTTGGTAGACTTCCTCTGGGAAGCCATCCAGCCCTGGACTCTTGTTTGTTGGGAGATTTTTGATTACTGCTTCAATTTCCTTGCTGGTTATGGGTCTGTTCAGGTTTTCTATTTCTTCCTGTGTCAGTTTTGGTGTTATACTTCTCCAGGAATGCATCCATTTCTTCCAGATTGTCTAATTTGTTGGCATATGGTTGCTCATAATATGTTTTTATAATTGTTTGTATTTCTTCGGTTCTGATTGTGATCTCTCCTCTTTAATTCATGACTTTATTTTTTGGGGTCCTTTCTCTTTTCTTTTGGATAAGTCTGGCCAGGGGTTTATCAGTCTTATTAATTCTTTTAAAGAACAAGCTTCTAGTTTCCTTGATCTGTTCTGCTGTTCTTTTGGTTTCTATTTCATTGATTTCTGCTCTGATCTTTATTATTTCTCTTCTCCTTCTGGGTTTATGCTTTATTTTTTGTTCTTTCTCCAGCTCCTTTAGGTGTAAAGTTAAGTTTTATATTTGAGACCTTTCTTGTTTCTTGAGAAAGGCTTGTATTGCTATATACTTCCCTCTTAGGACCACCTTTCCTATATCCCAGACGTTTTGAACAGTTGTGTTTTCATTTTCATTAGTTTCCATGAATTTTTTAATTCTTCTTTAATTTCCTGGTTGACCCATTCATTTTTTAGTAGGATGCCCTTTAGCTTCCACATATTTGAGTTATTTCCAACTTTCCTCTTGTGATTGAGTTCTAGTTTCAAAGCATTATGGTCCAAAAATATGCAGGGAATGATCCCAATCTTTTAGTACCAATTGACACCTGATTTGTGACCCAGGATGTGATCTATTCTGGAGAATATTCCATGTACACTTGAGAGGAATGTGTATTCTGTTGCTTTAGGATGGAATTCTCTGAATATATCTGTGAAGTCCATCTGGTCCAATGTTATTCAAAGCCCTTGTTTCCTTGTTGATATTCTGCTTAGATGATCTGTCCATTGCAGTGAGTCGGGTGTTAAAGTCCCCTACTATTATTGTATTATTATCAATGTGTTTCTTTAATTTTGTTATTAATTGTTTTATATAATTGGCTGCTCCCATGTTGGGGGCATAAATATTTGCAGTTGTAAGATTTTGTTGGATAGACCCTTTACTTATGATATAGTGTCCTTCCTCATCTCTTATTATAGTCTTTGGTTTAAAATCTAATTTGTCTGATATAAGGAAGGATTGCTAATCCAGATTTCTTTTGATGTCCATTAGCATGATAAATGTTTTTCCACCCCATCACTTTTAATCTGGAGGTGTTTGGCTCTAAAATGAGTCTCTTGCAGACAGCATATCAACAAGTCATGCTTTTTTGTCCAACCCAATAGCTTGTGTCTTTTGATTGGGGCATTTAGCCCATTAAATTCAGAGTAACTATTGAAAGATATGAATTTAGTGCCATTATACTACCTGTAAAGTAACTGTTTCTGTATATTGTCTCTGTTCCTTTCTGGTTTATGCTACTTTTGGGCTCTCTCTTCACTTGAAGGATCCCCTTTATTATTTCTTGCAGGGCTGGTTTAGTGATCACAAATTCTTCATTTTCCTAGTTGTCCCTGGAAGCTTTTTTTCTCTCCTTCTACTTTGAATGACCTCCTTGCTGGATAAAGTATTCTTGGGTGCATATTTTTCTCATTTAGCACCCTGAATATATCATGCCAGTCCTTTCTGGCCTGCCAGGTCTCTGTGGATAGGTCTTCTGCCAGGCTAATGTTTCTACCCTTGTAGGTTATGGACCTCTTATCCTGAGCTGCTTTCAGGATTTTCTCTTTGTTTCTGAGACTTGTAAGTTTTACTATTAGATGTTGGGGTGTTGACCTATTTTTATTGATTTTGAGGGGTGTTCTCTGTGCCTCCTGGACTTAAGTGCCTGTTTCCTTCCCCAGATTAGAGAAATTCTCTGCTATAATTGCTCCTATATACTTTTTGCCCACCCCCCACTCTCTTTCCTCTTTTTCTGGGATCCCAATTCTAATATTGTTTCACTTTGTGGTATCACTTATCTCTCAAAATTTCCCCTCATGATCCAATAGTTGTTTCTCTCTTTTTCTCAGCTTCTTTATTTTCCATCATTTTTCTTCTATATCTCTAATTCTGTCTTCTGCCTCATTTATCCTAGCAGTTAGAGCCTACGTTTTTGATTGCATCTCATTAGTAGCCTATTTTATTTTGACTGATTAGATTTTAATTCTTTTATTTCTCCAGAAAGGGATTCTCTAGTGTTTTCTATGCCTTTTTCAAGCCCAGCTAGTATCTTGTAATCATTATTGTGAACTCTAGTTCCAACATCTTACTTATATCCATACTGATTAGGTCCCTGGCAGTCAGTACTGCCTCTTGTTCTCTTTTTTGAGGTGAGTTTTTCCATCTTCTCATCCCTGCAGAAAGTGGTCACTTTTCTATTTGTGGAGTTGTAGCTATTCTTTTCTTAGATCTCTGGTTGTGTTCGCAGGTGTTCAGAATGATTTGATAGCTATCTAGCTGAATTCCTGGGACCAAACGAAACTAAGGTCTCCTACTCCTCTGCCATCTTGGACTATCCATCTCTAAAGTACCTTTAATTCAAAATAATCAATATGCCCAAATGGCATATTTTAGGGTGACACATTTTAAACCCGTACACTGGTTTGCATTGAATGGCCTTCTATAGTGGGCTCTCTCACTCACATATTTCACATGATTACTAAACTTATTTCAAATCATGCCACTGAGATTTTAGATCAAATCTGTAAGGTTTCTTTGAATATGTTTTGTCAAATACTTAGAGCTCAGTGAATCTAAACTTGAGCATATTTTTACTGATAATTCCAAAAATTTTTCACCCAAGGGGCACCTGGGTGGCTCAGTCAGTTACGCGTCTGCCTTTGGCTCAGGTCATGGTCCCAGGGTCCTGGGATTGAGCCCCATGTCAGGCTCCCTGCTCAGCAGGAAGTCTGCTTCTCCCACTCCCTCTGCTTGTGCTCCCCCTGCTTGTGCTCTCTCTCTGTTACATAAAAAAATAAAATATTTAAAACATTTTTTTCACCCAAGTTTGCCTCCCATTATGCCTTTCTCTTCTCCAGTCAGCTTATCTGAAATTGAGGAAAATGTGTATCAATTCACAGTTTTCCTCCTTAATGCAACACTTGTAGGTTGTTTGAAAAAAAAAGAGGAGATGGATGGCTCATGGTAGCCTCTGGTATTTCACCTGTAGCTTCTAGCCATGTCTCCATTCCTTGATTTCAAGTGGCAATGACTTAGTTTGTTGTTCCCATTGTGTGATCTACATCATGGGTACAACTTTCATCCCCTGAGTTGTACCTTTTTTATGTTACAAAAGCCAATTTCCTTTGAAAATGATGACTCTGTTTTCTCAGGATTCTCTCTGTAGTGATGAATTAGTAACACTTACAAGTTTTCCACTTGATTTCCTTTCTGGAAGAGTGCAGCATGCTTATATCTCTTTGGACTTGGGGCTCCAAAGACATTTCTTTGACTGGTGTTTCCCTGGAACTTAAAGAATGTTTTCTTTTTCCCCCCCTCAAAAGTATCTTCAAGGAAAAGTAATGACAATGTCTCTAAAATTCTAATCAGGGGGCGCCTGGGTGGCTCAGTCGTTGGGCGTCTGCCTTCGGCTCAGGTCATGGTTCCAAGGTCCTGGGATCGAGCCCCGCATCGGGCTCCCTGCTCGGTGGGAGGCCTGCCTCTCCCCCCTCCACTCCCCCTGCCTGTGCTCCTCTCTCGCTGTGTCTCTCTCTGTCAAATGAATAAATAAAATCTTTAAAAAAAAATAAAAATAAAAAAATAAAATAAAATTCTAATCAGTTTCCACAATCCCCCTACATCTCATCATTACATGTACATCTTTAGTAATATTTTTAAAATATTGCATAAATTTTAAGTATGATTTATAAAGGGAAAATAACTAATAATATTGATATATTAAGTATTACATGTTGTGGGTCCCTCTCATACAGTGCAAAAAAGATATATTGTCACATTATTTTAATGCTAATGGAGTGGGATGTGGCAAAAATAACAAAATTTATTTTAATACAGTGTATCTGTTCATACAGTGTATGTGTTTTTAATATACAATATTTCACATAAATACTTAGTTCTTTAATTTAGAATTTACAAGTCAGTTATTTTTTAAAATGGTTATATGTAGTTTGGGTCATCCAGTTGAAACTTGCATTTTTTTTCTGTGGTTGACTAATATAGTTCAGATTTTGGCTATAGAAAGGGCTATATCAGATGAGTCCAAATACCAAATAACATGAGCTCAAGTACCAAATACTCCATGCTACAGTGCAGTATTTTTAAACCTGCTTACAGATTACCAATAAAATATTACTTTACTGTCATTTTGATTTCATTAGTTTTTCCTAATGTACTTCAGTTTGCTCTGTTTCAAGATCATTTTAGTGATTAAAAATTAAGTTTAGTTCCACTGTGCATGATGTAGGTATTTGGTACCCTGGAGGATATTTTTTAAATTAACAATTCATTTTTAGCAGATCCAAAATAAAACAATTAAAGTCTTTTCCTTGATGTTCAGAATGAGCTGGCATGAGATTAAAACAAAAGAAGGTTGGCCCGCATGATTGCTGCATTTGAAAGCCTCATTTGAACTTCCTTTTATAGGCTCTTGGCTACTCTGTATTATTGGCTGGGAACCACTCTGGCAATTATCAAAGTTGAGAATTACAAATTATGCAAAGCTCTCTCAGACAATCTAGGACACCAATGTACTTTATTTTTAACAAATGACATATAAGTGTAAAATATTTATGATAATCCTTCACATTACACTAGTAGGTGTCTTGTGTCCTTTTGTTAGGACATCTCAGGACTGTGAAATTTCCTTTCAGTTGGTTACATTTAAGTCTGCTGACAACTGGCATGAGAATGTCTGTTTTTATTATAATTATTAGGCTTTAGATTAAATCACTAGAAGGGATTTAGACAAGTAAAACAGTACATGTTTTAAATTGCTCTGGGAGTTGTTAGGTTACTTATAAAGTGTTTTCTTAATGAAAGAATTGGAATTGAAAATAATTGCAAAATAGTTTTTAAAAAGTATCATAAAATGGCAAAAGCAGAGTTCATCTTGAAAAGTACACTAATTGATGGAGAATAATATATTCTTTTAAAATAAATTCTGTCATCTATGTATATGACAATTTTTAAAATGACTATCACTGTTGGATCTAGCATTTTGGTCAGTTCCAATTTTGGCATCAAGAAATAATTAGGAAGGGGGAAGAATATTTTATTTAAGCATCATCCTATTCTAGAATCTTGCCTGTTGAAATCTGAATGTTTCAATTTCTATTTACTATATAATAATGGTACAAATTTCATTTCAGAATTGCTGTCAAATTGGTCTTTCTTTTAAAGCTCTAAGCATTTCTTTTCCTTGCTCAAAGATCTGCTTTCAATGTCCCTCATTGCATATAGAATAAAGTTCAAAACCCTTACCCTGATCCTTTAATATTTTGGATCCTAATTTATGCCCTGTTTTCTGCTCACACTATTCTCTCTGCTTGGAATGCTTTTGTCCATCTCTTTATGTTCAAATTTTATCTATCCCATCAGGGCTCCATTTAAATGCAAACCTTCCATCACGGTCTCTTTCAATTTCAGCATTGGACCCAAGAGTCCATTTGCTATGAGCTGTGTACCATTTTAGGCACTTTACATATGTGACACAGATATTTTAAACACATTAGACTGATGAATTTTCATTTCCTCTTCAATCATGTTGGCTTGTAGTCTTCTATTTCAAGGCTGAGCCATGAGGCCCATCATACCAGGGGTGAAGAACAGAAGCATTGGCCTGCTTTAAGTCTCAAGGTGACTTCTTATACTGAGACAATGATTTTTAAATCCTAGCCTTGTAGAAATTTCTTAATTTCAAATGTCCTCTTTTACCTAATCAGGAATCATGTCTGGGTCTCCAAATCATGGACCATTTTTTTTTTAAGATTTTATATATTTATTTATTTGAGGGAGTGAGCAGGAGCAAGGAGGGGGCAGAGGGAAAGGGAGAAGCAGACTCCCTGCTGAGCAGGGAGCCCAACTTGGCTTGATCCCAGACCCAGGGAACATGACCTGAGTCAAAGGCAGATGCTTAATTGACTGAGCCACCCAGGTGTCCCTCATGGAGCATTTTTATATGTCAGGGTCTGAGGGAACTCTTGATGTGATATAGAAGGAGAGAAAAGCCCATCTCATTTGGCTGGGGGCATAAAGGTAAAAGATGGAAGTAGAGACAGAGCAGAAGTAAGAAATAGGCATTTATATATTTTCTCCCTTTCAGGGTAGAACCCAGATGGCATGTCACATGGTGGAAATATCCAGATAACTATGAAGGAGCATGAAAACTTAGAAGAAGAGTCTAGTGGTATGTTTCCTTAATAAGCCTCTAAGAAAGGCTCCATACTCAGCATGTTCTGCATGGTACAGTCTAGATTAAATGGCATGGACAGAGAAAAAAGTCTTCATAGATGAGACAGAAGAAACCCCCAGGCTTCCCATGGTCTGTGGAGTACACACTGAGGATTCATGGGTTTAGTGGAAGAGGCAAGGTATGGAGAGGTTACCAAGGGCAGGAAGTTCTGATCAGGAGAAAATGGCTGGGACAAGGATTTCAGCCAAAGGTAGCATCATGGTATCACAAAAGCTCAAATGGGGCCATTGCATCCCATTGTCATTAATTTAGGGAGCAGACCTACTCAGCCACTTTACAAAAGGAGCCATTAAAGCTTTAGAGGCTTCCTTTTACACATCTTCTTCAAGGACATACTTAGCACATCCCACCTAATGGGCACTGATGCCATCTTGGTAAATAGAAACAAGGGGATAAAAAACCGGATGATAGTTTGAATCTGGAGGGTCTTTTTCTTTTGAGGGTCTTTTTTTTCATCAACTAATAAAAATTGATTATTAATTGTATGTTTTTTAAGGCTTCTAGATTCTCCTTCCACTATTGTCTAGCATTAGAGGCTTGTGAGAAGATTAAAATGGTTATAGAGTATAAAGCAGCTACATACTTTGTTTAATTTTGTTTGGTCAATCTGCATTTAGTGGGAGTGAAATTTTGACCTTGTTACAATTTAATGGTAACAATAATCCTGCATCTGTCAGATGGAGATCTCAAGACAAGAATTTTAGTGCAAGTCATTTATTTGGGAGGTGATTCCAGGAAACCCCAGGAGGAAAGTGAGACAGGGAAGAGCAGGAAACCAATGAAGTATAATTAAGCAAGTTAACATTATGGGTAGCTCTTGAGCACACTCCTACACACATTAGGGGTAGCTCTTAGGCTGGTGGGCTCAAGACTGTCAAATAGCCAGTGAGTGATCCTAGTTGATGGCTGGCATTTGCAACTAAGTCAGTAATTCTCACCTAATATCGTCTCTTGTTTTTTGTTTGGATCGTATAGCCTGAAATCATGTAAGTGACCTCTTGTTTACTCTCAAGACTTTTCCCTTGTCAATGTGGAAATATATTTTAATGATCATTAGGGATTAAGGAGGAAATATAGGGGTGATGCTGCTACTTGACCAAGTGCAGAAGTTAGGGAGGAGCTATTATAGATATTTGAAACTATTCCTAAACCAGTTAGACCACCAGAAGCTTTCTTATTTGGAATATATTATCTCAGTTCTTTTTAGACCACCTTTACTAAACTGTGTTTCATTATTCTTTAAGGTTTTTTAAAAAATAGCTATACAATTATAATAATGGTGAACATTTATAGAGGTCTTATGTTTTGGGCACATTGTTAGGTGTCTTAAATTGAGTTCTAGCAAAACTATCTGCATAAATTATGGTCAATAATACTTAAACTCATTGAATTGCTATAAAGATTAAAGAAGCTCATGCATCTAAAGTGCTTGGCACTAAGTAAGAACTCAATATATAGTATAGTGGTGATTATTCTCATTGTGGTTATTATTATATCTTATTATAATACATCTCTGTAGGTATGACTGATTAAAAAGTATAGTTGGAAGCCCCAGAACTTCGAAATGCAATATTATGAATTCTTAATAAACAGAACTAAATATTGCATATGACTTTTTTTCTAAAAAGGTAGTTTTGGGGAATAAGGATAGAGCTATACTTAATTAAATGTATGTGAAATTAGATTTATCTAATCAGAACAGCCTTGTTGGAGGAAAAAAGCAAGTATAAAAAATACCCTATTTTTTGTGACTTTCACTAGAGATTCTCTTTGTTGATGGGAATCTTTAACTGTGGTAATAAATTTAAACACCTTATTGTACTAAACTTCTTTATTTATGATGACAGCTATAATGAGAAGGAGGAACCATTACTTTTCTGGCTATTCACAGTGTTTAATCTTGGTGTCTTCTCTGGAAGTAAAGGGAGTAAAAGAAACTAATTGGGTGTTTCCAGTCAAAGAATGTCCCCTCCTTTAAATGATCACATGAGGCTTTCTTCTAGGAACAGTAAGTGGAGCTAACAAACTTGCTTCTGAATGTGAAGTAATGAGGTAAATAAAGTCTTTAGAAAGGGCAATTAGCGGAGTAAGTGTTTTCTTTTATTTAAGAATGATAAAGACTTCGGTAAACTTGGAACTCAGTAGGTTAGAAGTTACCCAATGGTTTCCTCATAAATGGTGATAATGAGGGATTTGTATATTCACAAGTAGCTATTTTCATTCATCTATAATTATAAATAAAAATGAATATATACATATATGCCTGAATTCATATAGGCTCAAAGCCTAGGGGAATTAGATTTTTTTTTTTTTTTAAAAAGGCTGACTTTGATTTTTTCTTCCCTGGAAACCACCTTTATCAACATAAAAACAATCAATAAGCCAGACTCATTCCTTCATATTTATTTCTTCTCTAATCCTCCCTTTTACTTAATGGTATCATAGAAGTACTTGTGTTAGTACATTGTAAATGACCTTTGTTATCTTAAAGTCTCAGCTGTCTAATGGGTCTGGGAAAGTGACCTCTACTTCCATGTCTGAGGATGATGACTTGTGGCTTCCACAAAGAAGAGGATTGTTACAGGGAAATAGAGAGGGGGCTTCTGAGCACATGCCTACAGCAATTCTGCTAAATCTGTGGGACTCTTGGGGATAAATGGTAGTGGAGGGGGAGAGCTCATCTCAAGATTCACCTGTCAAATTCCTTCTCTCATCTATCTATTCATGCACTTCAACAAATATTTGAGTACCTCCTATGTGCCTGGCTTTGTGTTAGGTGCTAAGTTTATGGTAGTGGACAAGATAAATAAAATAAAAAGCTGGTGTTATCATGGAGCTTACATTCTATTAGATTCTTCTAGGAAGACTTCCTGATCATTTTGACTTTTATTCATTTTCCTCTTATTAATTTGCTCATTCATCTTTAATTAAAAACAGTTAGTAAGTAATTACTAAGTGCCAGAATGTCAGATATTGCAAATTCTCAGTGAGACAAAAGCAAATTAGTTACCACTTCTATCCTCATGGAGAAGTTGAACAAGTAGACCAATTTTGGCACACTGAGAAAAGTGCAATGACAGAGAAATTCAAGGTGCTAAGGGACTGAAGACTAGGAGAATTAATTCTGCTTGAGTAGATCTAAAGATTTTTAGAGGAGGGGTATTGCTTCGCTATCATCACAGTGCTCCATAAGAAATTACTCTAAAACTCAATGGCTTGCACAGCCACCATTTATTATTGCTCATGAATATAAATGTTGGCTGGATGGATCTGCTGATATTGGCTCAACTTGCTCATGTGTCTACCACATGTGAGGGTCAGGTAGGCAGTTTGGCTGATTCTAAGAGTTATCACATATTCGGCTCTCAGCTGCTTCAGGATGATCTTGGCTCTTTGCCTTGTTTCTGTCACATCTTTTTACAGGCTGCCTGGACATGATCTTACAGTGGAGGCAGAGGTGCAAGGGAAAGTGAGAGAACAGGCCTCAGTGTTAAGTGCTTTTCAAGCCTTTGCTTGCACATTCCCTTGGTCAAAGAAAACCCCCTGCCTGAACCTAGACCCAAACCCAGCACGAGTTGAACACACTGTCCACAATGGGGAGAGTGAAGAATCAGGGCTATCCACATCATCAGTTTACTATAGGAGGTAATAAATTGGCTGAGCTTTGAAATGTGAACAAGAATCAGATGAACATTCCAAGGAGAGGTACTAACACATGTGATGATGTTGAATCCTGAAAGATTTTTAATTTAGGGAGCCCCAAGGAAATTGATATGTTTGGAGGAAATAATGCCTGGTAAAATGGTATTTTAGTAATGCCAAGTTCTTTCCCCTCTCAAACCTTCTTTCATGGTGCCTCTTTGGAGTATTCTTCTTCAAGTACTCTTACTAACTCCTGGTCATCCTTTAGGTCTTAGCTCAAATGTCACTTCTTTTTTTTAAATTTATTTTTATTTTTTATTTTTTAAAGATTTTATTTATTTATTTGACAGAGAGAGAGATAGCGAGAGCAGGAACACAAGCAGGGGAGTTGGAGAGGGAGAAGCAGGCTTCCCGCTGAGTAGGGAGCATGATGTGGGACTCGATCCTAGGACCCCCAGGATCATGCCTTGAGCCCAAGGCATACACTTAATGACTGAGCCACCCAGGTGCCCCTCAAATGTCACTTCTGAAGACTGATAAACACTGACCACGCCACAGTTTGTATTATCCCTTTCCCAATCAGATTATTTTAGCTCACGGCAACCCATTTTACCATTTAATACTTTTATCACAGTTTGTAATTACATGAATGTAGGCATCTATTTATCTCATATCTGTCTTCTCCATAGAAGAAGGTCCATCAGAAGCTCTGTCAGAGCACAAATTCTTCATTTACTATTGTATTTTCAATGTTTGTCAGTGAATACCTAGGTATTCAGTAATGAATGAGGGAGTGAATGGAAGAATATAACTAGAGTGTTAAGCGAGAGCCAGTCATAAACAACCTTTGGTGTGGAGTAGAGGAATTTGAATTTTGTCCTGGAAGCTAAAGGGAGTCTTTGGAGGATTTTAAATGAGAGGCTGACAAGGTAATTCTGAACTTTAAAGAGACTATCTTATTGGAAGAATGATTGGTACAAAATCTAAGTGTAGGCAGAGACACCAGTTTGGAGGCCACAAACTCCAGGTGAGAAGTGACAAAAGTCTAGACAAAGGATGTGGGAATAGAAAGATTACGCAGACAGAAGAGGGAATCCATAGGACATGTTTTCTCATTTTGTCTGGTGTTCTGGATTTCTTACTTTCAGAAATCATCATAAAGCAACAAAGAGGAGAAGCAAAAACATGTTCATACGTGTTTGATGGAACTAAAGTATTGGCAACTCCAAACCATAATGTATGAACAAGGGCTGTCAAATGGCATGAAATTAAAGAA
>NC_138369.1:68943406-68964599 GCF_054177405.1 Leptonychotes weddellii
TACAGAGATTTCCCATATACTCCCTGCCCCACACATGCACACAGCCTCCCCCATTATCAACAGCCCCCACCAGAGTGGCACATTTGTTAGAACTGAGGAACCTACACAGGGACATCAAAATCACTAGAAGTTCAAGGTTTAAGGTTTACATTACGGTTTACTCTTGTTCTACATTCTATAGGTTTGGACACATATGTAGTGATGTGTATCATCACTATGATGATATCATACAGAATAATTTTAATGCCCTAAAAATCCTCAGTGCTCTGCCTATTCATCTTGCCCTGCAGCCTATCCCCTCCCTCCAATCCCAGGCAACCACTGATCTTTTACTATTTCTATAGTTTTGCCTTTTCCAGAATGTCATATAGTTGGAATCATACAGTATGTAGCCCTTTCAGATTGGCTTCTTTCACTTAGTAATGTGCACTTCAGTTTCCTTCATGTCTTTTCATGGATTGATAGGTATTTTTTTTTTTTTTAGGGTTGAATAATATGTCAGTGTCTGGATACACCATCATTTATCCATTCACCTACTGAAGCACATTTTAGTTGCTTCCAATTTTGGGCAGTTATGAATAAAGCTGCTGTGAACATCCATGTGCAGGTTTTAGTGTGCGAGTAATTTTATTTTAATTTTGTCTATTAGGCACAGGCATACTGGAAGATTATGAGGTGACTACAGAACTGTTCTCTCAGTTTAAATTTATCTGCTTCACCAGTGATCCCCTTATTGTCCAAGCCTACCTAGTTTTTCTGAAGTCAGAACTCCTGCTAAGCTCAAGGATGAGAATCTTTGTAAGGGCTGTGAGCTCATAAAAGTACCCTGTGTAGCTTCTAAGATCCTACCAGTTACCTTCAAATGTATGCTCTGTAAGGATATACATTTTTATATGTTTTTTTTAATTGACTTTTCCCCAGCACCTAGACCAATGTCTGGCACAGAGTATGTGCTAATAAATTAACATATTACTTCATGTATGAGTGAATGCTGTCAGGGAGGAAGACATAATGGCATTTCTGTTACTCAGGTCCCAAGAGCCCTGAGGAGTCTCCCCATGCCAGGCACTCTTTTCCTGCTCCCATCCTACCTTTTCTTTGCCAGTCCTCCTCTGGACTTTCACCCTTCTGTATTTTCAATTTTTTTTTTCAGTGAACACATATTACTTTTGTAATTGGAAATAACTAGGTAAATGTGAAGAATACAAAGACACACACACACACACACATACACACACACATGTCTTAGAGGGAGAGGATGGAATCTGGGACAATTCATAAATACCCCAAATTTTCATTGCAGATTGAGCCATGATAGAGTTGGGCAGAAAGGTTGTAAGCTCCCCTAGGTTATAGATTGTATAAATGGGGATATTCATGCTAGTTGTGTTAAAAAAAAACAGTTATCATTTAAAAGGATTGTGGGGTCTTGACAAAGTAAATCTTTGTTCTCACTCAAATTATAGTTCACTTAGATTGATGGTGTGCTCTACCAGACAACCATTGAGGCTCCTTTGGCCTCAAGAGCCAAGATGAAGTTGGATGACTTATAAAGGAGAGGGAGGTGTCAAGGACAGCCATCAGATCATTGGCTTGTGCATGTCAGTGAATGTCATTGGTTGATATGGGTACCTTTGAGCATCCAAGTGGAACTGTCAAGGAGGCAGCTAGTAGAATTTCCCACTACAGCTCAGATCACAGGGAACCCAGGTCTGGTACCAGTCTGCCCAGCTTACTCCAATCCAAAACTGAGGGTGGCCCCTTGAGACATGTTCTGAGCTGGGCAGTTTCTCAGCTGCTTTCTCATGTTTCAGTTATAGAAAAGAAGAGGAATATATCTTTATATCTATCTATCTAGGCATCTGGGAAATCAGACTTGTGATGTAAAGCTAGCCGTAGGGTAGTGGTTCACATAGTGTGATTGCTGGAACAACAGCAAGAGCAGCTACTGGAACCTTGTTAGACATGCAGTCTCTTGGGCTCCACCCAGGCCTGCTGAATCAGACTCAGGAGAGGAGGCTCAGGAATCTTAGTTCTGAGGTAGTTGATGTTTGAAAAATGCTGTCCTAGATGATCTGTGAGAAAGCTTTTGTGAACTCCTTTGTGATTTCTTGTGTCCGTTCATTCCTTTAAACACAATTCTGAGTGCCAACTGTGTACCAGCCACTGCTGGATTATTCATGGGCAGGATTGTCACTATTTGCTCACAGTCTCCACTCCTCAGTACCCTCCAGGCACAATTTCCATAATCATCCAGGGGAGTCATGCTTGTGAAATGTAAATCAGGTTTAATACTTGCCGAAATTTAGCAGGTTTAGGAAAATAAATCTGCTACAGAACATGCATGAAATGCATTCTAAATAAAATACAATAAATTCTGCATTAGTCACTATTTGTATTATCTTTATTAATGTTCTTTCACATTTGCATTAGTAATTAAATGTTGCCTGAAAATCAAATGTTTTAGCTTTCAACTTCTGTGAAAGCAGATGTCTCCTCTAAATCTTGCAAACTTAGGAAAGTTATGTAAGTTAAATTGATATTACCTGTGAAGAGAAAATGAACTGAGCAAAACTGACTATTCTTGTAAGCTTTTCCCATCTCCTTCTCCGATTATAGTTAGTAAGATGACAATAAATATTTAACAGAGTGAGTTCTTAAGAAATGCATGGGTACCTTGTCATATAATGAACATCTACTCTCTCTTCCTCACAGAAAAGGCAGCCAGGATGTAGGCTTCTTGATTTCTGGGCTTACTTGGTACAAGGGTAGTTAGCAGTTTTTAGTGTTTCCAGAGAAAAAAGAAACCACACTTTGGAGGCAACCCAAAGAGCATTTTTACAAACTTCTTGCAGAGTATGTTCTATGGAACCTCTTCTTCTCAAACACTTGGAGAATCTATGTGTTAACACAGCTCTTGAGGTTTGAGAACATTTGGTCTCAACCAACAGAGATTGGATCATTTGAAAAAGTTGGGGGTAGGGTTGGTGCTTGAGGGGAATAGGGGCTGGTCTGACTGGAGAGCTAGAGAGATTCTAATAGACTGAGAGGATGCAGCATTCCAAGAGTGGTAGAGAGCTATGACCTGTTAGTACAAAGTACCCTAGATCTTTAAATAAGGGTGATTTCATGAATGCTGTGGTCTAACAACTTTGCCTAGGATTTGGGACTTTTAGTAAAGGTGTCTGTGGCAAAGTTTGGCATAGAAGGAATAGATGATTCTAGGCAGGGACCTTCAAATGGACCAGTATTGCTTGGACAAAGGCCAGTATTCCGTAACATAAAATGAGATTATTATCAGGTCTCTCTCACATTTTTGTTGCATTGTATGAGCCCTGAGGTTTTGTTAAAGCAATGAGAGAGTAAGCCATGAAAAGTGACTCAATTTGAACTTCATGCTAACTTTTTGAATAGGAACCCAAACTTAGCTTTGATTTAATTTAGAGTGAAAAAACATATTTCTTGTATTTTATTTTAGAGCAATTCATGAATTTGCTCAAAATATTTATTTTTATTCTTCCTCCTGGCATTCTTTAGGATTCTAGGGTTCTATTATATTTTACAAACTCATTTCATACTATTTTCTGGTTTCTACTATATTCTTTTACACCTTAATTTTGCATGATGTTTTCCTAGGTAAAACATTAAGTTCAGGTCTTTCTTTACACAGCAATACAGTACTATATATACAGGAAACCAAGCAATGGAGATGGCCAGGCTATTTTTAGAGTCCAAATTATTTTGATTGGCCTTCTGTTTTTAGTGAACTCTTGATGCCTCACTGATGTCCCTTCTCTACATTTAGGCCTAATTTCTAAAGACCAGCACTTGCTTTTTTAAAAAAATTTTTTAGGGCCTATGGCTTTCTCTGCCATGGGATCCTGCTTCTTCCATGTAAGATGGAAGTGTATGAAATCAACACCTCTTCCTGCCCCAAGCAGCTCTCACTCAAGACCAGTGGGAGTGGTGTGTAAATACCCCCACTCCCTCACTCTGTAGGTAGGATAACTCTACTGCACATGTTGCATATTGGCTCTTGGAGTTGCCCTGTAGGGTTAAATTCCAGTTAACCACATTGATAACCTGCTCAGTAATTGGCACTCTGTTGGCTCCCTTCATTTTCCACTTCCCTATTGGAATTTCCTGGTCTCACCTCCCAAATGAACTCTTTGTACTCAAATTCTTATCTTAGGGTCTTTTCCTGGGAACACCTAAACTATGAAACTATGTGCCCTAAATTTGAGGCTATTTAACTATCAGGGTCTTCAACTTGTGTCCAAAATATCAAAAATGAAGAAAGGGTTCGGTAGTTGTCACTTTTGTCCCATGCATAACATGCATAAACATGAAGTCACATAGGAAGATTAATTTTTAAGTAATTTGATCTTAAGATTCTTTTTTTTAATTTACTAATTTATAACTAAGCAGGGAGAATAAACATTTTATTCTCTTAAATGCAAACACTGAGTGTCTGCTGAATACACAAAATTGCCCTAGGCAACATGGAAGATATAGAAACTTTGACATAGAAGTCCACATTGCCCAACAGGAAAAGGGATGGATGCTTCAGATAACATACATGTAAATCCCCTGGACTATGGACTACTGTGTAGGCACAATGTAATAATCTCTGAAGTCTGGCTTTAGTCATGGAAAGATCTCAGAGTGGATCAGTAGTTTAGGAGAGGAGATGAAAAAATGGTCAGGTTGGAGGAATGTAAATATAATGAACAAATTTTGTCTTAATAATGTCAGCTTAAGAGACTAAAATTGAGGGGAACCTGGGTGGCTCAGTTGGTTGAGCGTCCACCTCGATTTCAGCTCAGGTCATGATCTTGGGGTCCTGGGAGTGTGCCTTGTGTCAGACTCCACAGTCAGTGGAGTCTGCTTGAGATTCTCTCTCTCCTTCTCTGCCCCTCCCCCCTGCTCTCTCTCCCTTTCTCTCAAATAAATAAATAAATCTTTAAAAAATATAAGGGACTAAAATTGATATAAAAACAATTTTCTTAAAAAATAATTTTTATATTTAGCCAGATCAGAAAGCAAGTGCCATTTATAACTTTAAAATCTGGCAGCAAGAAAACTAGCACTGTTTAATTTCTTTGTACATATTAAACAATGCCAGTGTATTCAAATGGGATTAATGTGTTTAACAATGGGCAAGAGAACAGAGCTCTATTTGGCGGTTGATTCAGAACTCTAAGCAGTCATCATTCTTTCTCTAGAGGAGAACAATTGAAATGGTGTATTGTGGAGCAAGCAGAACAAATATCTCCCACTTCTTTGTTTTACTAAATTAATTCTCTTTGTGAGGAATGAGGTGGCTCCCTGAGTTGTTAATGGGATGTAGCGCATTTCCTCTCTGTGTCCCTGGCTGAGAGCAAGTCTGCTCAACAGTGACCAAAAGTTATCCTGTTGATTGATTTTACTAATTGAAGAACTTATCTGCTTCTCTAGATGCTTTGGGCTGAAGGATAAACTATTAATTTGTTTTCTAATAAAAAAAATGGTTTCCATTTAAAGTAGAATGGCATCCTTTCATCTTTTTCTTTTCCTTTTTCAATCCTTGACATTTTTCTAGGAAACACTGAATTGGTCCAGGCATGAGACCCTTATGCAAATACAAACAACAAATTAATTGAGACCTTATAGTATTGAGACCCAGGGACTTTGAAATTAGCACTGACATTTTTGGCTCCATGGCTTGAAAGTAAGACAATCTAGTCTTTTATTTTGGATTTGTCACAGGTTTATTGTGAAAAGTCTTGAGAGAGTCATTTATCCCCCTCCCTGCTTCTAAGCCGGATTCCTGAATTTATATGTTACTGAATTCATATGTTTGAAAGTATTAAAAATCTAAATTTGTCTAGGACATAAACTTCTCATATGTAATTTAATATAACTTCTTAGCATTAGACTGACATCTATAAATATGTGCTTAGGATGCCACCTCCTAGATAAGAATAGATCTTATTTTAAAAGCCTCCCAGAGAATTAAATTAATCCCAGGAAAAATAAATCTTTGTTTAACTACCACTACATCTAGTAAATTGTCTCATTTTATTTCCCAACCTGCAGAGAGTGAGAGAAGAAAGCAAGAGGCAAGATATAAACTGTGACTCCAGAGGGCAGCTGGATTCATTCTACAAGTGGTGGTTGAGTGGTAGTGGAGACTTGTAGGGTGTGACCGGGAGTAACATCAGTTACTGAAGCTGTTATTAAAGCCTGCCAAATTCAAATTCAAAGTTTCCACAAGTCAAGTTCTAAATTTTGACTCCCTCCAAGTCCTAAGTGGAGCCAGATGGCAATGTGACAATTCTAGGGTAGGTCTAGGAGAGGAGGAAGCAGATATAAGCAACTGATAAATGGCATAGGTCCGGTCCCAGATTATATTGCAGAAATGTCAAATAGTGAGTGGTCATTTTGGGGGTATTAAAATCAAAATAATTCCAATCCCAAGACCACAGTGGATATAGGCAATAAATTTACTTATGTCTAACAGCTGTGCCCATTGTTCTGAGGGGGACCCTAAGTGATATACCCTTTGAACCCCCTATCTGCCCTGGGAATGGACTTTGTTTCCCATTTGTTAGGAGTGCTGCCACAGGCTGCCCTCAGCAATCAGCCTCTTTGAGAGATGGACCCAGCTCTAGAGAGTTGTCTCATCCAAGTACTGGCTCCATTTTTAGGGTGGTCCACTTCCAGGGACTGCTAGGTATGAGGTGTAAAGGTTTTTAAGGTTAGTCTTTGATTAATAAATACTCCACTTTCCAAGATTATAAGGATACTCTCATACTTAGTTATAAAATTTTAAAGTTTATTTTTAATCCATGTGGAATTGATTTTGTATAGTGTAAGGTGAGAATTAATTTCTTTTTATGTTCCATATGGATAATGAGTTATTCCAGTCTTATTCATTGTCTAACTGAAAGGCAAGGCTGCCTCTATTGTAAATCAAGTGTCCATACAAGTGTGAGTCTGTTTTGGGTTTTGTGGGAGTTTTTCTCATTGACCTGTTATGTCTATCTCCATTCCAATATCACACTGTCTTAACTATTACAGCTTTGAATTAGCCTTGATGTGGAGTAGGTGAATTGGCCCCTCTTTTTCCTTCTTCAGTAGTTTCTTGACTATTGTTAAGTCTTTTGCACTTACAAATAAAATTTGCAATGAGCAGGTCAAGTTCCATTAGAAATCCTATTGGGGGCGGCGCCTGGGTGGCTCAGTCGTTAAGCGTCTGCCTTCGGCTCGGGTCATGATCCCAGAGTCCTGGGATCAAGCCCCGCATCGGGCTCCCTGCTCGGCGGGAAGCCTGCTTCTCCCTCTCCCACTCCCCCTGCTTGTGTTCCTGCTCTCGCTATCTCTCTCTCTGTCAAATAAGTAAATAAAATTTAAAAAAAAATAAAAAATAAAAAATAAAAATTCTATTGGGATTTGACAGGAATTTAGACCTCAGTTTTGGAGAGAATTGGCAACTTTATAATGTCTTCTGTTAATTCATGTCATATGTCTCTTCAATTATTTAGGTCTTCTATAAATGTCTTTTAATCAGCTTTATAATTTTCTTCTTAAAAATCCTTTACATTTGTTGGATTTGTTCTTTTGTTACTTTTATTTTTGAGTTACTATAAATGATTACGTTTATTATCTTATTCTTTTATTTTTTTTACCAATGTCTATCAATAAAACTATTGATTTTATATTTACCTTGCTGAACTCATTATTAATTTTCATAGTATTTCTATAGGGTCTTTTTTTAATTTTTAATTTTTGTTTTTTTAATTCTGCTATGGTGTATTCCTTTCTGGCCTTTTTTTTTTTTAAGTTTATTTTTTATAGTAATCTCTACACCTAATGTGGGGCTTGAACTCATGACCCTGAGATCAAGAGTCACATGCTCTTCCGACTGAGCCAGCCAGGCATGCCTCTTTTTTTTTTTTTCTTTTTTTTAATACACAAGACTCTTATTTGTGAATACCATCAGTTTTTTTTCTTCTATCTTTTTATTTATCTTTCTTATTCTTTTACATGAGATAATTCCAGTACAATATTTATAGAAGTGGTGATAATGGAGGAACCTGGGTGTCTCAGTCAGTTAAGCTTCAGACTCTTGATTTTGGCACAGGTCATGATCTCAGGGTCAAGAGATTGAGCCACATGTAGGGCTCTGCCCTGAGTGTAGAGCCTGCTTAAGATTCTCTCTCCCTCTCCCTCTCTCCCCAACACACTCATACATGCATGCATGGTTTCTCTCTTAAAAAAAAAAAAAAAAAAGTGATAATTTGCACTTTAGTTTTGTTCCTGATTTTAAGGGAGATGCCTTGAATATCTTTCCCTTAAATAGGTATTTTTAAGGATTTTTTCCTACATATTGTTTAACACAGTAAGAAAATTCCCTCTACTTATAAATCAGTAGGAGATTATAGCTCTAATGGATGCTGAATTTTTATCAAAGGCTTTTTTAGTAGCTATTTTAAAATAGTTATTTGGTTTTCTTCTTTTATTGGCCAAAGAAATAAATTATCATTAATAGATTTGTCTGATGTCAGACCAACTTTGAATTCCTGGAATAAGCCCAATTTGGTCATGATAAATTGTCTTTTTATAAACATTGTTAAATTTAGCTTAGGTTTTCTTTATATGTGTGCTTTGAAGCCACCTGCAGAAATAGCATGGATTCTCACTGAAATTTGGTTGAGCAGCAAACACTAATGATGGCAAGTTTCAGATATCAATCAGGAGTGAATTATAATAAAGAATTTGAATCCATCTTTTGATGTTTGTTGTTTGACTTGTGATAGCTTTTAAGTCTCACCTCTTCTTCTTCCCTTTCTGCTCTATGTATGGGTTACCTGGTAATAAAGCCTGAGTATTCCTTCCTTTGGAGCAGGTAGGAAATTCAAACCTCTCAAGGCTTTGCCTCTGCATGGGGACTCTCATTCTGGAATCACTCCCTAGCCACAGTAAAAGCGCCAAGCTGGTCTCCTTTCCTAGCTCCTTAAAGCCATTTTGGGACCAGCTGGGAAACCTGCCTTGCCCTCCTCCAAAAGCTTCATATGTGAATAATAAACCTTTTTTTTTTTTAAAGATTTTATTTATTTATTTGAGAGAGAGAGAAAGAAAGAGAGAGCACGAGTGGGGGGAGGGGCAGAGGCAGAGGGAGAAGCGGACTCCCCTGCTGAGCAGGGAGCCCAACATGGGGCGTGGGGCTTGATCCCAGGACCTCCAGACCATGACCTGAGCTGAAGGCAGAAACTTAACTGACTGAGCCACCCAGGCGCCTCAATAAACCTTTTCATACCCTGTTAGTATATGTGGGTCAGCATCAATCTTTACATTTGCAACAAATTTTGAGTAGGGGTCCATCCTGCATCTGTAGTTTGGTCATGTTAATACATGCTAATACATGAGATTAGACTATAATTTTATCTCATGCTAATACGTGAGATTAAACTGTAATTTTACTTTTGCTACCTTTGCCTGGTTTGAATATCAAAATTATACTAGATTTATTAAATGAGTTGAAAAATGAAAAAATTAAAAATCTTTATAGGGAAGAGTTTAGGTAAGATTACACTTAACTGTTTCTTAATTTTTGGTAGAATTTACCTGTAAAAACTGGGCAAGAATATTTTATGGGTACTTTTTTTAAACTATAGATTTAATGTCTAATAATTTTAAAGTGAAAGATTCTTTTTCAATCTGAAAAAAAGAGAAAATATCCAATTTTTCTGGGTTATAATGTCAGGTGTTAGTGGTGGTATGGGATAGAGGCGGAAGGGACAAGGGAGTTTTCTGGGGTCTTTTGTGTAAGGTACAAATTCCATTCATCATGATTCTACCCTCTTGACCAAATCACTTCCCAAAGACTAGCTTTTTTCAAAGATATTTATAATTTTTGGTGTATAAATCATAAATCTCATGTTAAATTTATTCCTACACATTTTATATTTTGATGCTATTATAAATAGAATTTCTTTTTTTAATTTCATTTTTGGATTGTTCATGGCTAGTGCATAGAAACAATCAATTTTTGTTTATTGATGTTATGTTCTGCAACCTTGCTTTTTAGTGAGTTCTTTAGGAATTTCTATGTACAACATCATGTTATCTGAGAATAAGAATAGTTTTTACTTCTTTTTAAAATACAAGTGGCTTTCTTGTTTTGGAAGTTATTGATTTTTATTTAGTTTCTTAGATACACCTATTCAGATAACTTATTTCTCCAAGTGTTTCTCCATGTATCTTTCATTCAAGTTATCAAATTTGTGGGCATAGAATTATTCATAGTATTACTTCATTATCATTTAATGTTCATTGGATCAACAGTGATGACCATTTTTAAATTTCTTATGTGTAAATCGCTATTCTTGGTGTCTTCTCTCTTTATTTCTTGGTTAGGCTGCCTGGAAGCGATTTTCTCTATTGTTTTTGACTTCATTTTTTTTTTCCCACTTAATTTCAATTAGTTCTTATCTTTTGCTTTAGGTTTAATGGAGCATTTTATGGGACTTCATTTTGTCTCTTAGCATATCAATTACACTTCTTTAAAAATGGTTTTAGTTTTTGCTTTGTGCTTTCCAATATACACTACAGCGTGAAAACTTTCTAGCTGGTAAGCTGGGGCAGTTTTAGGCCAAATATTTTTAACTTCTCATCTCTGGATACCAGTATCCTTTGTTGCTTGATGTCCTGTGTCTGGAAACTGTTGTGTATATATTTTTTCTGGTATGCTTTTAAAAATTCTTTTAGGTAGAAAAGTAAATCCAATACCTGTTACTTCATCTTGGGTAGAAGTGGAAGTTTGTTAAGAGTATAGATTAGCTTCAAATTAACACATTTTTATTTCCTCCACCTTAGTAAACTTTATCTTCTATATGGAAATGAATTTTAGGGACTCCTACTTACACATAAGTTTCTGACACACATAGACTCAACTCTGTGTGTTTATTTCAAGAGTAAGGTCACAATGATTTGAAGCCATTCAAGCTTGCTTTAGGTACAGCTGAAACTCCAAGTTCTGTGATAGTGCGTATTCCTGTATTTAAACAATAGATTGAAAATAAAAAATGATAGCACAGAGATCATAAGGATGAAGAAGCAGAACTTGAGTTATTTCAATTATGTCATTTTACATGGTAACTGGGAATTTTTATCTGTGTTTAGAATTTAGAAGATTCAAACAGAGTAGGAACTGTAAGGAATCATATTTTTGCTTGGCAAGTGCAAATTTTAGTTCATAAATGAAATATTTTACTCATATGACCAGTAAAATTTAAACTTAGTATATTTAAATTATTCTTTTCAAACTGAGGAGTAAATACAAGTATTATTGCTTATTGTTTCATGATTATTAGTAAAAAGAACTTTCATTTAGGAGAGGTGAATGTTTGAAAATCAATACACTCTGGTTGTCAGAAATACTAGGCATGTCACTGGGCAAAGGATATGTTCAGTTGAATCACTTCACTCAAGGAAGTCCAGAGTCAGGACTTCTCACTAAGTATTTATAGTTTTTAAAAAATCTTACAAGTAATTAAATATGATATCAAGAGGGAGCCATTTCTGCCATAACCAGTATTAACTGGTGACAAATCTGACATTCAATTTTTATCAGGTTTCTAAGGAACCCACCTAGAAATTTAGTTCAAGATCAAATATATCCATAAAACAAAATAAAATGTTACATTTATCCTTTACTTAGATATGTGTATATAAATAATATATTTATAATTTTATGAATATATATGTAAAGTATAAAATTACTATGCGAACTTGGAAAGTGGTGATTAATTCCAACTGGAACAATGGGAGAAGCCTTCTTGGAGGTTATGAATTTTAGTTAAGCCTTGAAAAATGATCAGGAATATTTCCAAGGGTAAAATAGAGAGTCCTAAAAGGAAACTGTATTTCAGGTTGAGGACGGGCCCTTCCTGGTTACTACTAATAAATGAGTTTCTTTTGAAAGCTATATTGACTTTTAAAGTGTTCTTGGGTTTTCCTATGGGAATGGAATAGAAGGAACAAAGGTTATTAGATAATCTTTTAAGGTTTCTAGTCAATGAACTATTAATCTACTTCCAGGCTTATTCTTTTAAATTAAGAATCTAGTACTATATTCCATGAGATGTAAGGAGTCATCCAAAAATAGACTATTCCTTTTTCTGAAATTTTTTTCAACTTGAACTGTTTTTTTTTTGAACTGTTTTTAAGGAAGAAAGTATGAGGCCTTCCTTCAGCAGAATTAGGACCCACTTCTATTTTGTATGGTTTCTACATTTCTAGGCAGAATAAAATCACCACAGACCTCTTTCCTAGTAAATATTCAATGAAATGGCAACATAAATTCTTTTTGTTTTTGTCTTAAAGAAGGGTAAAAGTTTCACAGATTTTTTCTTCCCTTCTTAATGGAAGTCTTCAATTACACAAGAGAATATGATGGCTTTTAGAAATCTAAAACCATGAAATTAAATGTAATTACTTTGTTCCTTTTTATTTTTAAAGCCATTTGTGTTCATATGTTAGAAATTAAATTAAATTACTCTAAATTAAAAGGCACACTTTTGGCATTTAGAAAGATGAACAAAAATGCTTACAAGAAATAAATGTTAGTTGCGTGGACAGTATGGAATGAGAAGGCTCTTGGTACTCACTGTCAGTGTCTGCCTTCACTGCTATTTTCTATGCATTTTAAGTCACTACCTCAAAGTTTTGGACAGCTGTACAATGCACGGCTGATAGTAAATGGACCACCTACTGATGTTTAGTGACTGGAACACAATTATTTAGACATAACTGCAGACTAGCACACTTTTCTACTTGGAAATGGACTTAGTGAAGATAAAATTGAACAGATTTTCTACATTAAAAAAATCAAGAAATTTACACATATTTTTAGAAACAGCAAATGTCTCTACTTGGTATTTCCAAACATCAGCAATACAAGAATGAGAAGCTAGAGGGAAGAACTGTGAAAGTGGTATGTTTTTTTAATTGAATCTCATTCTTAGGTCTTGGAAGAAAAACAAACTTGTATTAGGCTGCCCTAATAAAAGCTTTAATTATGTTACTTGATCAACAATCTGTTTCTCATTATTAAAGACAAAGGAGAAATTCCCCTGTGGAAGTTCTTTCTCCATTAGAGCCATGGTGAATGCCAAAATAATTGCAGTATTACAGAAGAGAAATATGTGTGTGGTATTTGAATGGATATTAAGTGAAGAAGGCCTGGTTTGGTTAATTGGTGTGTGAAGCCCACCAGAAATATCAGAAACTTTAAAAAACAAATTGTAAATGATTTCATTAAGATGAAAGCTTATGTGTTTGTAAGTTACATGCAAATTTCTTCAATATTTTGATGATAATTAAAAATTCTGTTGGATTTTATCATGATCTTATCTTCATTAGAAAATGTTTTTCTTTTGTAAAGAGTTGATTCTTTTCTTTATTATTGTTAGAAATCCTTAACAGCTTAGGAAATAATCTAAACTACCTACTGGCTACAGGTCTTTTCTTAAGAATAGGTGCTTATATCCCATTAATGGAGCATAATTTTGTTATTCTTGAAGTGTACACAGAAGTTGGGGCCTACTGGAATAGTACCTCCCAGATATATGTGCTCAAAAGAAAATACATACTTTATTGAAGAGTCTATTATATCTGAGTAAATGTAAGAAATAGCAACATATTGTTGTATTTAAGTACAGATCTCCCAAAATGTAAGATATGGTTTTTTTTTTTTTTTTACTTATTTTATGACTTTTTGTTTATTATCTGACTTTGGCCAAGTTAATTAATAAATTAATGTAACTACTTCATCACCAAGTGTCTGTGAGACACAGGAGGATATACCTCATGAGCCTAATAGTCCAAGTATTTCTAACAAACAATGCAAACAAACAAACAAAAAATCCAAATGACAAAACAAAATCCATAATTAGGGCTGTGCTTGTGCTTTGAAGGAAGTATACATGATAATGTGAGAATGTATAAAAGGGAGGCTTATTTTTTTTTTTTGAAGAGTCAAGAACAAATGTTTCTGAGGAAATAATTCAGATGAAAACTGAAGAATGAGAGGGATTTACTAGTTTTGAAGGAGTGTGGGTGGGGACTTCTATACAGAGTGAAAAACATGCAAAGCCACTGTGGTAGAAGGCAGTGTGACACAAAGTACAACTTGTCTGGTAAGATAAAAGAGAGGGTAAGACAATATGAGATGAACTTTGAGAGCCAGGTAAGGGCCAGAGCAGTGAAGGTGTAATTGACAAGGTATCCAACTGGCCTGGGACAGTCCTGTTTATATTTGCCCTGTAATAATTTTTAATACCTCCTTTCCCCAAACACACACACACACACACACACACACGCACAAGCACATCCATGGACATGCATGTGTGAGCACACACACCTCTTAAAAGTATCCTGGTTTTGGCCATATATTTTAAGAACATTTTACTTACAATTCACATTGAGGATATTAGTCTTTAAGAAGTAAATGTTCTCTTTCTTTGTTTTGAAGCAAGGGGGTGTAATGTTTATATTTGTGTTTTATAAAGGAAATGATCAATAATTTGAAGAGGAATCAGTTGATTGTTAATTGGCAGTGTAGATGATAGCATTCCAAAGGAGAGATAGATGAAATCTTGGAAGAGAGAAGATACTGTTAGTGGAGATGACAAGACATGAATGAACCAAATATTTATTCAGAAATTCAAATCATTAGCTGGTGGTGATGGACTGCATAGATTGAAGGAAAGAGAGGGATTGGGGATGGCTCCTGAGTTTCTGGATGAGCAACATAAAATACCAAGTGAGAGAACCAAGTCTGGAGGAAAAATCACAAGTTTGTGTTAGGATAATCTGAATTTGAAGTACCTTTGAAGTACTCAAGTAGGAAAAGTCAAATTTGATATATGTGCATTATGTGTCAGAAACTCACATGAGGGCTAGATAAGCAAACTGGTGTCAGTGGCATGGAACCTAGAATTCAGATGTGATTGCATAGTGCAGGGTAATGCCATCTTCGAACTATCAACATTTTGGGCTAGATAAGTCTTTGTCGTGGGACATTGTCCTGTGCATTTAGGGTAATGTAATGGAGGCAATAATTCAACCTTTCACATTTGGTGGCAGAGAGGTTAAGGGAAGAGTGCATTTTAGACAGAAGGGAGTGGTCATCATTGTTGAACAAAATTAAGAAGGACAAGTAAGATGACTGCAGATGCCTGTTAGATTTAGCATCAAGGTGGTAACTAATCAATTTAAGGAGGACTTTTTGTTCTTGTTGTTGTGGAATCATGGGGGAGGAAGCCTTAGCTAACACCAGGATTCAATTGACAAATGAGATTCATACATATCAGATATAATACTAGTATCCATCTTTTCAAATATTTCAAGAATATAGACAATCAAGAGGCAAACAAATAAGAGAGCATTCTGTGACATCCTGCATAGTTACACTGGCACTTTCTTCCATGTGTTCTCTGGTTCAGAGTGATAGAAGAAGGCACCAAGTGAGTTTTTGAGAGTTATTACATCACACAACAGAGAAGTAAATATGGTGTAAATATGGTATAATGTTGATTATTTTATAATGCTGATATTTATACAAGTTATTTGACATTTTCAAGACAGCTGTGCCTCACAGACACATTGATTTTAGATTTATTTACTGTAAGTAATCTTTAATAATCCTGCTGAGGCTACTGTATACATAAGGACTCATTCTAACAAAATAAAATTAGCCTATTTACTGAGAAGTCCAGTTGAGAGGAATTTAGACCAGTTAACTTGCCTTCTTTTACCAGTTCACTTACCAAGAACCCTTGTTCTGTAAGCAAATATAAGGTAGAGAGTAAGACTGTAACAGATATCAGAATCCTCTCTGAATGATGCACAATGAACCAAAAGTGTGTAATAACTGCAACTAGAATAAGTAGGTGATCAAGTCACATGATGTCCTTCATATCCCCAGAGCTTAAACATGTCTTGGCATAAAACAGGAGCTCTGTAAGTATTTGCTGATTGAGTTAAGGCATGAATGAATGAAAGACTGAGTCTCGGATGGAATTTTCAACAAGAGTGTGAGTAATGGTGTGGAGCAGCAGTGGGCAGGAGGGAGGATATTAATGCCCCTTCTGGACACTGAAGTGTATGCAGTATACAGAATGAAGACTCACTGTTTATGAGAGCTATGGAAGATGTCATATGGTCAGGAGAGAGCCAAGTTTCATTTGAGGATCAAAGAAGAGGTTGAACATATGGGTGGTGTTGAAAGGGGCAGAGTGGAGAGCTTGGAAGGTGGGAGGAAGCAGGATACTGAGTCAGGTGCAAGTATGTGCAGCACACACATGGATGAAAGGTTCAAGAATTAACTTTCTGGGGAAATATAAGGTCATGACTTTCATCTTCAGGTGTACTAATGAAAATAGGAATCCTGCCTTGATAAATTTGTTTTCATTTTATAGGGAGGTTTATGTTATCTCTTCCTCCCTTCCTAATCCTAGGCCTTTACTTACCAAAATTAGAGAAAGAAAATATGGTCATGGTTTAACAGAGTAGAATGATTTAGTATTTTGATAATGTCTTTTTGCTTAAGGAAATGTATGCTTTTCAAATTAGAGCAAATACATCTTCTCTGGTCCATGATGATATAAAATTCCATAGTGCTATGATAAGCTTAATTTAAAAAAAATCCTTTCCTACACCCATGGAGGTAGCCACATAAGCTTCCTTACTTACATATTAAAAATCCTGTCCTTCTGTCTTAGTAGCTATATGTTACTAGGTTATCATTGAATCCCTCTGATCTTCAGTCTCCTTATTTTCAGAATAGGGTTTTAGAATAGGGTCTATCATTTACTGATAAAATTTAGGGAGGAATATAAAGAAATTGCAAACACAAAGTAACCAATGCTGCATCTGTTGTCCAATTAGCACTTTCCTACCTTTAAAAGGTTTGCTATTTAGCAAATATAGCTGAAATCTCCTCAAAGCCATTTCCTTCTATATGTCTTTTGGTGGGCGGGGCAATAGAAGGGTGGGTCTTAAGTATCCTTAGGATCAAAGACTTTATGTTCAAGTTCAGTTTTATGGAGTGATCAGGAGAAAGAGAGAAAGGTACTCATGATAGAAATAATCAATTTTTATAATACTCTCTCTTCTTAGGGGTTTAATGGATGACTTTCTCCACTAAGCTAATGACTCTTTGAAGGGACTCAAACTCTCAGGGAGAAGGGAGAACACAAGAAGCCCACTGTTCTTTTCTGTTAGCCACAAAGAATATGGTTATTTAATAGGAAGCAGTAATGACTTCTCTCATGTTCTTAATGAAAGAACACATTTTATATCTGCTGGTATCCCTATTTTACTCTCTATGGCACTTTAAGAGTTGAAGAGTGAAATTCGACATTTGGAGGCTTAACGAGAAAAAGAGCTGTATGTCAATGTATCATTGCTTCACACACTATACTAAGTCTATATACTTTATGAGGATAATAAGCTTTCATTGGCTTCAAGTTACCAAGGCGAACATCATGTAGTAATTTTCTCCTACTGTTACCTAAGATACATTTGGATTATAGAGCAATTTCCTGCTACTTTTAGCAAAAAATCAGGTTATAGTTAATTTCATTAAAGTAAGTGGTAGTTATGGCCTGCCCTCTCTCCTGCAGCTAATGCAGTCGCAGGAGGTACTAAATTTAATTCAAGTCCTTAAAAGATACACAGTATTCATGGCATTAATGACCATAGTTATTTTGAAACTCTGTGTTTCACCCAGTTAAGTTCCATAAAAGCAAGGATGGGATATGTGTGTATATGTGTGTGTGTGTATAATCTCTATGGTTAATATGATGCCAAAAACACCATTTCTCAGACAGAGCTTTAGAACAGTTAGTGAATGCAGAAAAATTTCAAGGTGGTTGTGTGGTAACAAAACTGTAATTATGAAGAAGTGGAAATCAGTTCTTAAAGAATTGCCTAAATTTTCTATTATCTTTTGAATATAAGGTTTTATTCTCCAATCCCTTTCCCAAACAGCTCTGATAAAAATCTAATGACTGCAATATTGATAAACCCAAGGGCCCATTCGTGGTCCTTATCTTATTTGACTTCTCAACACCATTTGATCTAATTGATTACTTCCTTGCAACATGTTCTCTCTTTGGTTTTGGTGACCAACTCTCTCACTGTTTTCCTTTTATCTCAGTGCTTGCTTATTCTCACTCTCTTTTGTTACTCTTCCTCTTCATTACCCCTTCCATTTTCTCCTCTTCTTAATATTAGACCAACTAAAGGCTCATTCTTTGAACTGTTTTTCTTTTCAATCATCAGGTAATCTCATATAATTCTTTTGGTTTTTAATATGATTGATATGATGATAGCATCCAATTTATATATTCAGCCTGAATCTCTCTGATATGCAGATTCAAAACCCAATTGCTCATGAACATCTCCATCTGTCTAATAGTTAGTCTCAAATTTAATATATCCAAACTGAATGCTTTTCTTCTACTCAAATCCACTTTTCCTCCAAACTTCTCAAATACTTAAATGCAACTTTAGCCTGCCAATTACATAAGCCAACATTTGGAGTCATCTTGACTTTTCTCTTCTCATACCCCACATTAAATCCATTGGCAAATCTAGCTGACTCTACCTTAAAAATATACTCAGAGTTCTACCAATTTCACCACCACTACTGCTACCACTCTGGCTCAAGTCACCTTCATCTCTCCACTGGATTTTTGCCGTATCCTTCTAATTAGTTTCTCCACTTCTGTCTTTACTCACATTTAGTCTTATATCCTACACTTCTGCCAGAGTAATCCTGCTCAGATATGTCAGATTATGTCACCCTCTGGCTAAAAACCTTCCAATGACTCCCTATCCCACTCAGAATAAAATCCTAAATCCTTTCAACTGCTGATGGGGTTCTGTATGATCTGGCCTCTGCTGCCCCTCTGACCCTATCTCTATCTAGTTTCTCCTTTGCTTACACCACTCTGGTCACATTGGCCTCCTTTGTTGTTTCTTAGTCACCAAACACATGGTTTCTTCAAGACCTTTGTACTTTCTCTTTCCTCTGCTTGGAAACTCTTTCTGGCAATGTCTACATGATTTGCTCCCTCATGTCCGTCAAGGGCTTGTGCACATGTCCTCTCACCACTGAGCCTTCTCTGACATCCTATGTGAAATTCAACTCTTCTCATATTCCCACTGTTTCCGTTGCCATTCTTTATACTTTCTTTTCTTCATAGCACCATCAAATTAAATGTTTGCTCATTTAATTATTTATTTTGTAAAAGATTTTACTTATTTATTTATTTGGGAGAGAGAGAGAAAGCACATATACGCACACATGAGTAGGGGGAGGGGCAGAGGGTGAGGAAGAGGTAAAGAATCTCAAGCAGACTCTGGGTTGAGCACGGAGCCTGATGCAGGGCTCGGTGTCACTACCCTGAGATCATGACCTGAGCTGAAACCAAGAGTAGGAGGCTTAACCTACTGAACCATCCAGGCACCCCTCATTTAATTGTTTATTATCTGTTTCCCTCATTAGAATGCAAACTTCTTGAGGATGGGTAACTTTGTCTCTTTTGATCATTGCTCTATCCTTAGGCCTAGTGTAGCATTTCATTTATAGAAAGTATTAAATCCATATCTGTAGAATGAATGAGATTAAGTGAGAGTGAACTTTTTTTTAATGTGTATGATGGTTAAGCATAACCTCATGACTTTCATTTTCCAGAGTCTTTCTCTGATTATTAATTCTCCTGGTCCCTAGGATCGGCTGCATTGCTGGGCTTTAGAGCTTATAAGGGTTAGAAGGGAGGTTTTTTTTTATGGTTATCATTATTAAAGTGTTATGCCGGGGATGATTGGCCCCAGAGATTGGGTGGACCCAATGAACAGAGCAGGGGTTGAGATAGGACCCAGAAGTAGTTGGTAAGAAGAAGCTCACAAAGATAGTTCATCTCAGAAATCCAGAAACAGGCAATCAGAAATGTCTTTGATTATAGGGAGATCACAGCATGAACAGGGGAAATGGGCAATTCAGGCAGGTTTGGGTCAGGAAGTTCCTGATGCAGGTGGGGCCTAAGCCATATTGCTGAGGGTCAGAATCAAGGCAACAGTAAAAACATGTAACAGAGACATAGATTCATGGATGAGAGTTTTTCTGAATTGAGGAAAAAACAGTCCTCATATTGCAGGAACATATAGAGTTCTGAGTGACATAAATAAGACAGAGGACTAGAAATTAAAGGAATAGACATTTATGTTTGTCAAATAGTAAAGACCCATTTCTTTTGGAATCATGCAGGCTGTTTATTAAAAGTGTAGAATCCTATGCTCACCACAGTTTATCAAATTAGAATGAATGGGGAGAAGCTATGAGCTGCTATGGTGGCTCCATGATGGATCACCTGATAGCCATTTGATAAGGAGAAGGATAAAAGGAAAAGGCACAATGGACACAACTAGGTGTTAAAAGATTGAACACTTATGAAAGAAATTGAGGAAGACACAAAGAGAGGGAAAACGTTTCATGCTCATGGATTGGGAGAACAAATATTGTTAAAATGTCTATGCTACCTAAAGCAATCTACACATTCAATGCAACCCCTATCAAAATACCATCAGCTTTGGGGGGAGGACCAAGATGGTGGAGGAGTAGGAGACCTGAATTTATTCTGGTCCCAGGAATTCAGCTAGGAATCATTCAGATAGGAATCAAACCATATTGAACACTTACGAACTCAACAGGAGATCAAAGAAAAGAATAGCAGCAACTCTCTGAACAGAAAAACAACCACTTTCTGGAAGAGTCATATTCTATCCCTTCATAGTAGTTAACCTTATTTTTGGTATATATATATATATATATATAAGTTGTTCTGTCTTTAAAATTTTGGGATACAGTTTCTTCTAACAGACCAAAATGTACCCTAAATCTCGTGTACGGCGTTGTTCTAGTTTCCTGCCTGATCACACTCTCTCCCCACCCCCCTTTTTAAATTTCTCTTCTTTCTTTTTTCAACCAACTTCTTATCTTATCAATCCCTTATATATAATCTTTTATAATTTTCATCTTTACAGTCATATTCCATCCCTTCATTGTATTTACCCTTATTTTTGTACATATATAAGCTTTTCTTTCTTTGAAATTTTGGGAGGGACTTTCTTCTAACAG
>NC_138369.1:68965099-68979432 GCF_054177405.1 Leptonychotes weddellii
CATGCATGTATAATTATTCTTCATAAGAAATAAATTATTTATGATGACTTATTTTGTGTGTGTCTGTGGAGGTAGGTATTGTTGAAAGTATATGTGTTCACATTATGCATTGGCAAAGACACTTAATGATTGTTCCTTTTATTATATCCATCTGATTCTAAAAAGGAGGTAAAAAACAGGTGGCCTGAAAGGCATATCTAACCTATAAGTCATTGATTTAGTAAACAGTGTCATGGTTTTAGAAATTACAAATGCCTTGACAACTTTTAAAAGTTTGGAGATTTTTCTTTAAAATCAGATTTCCAGCTTGTGATAAATCTAAATTTATAGCAAAGTTAGTCTCCTATTTCACAGGAGGACTAGAATGGTGGCTGTCTCCTTTGTATGAAACCTTCCTTCTTTAATTTGCTAGTTTCTCCTTCCTCTGCACTTACTTCATTCTTCTGGGTGAGTCACTTCACTCATTTGAGTTTCTTGCCTGGTCTATTCATGTGCTAAAATAATTTAATTCAGTGAATTGATTAATTCTTCAACCAACTAATTGGTCTACTCAATCAAAACAGATGATTAAGTAGACCAATATAGAAATATTGTCTGACTCATGTTCTTGACAACTTTTTCAATTGAACCCTCTATTGATTATTCTGCCCATGGGCCTTTAAATAAATTAAGTCCAACTTCTAGGGAAAAGATGTTGGCTTTAAGAGAGAATATATCAACTTCATCCTATAAAACAAGAGAAATGTCCAGAGAGAAGAAAGTATAGTGAATGGTAATATTTGTGAATTTTTTTCTGATACAACATAAATGTATCAATATGAAGGATGACATAAAGAAACTAACTTACAATTCAACTTTTTTAAGAGAATAGGAATTCAGTGCATTTTTAAAACAATTATGCATTCTGTAAATTTTTTCATGATGATCAGTTATTACAATTTTTAAAATCCCACAAACTGTGAGGGGGGGGGAAAGAAATGGAACATAGATGGGTTATCAGCATAGAGAAAGGGCTTTGCACTGACGTAATTTAAATGGACTAACATATGCAGGAAGGGTGTCCCAAATATGTAGCAAGTAGTAGTTACCTTGCTAACTAAAATGCTGCCATTACATCCAGCTTAGACTTAATATGTAAAAGGACCTCTTTAAATAGTGCAACAAAGCTGTGAATGTAGATGAGCCAAAACTCTAAAAGAAGCTACCTGATCCTCTTTCTTTAGTAGGAGGAGCTCACAGGCTGACCTGGTTGTAATGCCTCCCCCTGTGGGGTGCTACACTTCTCACCTTCTCTGTGGAGCTCTGGGGACAGGGACTGACTTCAAAATTTGTTAAGAGACAGTGTGCTGAACTTCAGAGTCAGAGAAGTTGGGGTTAGTTTAGGAAAACCCAATCTAGGGTAAGGAACCAAAGAAAAGAATTAAGGAAAGATAGAAAAATTACAGGATGAAAACAGTGAAGTAGATTTAGCCAAGTACTGGATGGAAAAAGAGGAATTGCTGAGGATGAATTTATTTCCCAAAATATGAGCTATAAATAGAAAATGTGGTAATGAACATGTATACGGTATATTTTTTGGACTGGTAACAATTTTCTTTTTTTTTCTTTTTGTATGAGAATTTGTCAGTTAGTGATCCAAAGCCATGTATCAGAGTGTTTAACATCCCTTGTAAATAAAGCCCTTGTCTTTAAATGTCTTTGTTAAAACAATTGATATTTTCCCCCCAAACAAGAGCAAAATAATTTTTAGTATAAAATTAATGAACTTAGTCATTTGATATGGATAATATGTGAAACTATAGTGGCATAATCAGAGTGGCACTCCTCATAACATCAGGTAAAAAGTACATCAATTTTGGAGATGATAATAAAACCAGACTGGAAGTAAATGATTAAATATCATGTTCAAAGTAAAAGTAGAAGAGGCATTGGAGAAATTCCTATTTCAAATGACACTGTGAGCTGTTACATGATATAAAATGCAGTCAGCATGAAGGTGCAGTTACTCTTGTATATGTATTAATAGATATTTACAGGGAGCTGAAGCCACAGCTATGGGTAGTATGGATCAGTTTCTGATCACACTGATGCCTTTTTGTTCTGTTTTTCAGTGAAACCCTGTGCTCCCAGAGGTTAATGTCGTTTTTCTTTATAAGTTATGTTGTAAATAAGGAATTTGTTTTGGGAGTAGTAGATAAGGAGTGCTAGCTGTGTGCAGAGAACGATAGGTGTTACTACATAAATAAAGGCAGATATCATGATGTCCATTGATAGACCGGTTTGCTTACCCAGAACGGCGGGCAATGAAAATACTTATTCTAATCTCATGTCAGCCTTGAAGGAAATGGACATTTTTTAATAAGTTCATTTAGCATCCGATGGGAGTATATAGATATTCCAGTCTGGAGCACACATGAGGTTTTACAATGAGGGATGATTTTCTAAAATTTTCATAATAATAGTAATGCCAGTAAAACCGTGTTAGTGTTCTTTAATGTCACTGTGTAGAAGACCTGCTAAAATACCAGAATTTAAATGAATACCATATTGTGATTCCACAACCCAAAATGATTGTTCAGAGTTGATGTTCTTTTATATTCCATGATTTTTACTTTTTATTGAAGAAACACAACAATGACATATTGGAGATTTTTATAAACCCTATCTAAAGCTTGCTATAGATTATAACTCTAAAAAAAACCCTTTTAAAGCTGAATGCAATCAAAACACAAACTAGCATTCACAAGTAGAAATAGGCAATTTTTTTCCTTTTTGGTTATAGTATACTTATTATCTTAGCATCTGATGGTGCTCTTAAGGTAGTATATCAAGAAGATATGTCTCCATAATTTTTAGGCTCTTGTTTGGGCCATTGCATCCATTGATGATGACATATGTAAATTTGAAGTTTTACATTTAACAGAAATAAAGAAAAGGGAAATAAGATGAAACGGTCTGAATAGAAAATCAGATCTATGCTCCAAGCTATTCAGCACTGCATCACATATAGTTGCTATAGAAAATTTGCTGAAAGAAAACTTTACTCTTCATCACTATTAAACTAGTAGTAATAGTAGTAATACTAGTTTACAATATTGCTTTATTGTTTTGGAAACGATTTAAAAATAATCTAAAATTGGTGGTTTATCTGTGCGCCAAATCCCAAATGAATGGTCTGCAGATGCTGAAATGCTCAGAAACACTGAACTAGAGAACAAGTCAGGTTTAAAGGCTGGATGTAGGGACAAAAGGGAAATGCAGTCAGAAGCCTGGAAATAATCAGTGCGAAAGAGTGTGAGAGAAACAGCAATGTGAAAAGGAGTTTAGAGAATCCAGGGTGTTTTCCATGAGTAAAGCTGTGCTGTTCAGGGCTAGCTAGCCCCTACTGCACGCTGGGGGTGTTGCTTTCTGCTAAAGGCACCAACTTGGGGCTGACCAGTTGAAATTATCACTGAAACTTTCACTTTCATAATAGATATTATCTTCATTATTTTTAAACCTCTCTTTCTCAGTGCCCTTCACTTAATCATTTAATCCTAAGTGACCCTCCCAGCCCCCCAACCAGCAAATGCCCATATGTCTGAAGTTAAGGCATAAGCCTCTTTTATTTTTATTTTCTTTCCATGGATGACTTCATAGACTTCTAGTTTTAAGTAGTAATTTAAAGCAAATGCCATTTAAATCAGTATTTCTGCCTCATCAATCCCTTCACTCATGGCCCATTTTTCAGCTGCCAGGGGCTATTTGTTCTCAGAGGGAAACTTTTCCCCAAAGGTGGGTTTCCTTAAGCCCACAGAGTGAACCTCCTCCTGCTTTGAACTCTGATAGTGCACTAGTGCACTCTTCCTCTGAAATTAGTACTGTCCCGTACTTGTAATTAATTAATCATTCATCATGTATGTGTTGAATCCTTCATATTGCATTATTGTCCCTTGAGGGCTAAGGGTGTTTTCTGTATTTTATTTATTAACCTTGCTCATCCTCCTTGCTCCCTCCAGTGCACGTGATGGTGTCTACCACAGCGGATGTTGCATAGTAGGTGTTGTAAAATATTGGTTAAATGAATATATGAGTGAGTGAACCATCTTGGATACTTGCACCCCTATTTCTGACATTTCATTAGTCCAATAGACATAAAATTATAATATAAAGCCAAACATATTTCTGTTCATTTGCCTCTCTTAAGAGATACTATTCTTAAAACAACATTTAACAGAGTTATTAATGTTCTTTTTTAAAATCAGACATTTTCATTAAAATAGACTGAAACCAGGCTGACATGCAAAGTAAGGCTAAAGGCCCTAGGAAAGCAAATTTAGCAAACTTTAGTAAGAAAGTGGAGAAACGGGCATAAGTATATTTTAATCATTGTTAACTCTCGTAAATAACCAAATATTTAATATTGAAAGAAAGGAGTATTATGTAAGTTGTGGACCTCTGTAGACACACATGTCAAGAGCTGATATTTTAACAGTTTTATTACCTTAGTGACTTGATGAATTTCCTCTATTTAAAATTCTAATAAACTTATAATCATTTAATGGAGTCTGTGCATTCTCTGATGTATTTTCATTTTCCTTGCTCAATTTACTCATTTTTTCTTTCTTTATAAAATAGATTTTATAAAACCCATTGTTGGTTCTGCGGTGTTTTGGACATAAAAATTTGTGAGATAATTACAACCTTAAACATCTTTAAGTGAATTCATTTATCTTAAATAGGCTTGATGAGTTTGGGTACTTCATTTGTCTAACACACACATACACACACATCAAAAAATACAATAGTTGTCAAAGTTCTTACAAGATCCTTTTATTAAGATTCCTCACCCAGATAGATAAGAAGAAAGGGAATTGGAATACACATATACAGACACATGCTTAAATAAACGATTATACATGCACACATGCACACATACATATTTGTCATGATTTCTACCGTATATTCAAAATGCATGGGTCAAGAATAAGGGGTGGAGGTGGAAAGTAGCACCCTTTATTATTACACCTCTTCATCCACTATACACATTTTTGTTTGCTCTTTGCTGGGCCCCTGGGCCCAGTGAGTTTGGAGGTCCTAGTGTTTAAGCGAGGAATGCTTCCACCAGGTAACACAGTTTTAGCTCCCATGAATTGGAAGCTAGAACTGCTCTCTTTCTATATAATATGAGGCTTTTTTTTTTTTTTTTTTTGCCACTGAACCAATAGGTAGAGAATAGTGTCATCGTTTTGGCAGGGGAACTAGATCCCAATTACCAGAGAGAAATTGAATTGCTTTTCCATTTCATGGTGGGGGCAAGGAAGACAATTCTGGGAGCCAGGGAATTTGCTGGAGGAACTTTTGATACTTCCTTTCCCAATAGTCTTGGCTAATGGAAAATATGATAACCTATTAAAGACTGCTGACTCACCTCCCACAGGAATGAAGTTTGTGGAGTAGAAGGAAGTCTAATTATAAACTTAGGTCTTAGGAACCAGGTACAGAAAGAACAACTGAAGCAACTATGATTTATGTCACTTACCTATTGCTTGTTTTTTCACTTTTTCTTTTTACTTTCTATGAAGAACCACCATTTTGGCTAGCATATAAGGTTTGGGATGGGAGTGTGACTTGAGTTGACATCACCCTGTTTTACAGGGAAGTCCAATAAGACTTCAGATATTCCCTGTGTTGGGGATACATTTCACCTGAACAAAGGGCAAGAAGGATGCTGATAGGGAAAAGGGCTTGAATTTGGTATGTAATTTCACTCTCACCTCAAGACCCACTTTCTAACCTTTTTCTGCGCCAGGCAACCAAGTTATAACACTTAAGTGCATGGTCTTTTTTACTCTCCATCTTCTGGTTGGGTTTAGCCAATAGGGTGCCAAGGCTGTAGGTCAGCAGGAGGGAGAAGAATGAGATCTAAGCATTTACTTTTCTGGCTCAAGTTGCCACTGACTGGCTTCTTTGACTAAAGTTCAGTATTTTACTCAAAATAGCCTCCTCTGCATGATCCCCTCTAAGCCTGTGGGTCATTGCCTTTATTCTGGATTAGTTCTCTAGCACCTTCTGGTTTTTGTAGAGCCTACACACGTTTGTAAGCCCTTCTCAAATTATCCTAACTTGCCTGATCATCTGCTTTTAGTTAGGAACTGCACTGACATAATCCCTTTTATAACTCCTGTTAGTAAAAAAAAGAACCTAGGCCATGAATAAGAGTTTGAGGTGGAGAAGAGATTATGAACTGTGGCTTGGGCTTTTAGAAGGAGAGGAAGAGTTAGGGATTAAGAATATAGGGAATCATTGTAAATCTCTTTTCTTTTCTTCCAAATATATTTTCCCATTTGGTAGGTTGGCTTTTCTTTCTTCCTTTTTTTTTTATTATACACTTAAAAAAATTGAGATATAATTAACATGTGATATTAGTTTCAGGTATACTTCATAATGGTTCAATCTTTGTATATATTGTGAAATAATCACCACAATAAATCTAGTTAACATCCACCAACACATTTAGTTGCAGTTTTCTTTTCCTGTGATGGGACTTTCAAGATCTACTCACTTAGCAACTTTCAAATACACAAAAAGTACTGTTAACTATAGTCACCATGCTACACATTCCACCTCCAGGACTTATTTATTGGATAGCTGGAATCTCTTCTTGTATAGCTGGCCCATTCTATGGCTGTCTTGTCAAAATAGTGTCAATTCGTTCTTCTTCAAATTTTTATAGTTCCTGATTTAGCCTGAAATCAGGACCACCTACATAATTTATGGGGCTCTGTGAAAAATGAAAATGCAGAGATACTTGTTAAACAATTCTTAATCCTTACAAGAGGGCAATAGCAGAGTCATAAACCAAACACAGGGCCCCTCTGAGGGCCAAGCTTCTGGACACCTGCAGTTTGCATGCCTGTGGAATTGGCTCTACCTGAAATCCCAGGATATAGGGAAGAGAAGCCACCAATTTTAAATAATATAAGCAAGTCCAAGTTACCAAGATGAAAAGTCTTAAGTAAAATACATATTTTGCAATAATGCCTTAAGACAGAGAGAGCTGCTATTGTCCAAACTTTTTATTCCTTTCTGGGGCTCTTTATAAGAAGGTAGAGGCATTAGGAAGGGATGAAATAAACTCAGAGGTTGGGGCCTTTGAGTCATTAAGGCAGTGATTCTCAGGGCTGGCTGCTAATTAGAATGTCCTGGGAAGCTTTAAACAAAACCCAATTACATCAGAAGGGGTGCTGTGAGGTGCTCCTCACCTCAGTGCACCTCACTGCACCCCTTCTGACTTAATTTGTCTGTCCTGGGACCAATGTAGCTTTAACAGCTTTCAAGGTGATACTCATTTGTAGACTGGTCTGTGAACTATTCCTGTAATTCTTTTTTCCTTCGCAGTTGGAAATTGTTGGAGTTTTAGTCACTTCTAAAGAGAAATTGACGTCTTGCTTTTGCATTCTAAGGAAAAAGGTAAGGAACAAAATTAATGTAGGATTTTAATAAAGCAAGGAGTTCTCCAGAGGATTAGGGAAATATAATTGAAGGTGGAAAGATGTGACCTCTGTTTGAGCCTGGTCTTGACTTTTCTTTAAGTTTAGCTTCAAATGGTGTTTTCATATCAAATTACCATTTGGGTATAAATAAGTGCTCCATTAATAGACATAATGATATTTTAATTATATATATTTTTCCTAGGTAAAGCATTTCTTTGGGATTTGTTTATCCCAGTGATTTTCAAAATGTGGTGCAGAGATTCTTTCAAGGGTTCTTTGAGTCAAAACTGTTTTCATGGGATTTCTAAGATGTCTTTTCCACTCTCATTCATTCATGTGTGTGCAATGAGTTGATACAACAGGTTGAGTACAGAAGCAGATAGAGAATCTAGTTGTTTTCTATTAAGTTAGACGTTAAAGGATTTGCAAAAATTTAAAACAATGTAAATATTTTTAAGTAAAATGTTATTTATGTTACACATATAGTTTTACCATTATTTAAAAAAATAAAAAACTATTTAATAAAATCAGCTATAATTTCTAATTACACTAAATAGTTATAGGTATAACCTATATAAAAGTTCTTTGAGTCCTTCAATAATTTTTTCACAATCGCTTATTTTTGCCTGTTATTTTAATTTTTTTTCCATCAAGATAAGTGCACTCCTTAATCCCCTACACCTATGTCACCCATCATCCTTCCACCCCCTCCCCTCGGGTAACCATCAGTGGGTTCTCTATAGTTAAGGGTCTGTTTCTTGGTTTGTCTCTCTCTTTTTACCCCCTTTGCTCATTTTTTTTTCCTTAAATTCCACATATGAGTGAAATCATATGGTATTTGTCTTTCTCTGACTGACTTATTTTGCTTAGCATTATACCCTCTAGCTCCAACCATGTCATTGCAAATGGCAAGATTTCATTCTTTTTGATGGCTGAATAATATTCCATTGTATAAATATACCACATCTTCTTTATCCATTCATCTATCTAGTTCTTCATTGATTTTTAAGAGTGTAAGGAGACCCTGAGACCAAGAAGTTGGAGAACGCCTGGTGTTACACCATGCCAGTTTTTCATATTAGGCATCTATGTTTCACTTGAAAAGAACATTTTAACTTGCTTTTGGCCCCACATATGAAACCCTCTACCATCTGTGAACACAGGCTTATGAGCCTATAAGATAATAAATATTGGCTAAATCTTTAATTTATTCATTCATTTAACACATTTTTTATTGAGTTTCTACTATAAGCCAGATACTATGCTAGTTCCTGGGAATACAGCAGAGATGAAAACAGAGGTCTTTGTCAGGTTTGCAGGTAGTCTTTCCTAGACCATAGCTTTCCTCTTCATTCTTTTAACAGTATCTCTCACAGATCAAAGTTTTTAATTCTGAAGAATTCTAATTTATTAATTTTCTCTTTATGGATCGTGCTTTTAGTTTGTATTTAAGAACACTTTCCTAACCCAATGTCATGATCTTTTTTGTTTTTTGTTTTTGTTTTTTCCTAAAGCTTTACAGTTTTATGTTTTGTATTTAGATTTAGGATTCATTTGAGTTAATTTTTATGTAAAGACATGTAGATGTCCAATTATTCCAGCATTGTTTGTTGAAAAGATTGTTCTTTCTTTGCTGAATTGACTTTCCACGGTTGAGAAAAATCAATTGACTGTATTTGTGTGGGTTTATTTCTGGGTTCTCTAGTCAGTCCCATTTATTTATCTATGCATCTATCCTTTCACCAATACAATACTGTTTTGAGTTCTGTAGCTTTACAGTAAACAACGGAATCAAGTTGTATAATCCTTTTTTTTCTTCATTTTCAAAATTGTTTTGGCTTTGAACTCTTTTGCTTTTACACGTTAATTGTAGAATCAGCTTGTCCGTACCTACAAAAAATCTTGCTGAGGTTTTGACTGGCAAATCATTAAGTCTATAGATCAATTGGGGTATAATTGCTATCTTAACAATATTGAGTCTTCCAACGTACGAATATGGAACATTCTCCTCTAATGTAGGTCTTTGACTTTTTTCATCAGTGTTTTATAGTTTTTAGCATATAGATCTCACACATGTTTAAACTGGCAACTATGTATCTCATTTTTGTAGCTGTTGTAAATTGTACTTTAAAAAATTTCTTTTTCAAATTGTTCGTTGATGGCATATAGACATATGATTGATTTTTGTAAATTGATTTTTTATACTGTGAAAATTCAATTATAAGCTTTTTTGTAACAAGCATGTCATTTGTAAATAGAGACAATTTTATTTCTTTCTTTTCAATCTATATTGTTTTTATTTTTTTTATTTCTGAATGCTATTTTTTGGCGGATATAGAATTCTGGGTTAACAGTTCTTTCCTCCCAGAGCCTTAAAACTGTTGTTCCAGGGGCACCTGGGTGGCTCAGTCAGGTTAAGCTTAGACTCTTGATTTTGGCTCAGGTCATGATCTCAGGGTTGTGAGACTGAGCCCCGTGTCAGGCTCCTTGCTCAGTGCAGAGTTACTTGAGATTTTCTCTCTCTCTTTCTCCCTCAGCCCCTCCCTCCATTCTCTTTCTCTCTCTCTAAGAATAAATAATTAAAATCTTAAAAAAGTAAATACTGGTGTTCCATGTTGTGGGAGACAGAAATATAGACCCTCAAAGATGTTCATGTTCTAATGCCTGGAACCTGGGGATAGCTTGCCTTACTTAGATTTTGCAACATAGTTGTAATTAAGTTAAGGACTTTGACATGGAGAGAAAATCCAGGATTTTTTGCGGGGCAGGGCTCCGTTTAAGCCTTTAAAAGCAGAGAACCTTTTCAGCTGTTGTCAGAGACTTGCAGTATTGCTGGGTTTGAAAATGGTGGAAAGGTGTCATGAAAACAAAGAACATGAGCAGTTTCTAGAAGCTGGAAAGGTAAAGAACCAGATTCTGTCCTTGAGCCTCGAGAAAGGAATGCAGCCTTACAGATGCTTTGATTTTAGTCTCGTGAGACCCACATTAGACTTCTATTTACAAAACTCTAAGGTAAGAAATTTATGTTTTTTAAAGCCACTGAATTTATGGTAATTTGTTACAGCAGCAGTAGAAAAGGAACACAACTGTTCTCTGGTTTCTATTCATGGTTTGTGTTGAGAAATCTTCAGTTATCTGAATTGCTCCTTTTTATGTAATGTGTTATTTTCTCCATCTCCTGGTAGTTTTCATTTTTAGCAGTTTTGTTATGAGATGTTTGGCAAGGGTTTTCTTTGAGTTTTGCAGAACTACTTAAACCTATAAAATTATGTTTGTTGCTTGCTTTGAATCGAAGTATTTTAAGAAAAACTGGAAAATGTAGTGGGGGTTAAATGGGTCGAAAAACTTTTTTTTCCCAAGATTGTTTACACTCTGCTGTGTCCCATGCACTTCCATATAAATTTTGGAATTGGTTTAGCAATATATGCAGTGAAGTCTGATGGAATATCGATAAGGATTGCGTTTAATCTGTAGACCAAACCAACATCCAGTATCCAACAATAGTAAGTCTTCTGATGTCTTCCCCTTTGTTGAGGTCTTTTCTAATTTCTTCCAGAGGTGTTTTGTAGTTTTCAGAGTGTGAGCTTTGTACTTTTGTTGTTTAATTTATTCTTTTGTATTATTCTTGAGACTATTTAAATGGGACTTTTTAAAATTTCTATTTGTTTGCTTATTGTTACTGTATAGAAAAACAGTGGATTTAATATGTTGATTTTACATCCTGAAAACCTGCTGCTGAACTCCTTTATGCTAATAGGTTTTTTCTTTGTTTTAGCAGATTCCTTATAATTTTCTATTAATGTGGTGTATTACATGAGTTGATTTTTGGATGTTGAGCCAGTTTTGCATTCCTGGGGTAAATCATATGTGGTCATGATGTATTAATTCTCTTGACATGTTGCTAGACTTATGATATTTTGTTAAGGACTTTTGCATCTATATTCAGGAAAGATGTGTAGTTTCTTTTCTTGTAATGTGTGAAGCCTGGAAGCAACACCCACTGAGCTAGAAGTTACCAGAAAATCTCTCTCTGGGGCTGAAAGGAGGAAAGCTGGAGATCCAGCCTAAATTAAGAAAACCTGGAGATCCAAAGGTTGCAGGTAAAAGCAGATCAGGTGTCCTCCTCAAAAAGTGGTTGGAGGAACTATTGGTAGTATATGGAGTACTCCAAGATTACTTCCAAACTTTGCTATCTTGCCGGGGAAGGGCTAAATTCTTGGTTCTAGGAGATGGGTAGGAATGTCTGGAGACTTCCCTGAGAAAGGAGGAAGTGGTTAGCGATATTCAGGCCCACTTAATCCCATCTGTCTTCCACTGTGGGGACAGACACAGGCTTGCTTTAACACATCAAATGCTCCATGATCCACAGCAGAGTGATTAACCATCCTGATTAGCTCTGGACTGAAGAGGTTCCAAGGACATGGGATATTTGGTGTTAAAAAGTGGGAAAGGGCTAGACAAACTGGGACAAGTTGGTCAGCCTACTTCAAAGTCACCTACTTCTCCCAGTAAAAATATTCTCTCTTGACTTGCCTAGCTAGATGAGAAGACAAAAGCAGTGTTATTGGAATGACCCACACATAGAAATGCATGATCAATATGGAAATCTAGGGTTTCTCATATTGAGGTCTGTGAGTTAGCATAACATGTTTTCACAATTCCCTGTGGAATTAGTATTGTTCTTACAATAAAATTAAATGTAAGATTTTAAGAATCTGAGAATGTCTACCTTAGAAGAGGATAGTGCCTAAAAATGTCAATGCTTGAAATTTTGGCTGTTGAACACCAAGCAGCACTGCTTCAGTTGTAAGGTTCTAAAAAGTAAAAGGCAAAATCAGTCTTAACAGTAAATACCAAGTGGAGGCCAAATGTCTTTCTTGCAGGTCGTTCCAACAAGGCTTTTCCAGTCCTTCCATTAGATAAGAGAGTTGTGAAAATTGAATTACAGCAAAGTAAAAGTAGTGAAGAATGTAGAACTCAAAATTTTGTGCTTGCCATAGGAGTTAGTAGCATAGTTGGGTTGCAACTCCTGGATTAGTTTCAGCAAAAAACATCATCAGTTATGTTAAATTGCTGTTGCTAATTGTTTTTATTCATTTAGTAACTTCCTGAGTTTTAACTTGGTTTTATTGTTGAATGAGAGCAATAGTTATAATTAGTCTATATTAATATTTTTCTGTATATGCAAGTAACATAATAAAGTCAACACCAAGAGTCTACACACACACACACACACACACACACACACACACACACTGGTGTTCTTTTTTAACTGGCTATATAAGGTAATAGGTATAGTTTCTTAAATGCATCCTGATTTAATGCAGATGCATTACTATCAGCAAAACTTTTGGCTCTGTAGAGGAAGATAGAGAGGGTTAAATGGGAAGGGGGAGTGGAGGAAATTAAAGAGTCAATATATACTATGGTTAATTGCATATCTGATTTCCTGATATTTTTATTGCATTATTTAGAATACACACACCTTTAAAAATCTCTAAAAATGTCTAAGTCATGACTCCCATGAATTTAGTGGTATGATTTCTGAGGAAATATAAGATATAGGTGTAAGTCTTTTTGGGGGGTAATTTGGAAATCAGGCATGGGTTATATGAGAACTTCCTGAAAATATAATAGAATTGGTTGGAAAATAATCTATTAAAACATTTAGAACCATTATTTTCCAACCATCTGTAAGTAAGCTGCTATACCCATTTCCTAGAAGAGAAAGCAGAGGCACAGAAAGTATAGTAATTTGCATGAGGTGGATCCTGAATTTAAACTCAGATTATCTTGTTTCAGAATGCACATTCTTAGACATTATGCAAAGAAATGTGATTAACAATAAAATCATCAATGATCTATAATAGAGAAGAAATTTGAGATTTTAGGCAAAGACTTGGGAATAAGTGGGAAACAATCAACAACTACCCATTATTTATGATTAATCTTTGGTGTTAACATGCTGAAGATAAAATACTATCATTTAAAGAGAAAGGGACTGAAAGAAAAAAAAAACAAATTGTAACTGAAGACTGCTTCATTTGGTTTCTCTGTGTAAGTAATCTCTGCACCCAACATGGGGCCATTTGGTTTGTTTTATGTTAGTTGTATATTATATAGTGGGTAGTAAACTAGAACTTACTGGTGTCCTTAAGCATAAATTGGGGATAAAATAAAATACTTCCTTCTTGACTTAAGTCTCAAAAAGTTAGATGATAGTATCGTAAAATGTTTTGAATGTTGTGTATAACATAGACTTATTTGTAAAAGTGAAGTCTAAGAAAATGCTGGTGTGTGGGAATACATTAAGTTCTATTGGGGTTGATTTTTCTAGGAGGAAATATTTTGCAAGTTTGTAGGCTTAGGTTACACAAGAACTAGAATTTTTGATCAAGGTCAAGTCATTGCTGCCATTAGGAAGGATTCTGTTACCAGGAATGATTGAGGAAAAGTGACCTGCAAAAATCTGTTCCTAATAACTTGGAACATCTTACTATCTTAAAGTCCCTAAACTCTACAGGAATGATCAATATAATGTCTCAAAGTAGTTTCCAAGGAGTATATTTTGTTTGGGATTTATGTAGATCAAAGAAATATTTCTTTACTGAACAGCATAAAAGGAGCCTTCTGTTTTTGTTTTTAAGGCAAAGCATAAGAAATGTAAATGGGCCATTTAAATGAGACAGTCCAGAGTGGAGCTCACTTTAGATGCAACTGGATATAAAGACTTAGTCATCAAGATTGTATTTTTTTTTTAACGTTTTATTTATTTGCGAGAAAGAGAATGAGAGGCAGAGAGCATGAGAGGGAGGAGGGTCAGAGGGAGAAGCAGACTCCCTGCTGAGCAGGGAGCCT
>NC_138369.1:68979532-69014448 GCF_054177405.1 Leptonychotes weddellii
GACTGTTCTGGCTTGATTCCTGTCACTATCTCAGACTGAATTACTGTGGTCTGTAATGGAGAGATCTGATTGGCCAGCGTGGGTCATGTGCCTACCCTTGTGATGAAAATAGAGCCATATGATTAAAAATATCATATGAGGGGATGGCCACCTGATTGAGATCTGGTGAGACGCTTGACAAATCTTGGGTTATCTTATGAATCCTCTTTTTTTGGGCAGACTTACCAGGAAACCGTATCTTTTTCTGATATGCTAAATTGGTAGAATGTAAGCATGGAGAGCCAGGAGCCATCTTGTTTCCATATAGATGCAGTCTATCTATAAAGCTATGGTCATCTTTAATGCTCTTTAGTGAATATTATTAAACACACAGTAGGTTTGTATTTCCAGGCTTCTTTGTGGTATCATGGGACTTTGTGGCATCGTGTGACTTTATCTGCACAGTAAATCACAAGAGAAAATCATGTATCACTTCTGGGTGGAGGATTTACTTACTGATGTGAGTCCCTCCAGAGTGTTTTCCCTTGAGCACAGCACTTGACCACATTTGAAATGGTGCTTGTTTCCATAAGTCTGAATTATTCCTGAGTTATTACTGTGATCAGGGTCTCCCTGTTGGATCCCAATGGGTATATAAGTAAATAATCTTCAGTTATAAGTCAGATTTTGGGGTTGTCACTGCATCATCATCTAATTCATCCTGATGAACCTAAAAGTATGTAAATTCTTTATCAGCTAAACATTTGTTCATTCTTAGAACTATTGTATGGGTCAAGTACTGAGGCAAATACTGGTAATATTTATTTCTGTGTTCTTATCAACCCTAATTTTCGTGTTAAATATACATAGAAGGTTTGGTGATCAACTGTTCTATGTATTCCTAAAACATTTGTCGTTGACTCCACTTAGCCTTTTATAAAACTAAGTACAATTTATCAGAAGACAGTAATTTTTACCCCCTGCATTCAGCTTCAGTATCTAAACAGTCTTCCTTCCAAACTTGTGTTTGGCTTAAAGTATGAATGAAAAGATTATGTGCTTTAGTGAGCAATTGCTAAATGAGCAGTACTTCAGAGACCAAGATGTACAATCTTCCAAGCTCTTTTCTTATGTTGAAATCATAAGTTATATTGATTTATAAGCTGTATATATTTCCTTTCTTCAGGGATTCTTTCCCCTTGCAGCAGCACAATGTCAAGGAAACTAAGTTTCTGTTGCTTATTAACCAAAGGCATAAGAAAACAAATTGCCCTAATGAAATATTTAAGAAAATACTAGGGTAATATATAACTTTACGTTCATTTTTCTGCAACTGGAAGTTTCAGCAGAGAAATTAAGGTATAACGTAAAATTTCTAATGTGAATTAGAAAATCAAGATGCAAATTTTCAAAGGAAAGAAATGAAGTAGTTAAATAGCTATAAGGTAAGTTCACCCAAAAAGTGTGCTGGAAGAATTGAATTGTTGGAGATCTTTTAGGATTTGGTGAAAGGCTTTCTTAGGTGTAAGGTGTGTGGTGATTCTTGGCCTTGACCTTAGCAAGGGGTTGGGAGCATGATAGTGGAAGGTACTTCATCAGGACTATGGAGATTTTGATAGGATATTCCTGCGTTACAGGCATAGAGAGCTAGGGGATGGTAACTAGCTGCTTGCTAGTGGAGTTGCTGTGCCTGGGTTTGGATTGGTGTGTGCTTCTAGAGTTTCTCTGGGCAAAGGGTGAATGAATTTTACCTGTGGATCAGAGGATGGCCACATGGGAGAATCAGCCTGGAGGGGTTTTGAAATCCAGCCAGAAAGGTCTCTTAGAAGTTCTATGGACTCCCTAAAGAGAGTATGTGTGGTGCACAGCTAAAAATCAATGGGCTAAGTGGGAGGAGTGGGGAAAATTGATCTTTTGGATCTTGGGAAAGAAAAAAACAAAGTGTTCTGATTTGGGAAATCTCTGAAGAAGGCAAAACATCACTTAAGAGCAAAGGAATTTAACATCTGCCAGGCTCACGATGTGAAGCTAGCTTAAAATGTGGCCAGTTGAGTAAGAACTTTGGTATTTCTCTTTCCTTTCCCACTGCTTGTGCCTTCATGGTTTCAGGATCAGTGACTGGAAGTTTTCCTGCAGGAAATCCACCTCTAGAAGGGTTAGCTCAGGGAGACATTACAAACTGCAGGTAGATTATGATAAGTGGTTGGACATTTTTAGCTGTAGAAGTAAGATAATGCTTGGGACTCAAAGTGACCTATGTTCATACCTTCTGTAGGAGCAAGCAGCGCTGAATTACTCCATCAGCAGGTTTAAAGAGATGGTAGAGTAGCTCCTATGAGCACACACCCATGGGCCATGTTTGTTCAACCTACTGATTATGTTCATAAAGGCTTACATTTGAATAGAGAACACAGCCTCTCTAGTCTCCAAATGATACTTTTCATTTCTTTGATTCTAAGTTGCACTAATTTTTTTTTACATATTTAAAATTAATACATTTATTTAATGATTTTTTCTTTCAAAAAATGTTTCCATAATATCAATAATACATCTTAAAATTGCTTCTGTTCTAGCACTTAGGAACTAACATGATTTAAAAAAAGACTAATTTTGCACTATAGTTTACATAATTTTATATTAAATGTTGTAGGAAGTCACTGGGGGCTAAAATGGTCATTCAAATACATGCAGTTCCAATCTAAAGAAACTATTGTTTAAAAAGCTAGGATTTCGATCTTGGATTTTCCACATACTATTAACTATAGCATTTTTTTGGAAAGGTGAAATCATTAAGAATCCTGATTTCAAGAAAAATGGCTGAGCAGGTAACTTAAAACAATAAGTTGTGTGTGAATTGCAGTATTATGATCTGAAATATTACCTAGCTTTTAAATACCTAAAGACTCATTTTATTCTCTGTTTAAATATGAGATGAAGGATATTTTGGCTTGTTTTACATGAGAAAAAAATGTGTTGGTATCTAGGTTATTTATTTTAAACCATATAAGTAGCCTAGGAGAGTCTTGAGTTCAAATGCTAATCTCTCAAGTTCCAGTCCTGTGTGTGTGTTTTCTGCTTTGAGATGAGCATAAATGAGATGCATCAGAAAAACAGAAAAATCATTATTGGGAAAAAACTTAAATCCACACTGACTGCCCATATCCATTGTAAGATAAATTTCATTTCTAGCTATTCAAAAATATTAAGAATCTAGAGCATAGAATTACTTTAGGCTATAAGATATAAATAACTCAACAGATGAATTACCACATTTGTTGAATCCTGCTATTGTCAAGGAAATCTTTGGGATAGAGAAGAATACACAAAGTTTAAGACCCAATTTCTACTCTCAAGGAAATGAAAGTTTTATCTCAAGAGCCTTATTTGTGGAAAACTAACATGCACATGGGACATGCTAAGAGCCCAAGGAGAGGCACAGATGGTAAATGCTGAGGATTCTACCCCCTTCTCACAGGTTCAAACAGTATCCAGAATGGGAGGATTCCTAAGTTACTATTTTTAGCCTTGAGTTCATTTTCATGTTTTGCCTATTTTCAACTACTTGTTAGAACTTTCATCTGACCTCTTCGACCTTTCATCTGACCTCTTCATTTATCTTTGTGATGTCATTGCAATTCTCATAGTTGCCAAAACTATGAATCTCAAAGTTGTCTTAGAATGCTTGTTTGACTAATTACCCCATGGGACTATCACAAAGACCTGATGGTTCTTGATCCAATATACCTTTAAAAGCCAGTGCTTATTTTATTTTGTTTCAATGTGGGTTCAGGCTCCCATCAACTCGTGTCTTGGTTATAGCAATAACCTTTTTTTTCTGTTTTCTAAATTTATATGTTTAGTATGACTTGCCTTTCAGTTCTCTTACAGTATCATTGAAGAGCAGAGTTTTTAATGTTACATTGATAAATTGGACTTCTTTTATGTTTCTTGCTTTGTGTGTTATATCTAAGAAATACTTGCTTAACTTCATGTCATGAAGACTTTCTCCTGTTTGGCTCCTGTTGTTTTCTTTTTTCCAGATGTTTTATAGCTTTACTTTATACACTTAGGTTTACAATCTATTTCTTGTTAACTCTTGCATATATCTGAGGGAAGGTCAAAGTTAATTTTTAAATATTTTAATTGACGTATGACATTAGATTGGTTTCAGGTATACAACATATTGATTTGGTATATGTATACATTGTGAAATCATTACTACAGTAAGTCTAGTTAACTTCTATCCCCGCACATAGTTACCAATTTCTTACGATGAGAACTTTTAAGATTACTCTTTTAACCGCTTTCAAATATGTGGTACAGTTATTATTAACTATAGTCACCATGCTGTATATTATATCCCCATTGCTAATTTATAACTGGAAGTTTGTACCCTTTGACCACTTTACCCATTCATCCATCCCTCAACCCCTTACTCTGGCAACCACTAATCTGTTCTCTGAATCTGTGGATTTGGGCTTTTTTGTTTTGTTTTTGTTCTTGTTCCTAAATTCCACATATAAGTGAGTTCATATGGTAATTATCTTTCTGTCTCACTTATTTTACTTAGCATAATGCCTTTAAGATCCATCGTGTTGTCCAAAAGCAGTATTTACATTTTTTTCTGGATGAATAATACTATATTGTGTGAATATACTTCATCTTCTTTATCCATTCATCCATTGATGAACACTTAGGTTATTTACATATCCTGGCTATTGTAAATAAGGCTGCAATGAACATGGGATGCAGATACCCTCTTGAATTCCTGTTTGTTTTTTTTTTCCCCTTCAGATAAATGCTCAGAAGTAGAATTGCTGGATCGTATGGTAGTTCTCTTTTTAATTTTTTGAGTTTTCTCCCTAATGTTTTCCATAGTGAGCGCATCAGTTTACTTTCCCACCAACAATGCACAAGGGTTCCTTTTTCTCCACATCCTTACCAACACTTATTTTTTCACTTTTGGATAATAGCCATTCTGACAGGTGAAGTGATACCTCATTGTGGTTTTGATTTGCATTTCCCTGATTAGTGATGCTGAATATCTTTTCACGTGCCTGTTGACCGTATGTATATCATTTTAGGAAAAATGTGTATTTAGGGCCTTTGCCAATTTTTAAATTAGATTGTTTGGGTTTTTTTTTGCTATTGAGTTGTATGAGTCCTTTATATATTTGAGATATTAACCCTATCAGATATGGTTTACAAATACTGTTCCCATAGGTTGCATTTTTCATTTTGCTGATGGTTTCCTTTGCTATGCAGATATTAGCCTCTTAATTGGTTCTTTACCCCTGTTTCATTCCTGCCCATTTCTTTTTACTCTGCTGTAAGAATTATCCTTTTGTAACACAGAATTTCTCAATTGTGCCTTTACATAAAAATGTTCTTAATTATTTTCAAAGTTTGACCATTGCAAGCTATTGAGATACAACTTTGTTTCCTTTCACCCTTCAAGTTCATCATACTGTAAACACCTTATTAACAGTAGATTCCAGTTAGAGAAGCTCCCTGGCTTCATTCAAATATTCAGTAATTCAGTAACTCACACATATCAATTGAGCAGCCACTATATTCTCAATAGAGAATTTAGGTTTTAAGGATAAAGCAAGGCACAACACAAAGTCCCTATCTCAGAAGTTTACCTTCTGACAGGGAGAACCAGACTAATTTAAAGTGATTCTATATCATAAGGTACACACATATGTACTTGTTTTCATATCTGTATATATAAACTCAGATAACAAATGTTACAGAGAAAAATAAAGAGGTAGGTCTGGGGACTAGGCCTCAATGTTGAAATGACATTTGAGACAAGAACTGAAGAGAGTGAATGAGTCAAATGGTATAGAGGAGAGGAACATTCTGAGCACAAGGAAGAGCAAGTATAGAAGTATAGAAAACTGATTACTTTTTCTGTTGTGTCCAGCCTGTGAATAAGCCCATGGAATTATTTTTGGTGGCATATTTCTTTATTTCCATTTCCTACTTTTTATAATTCTTCCTGTTGAAATTCTACATGTATTCATGCACATTGATCATCTTCTCCACTATATCCTTCAACAAATTTATCTTGGACCAATTTTAGGTCTGCTTTTATTGATAGTGTGGTCCACAGCCAAGACAGGAAACTATCTTGCTTCTTTACATGTCTCATAATTTTTTTTTGTATGCTATCTGTGTAAAGTACAGTGGAGAATAAAATATTACCACCATAAAAGGGCATACCTCTTCTTTGTCAGATATCTGACATGGTGAGTTAATCTAATATATAAATGACTTGAGTTTGAACTTTGAAGTTTTGGTTAAACTCACCATTACTCTCAGTTCTGAGGCTAAAATCAGGACTGTCTCTTCAGCAGGTTGTGGAATCTGAGCACCTGTGGAAACTTAAAAATTCCCTTATGCTTTATATCCAGACTGGTAGTTTTATTGGGAACTGGTTCATTTCTTTTGCTCTTCAGTCCTGCCTCCAACTTTTGTATCTTAGACACTATCTCTTTGCCCTGATGCTCTGCCCTATACCTTCAGAGGGATGCACAGTTCTTCGGATAAATGTCTTTTAACTCTCCTGCCTCAACCCCAGTATTTTGCTACTGTTGCCTGACTCTTGTGAAACTCTGTTGTGCTCAGAGATTTGTCTTGGCTCTTCTGCCTTGTTAAACCTTCAGCAGGCCTTCTTTTACTTTGCATTTGGAGACAGCATCATACAACTCAGGGAGATCTCAGAAATTCTGCTCTAGACTTTGACATACCACCCCTGTGTACTTGGTGAAGAGCCAAGGCAAGAAGCTGAAGAGATTTGTTCTGTTGCAAGACTTTGAGCATGCTAGTCTGTCATGCTTGTCCATGCACAGCCATTAAAAGTGCCATTGGTTTCTTCTTAGTCCTGTGGTGAATTCCTTCTCCCACTGCTCCTCCAGGGATAAAAGCAAATGTGGCTGTCTTCTCTCTTCTCTCTTCCTAAGGGATCTTTACTTCCTTAAATTGAGTTACCTTTTGATTCTTTGCATCCTCAGTTCTTCAGAACTATGATTTTGTAGCTTTTCAGATTTGTCCTTATTGTCAGGATAAGCAGGGAGGTTTCTTGTGGTTCTTTATATTCCAATTGGAAGTGGAAGTCTTACATCCAAATAGGAGACCTAACTGGTAGAAGAAAGCTTAGGTGAGTTTGTATTTTAGGCAAAAGGAAGCTAGATAAATGATTTTTTTAATTCAACAAATAGTTCTACCTCTCCTTAGTATGTGTCAGGAACTGTTGTGGGTATTGGGAATAGAGGGATGAGCAAGATAAATTCCCTGTCCCCATGGAACCTACATATTTTAGGGGATATGAATCAAAGGAAATATGTTCAAACATGTAGTTTTAGATAATAGCAAATAGAGTTCACTAGATATATTAGCCAGATATATTAGACCCAGTTTATGCACTATCTTGGATTTGCCTGGCCTTACCTACCTATATATTCACCCTGGGTTTTGACTTTGGATGGGTTGGACCTAGCAATTGGTTATATCATTTCTGCAGCCATAAAGCTACCCCAGCCACCACCACAGTGTAAGGAGGCCCCATCCATGGTGCCAACCAGAAAAGAGAGTCCCCTATCCATTCCCTACCTGGAATAGATGCTTGACGTCTATGGCTTGTTCAGTGGCTTCCTGGAAGAGTCCCTTTATATAACCTGGAAATAAGAAGTTAAAACCTTGAAGGTCCTCACATCATTAGAATGGTTCTTTTGAAAAAAATAAAAAATAAAAACAGAAAAGTGTTGGCAAGGATGTTGAGAAAACTGGAAACCTTGTGCATGATTGGTGAGAATGTAAAATGGTGCAGTCATTGTGGAAAATAGTATGGCAGTTCATTAAATAAAAATAGATTTAACATATGATTCAACTGTTCAACTTCATGTGTACATCCAAAAGAATTCAAAGGAGGGTCTTGAAAGAGGAGTTTGTATACACATATGCATAGAAGCATTATTCACAATAGCCAAGATGCGGAAGCAAACCAAGGGTTCATTGACAGATGAATGGATAAACAAAATGTGGTATATACATACAATGGAATATTACTCCATTTTAACAAGGAATGAAATTCTGTCACAAGCTAAAACATGGCTGAACCTTGAGGACATTATGCTAAGTGAAATCAGCTAGTCACAGAAAGATATGTATTTATCTGAGGTACCTGCAATTGTCAAATTCATAGAGACAGAAAGTAGAGTGGTTGTTGCCAGGAGATGGAGGACGGAGGAATGGGGATTTGTTGCTTATAGTGTATAGAGTTTCAGTTTTGCAAGAAGATAAGTGTTCTGGAGATTGGTTGCACAGTAATGTGAATGTACTTAGCATGAAACTGTACATTTAAAAATAGCCAAGGTGGTAACTTTTATGTGTATTTCACCACAATTAAAAAAAACTCCACAACCTTAGGAGGTAGACTTCAAATAATCACAGACAGAAGATTGAAAGGAGCTAGAAGATAAATTGCATACTTTCTCTCCCTTCCAGTGATAGTTTGGAGACTCTGTAACTTCACATAGCCCTTCTGCAGAATGTGAGAACAAGTAACCAGCTGTTTTGTTTTGTATTTTTTGTTTTGTATTGTTTGAGAAACTGGCCAGTGGAATAATACACTCCCCTGGCATATGCTATCTCTTACTCACGATCTCACTTCTCTTTTATGCTCACTCTTTTTTCCTTAGAATTGCAACCTCCCCCACCCCCAACTTGACAAATTTTTGCATTTGACTGTTAAACCTTATTTCCTAGGGAACCCATTCTCAGGCACGTGGGTTTGTACTACTGTAGATATTTGTTCAGGGCAACATTTTAGGAGAGATCCTGTGTGAGCTGAAGCTTGGATAGGAAGTTGAATAGAGAGATTTTCGAGAAGTGCATTCCAGATCAACAGCAAGTGCAAGGCGCTAAGGTGGGAGCAAGCTTGGCACTTTTGAGGATTTTCAAGAAGGATAATATAACTGACATGACATACAAAATAAAGTAAGTGCTGGGAGATGAGATGAGACGAGAAAGGAAATCATATCCCCAGTCACTTGGGGCCTTACGTGCATGGTAGATTCTAAATGTTATTTTAAATAATGGGGAGCCAGTGGAGGGAGGGTTCTGTCACCTGAGCTACAGTTATAAAAAGATCTTTCTGGCTAAAATTAAAACAAAATGAATAGTAGCACATGTTGGTAAGGATGTGGTGAAATTGTAGACTTCTTTTTAGATCATGCAAAGAATTGTAGACTCCTTGGTAGATTGTTGGTGGGAATGTAAAATGACGCAGCTGCTATATAAAGAATAGTTGGGTAGTTTCTCAAAGTTTAAATCCTAAGACCTAGCAATTCCACTCCTACATGTATACCCCACCCCCACCCAAAATTGAAAACACAAAATCAAACTTACAAAACTCTTGCGCACATGTTTGGAGCAGAATTATTCATAATTGACAACTGCAGAAACAACCCAAATGTCCATCAACTGAAGAATGGATAAACAAAATGTAGTATATACATACAATGGAATATTACTTAACCATAAGAAACCCTGATACATGCTAGGTGTATGAACCTTGAAAACTTTTAAGTGAAAGAAACCAGGTACAAAAGGTAACCTATTTTATATAGGAGTTTATATTTTATATATTATATAGAGTTTATATTTTATATTTTATATAGGAGTTTATATTTTATACAGGAGTTTATAAAAGACCTTATCAGAATAGTAAATCCATACAGACTGAAAGCAGGTTAGTGGTGGTCTGGTACTTGGGGTGGGGGGTGTGGAGAATGCAGACTGGCCATCAGTGAGTACAGAATTTTCTTTTGGGCTAAGAAAAATGTTTTGTTGGAGTTGATGGTTGTACAACATATGAATGTACTAAATGTCACTAAAATTCAAATGTACTAAATGTTAAAGTGGTTAACTCTAGGTTGTGTGAATTTCACCTCAATTAAAAGAAAAGGCTCTTTCTGGCTTGTCTGGAGAGAGAAGACTGAAGCAAGGAACCCCGTAGATGATTGCACTAGTCTGGGTAAGAGGTAAGGGTAGCTTGGGCTATGGTGGTGGAAATGGGAAATCTCATTTCTTGGGGATGAAATGAATGTGGAAGAGGAGGTTTGAAGAGCCAGATGGAAGCCAGTGCAATGGATCATTTGTAAATGGGAGTCTAAGACCATTGTATACCCAGTCAGCAACTTCCATTTCTGTGGGCCCTGGTATATCTCATGGGATTAATGACCACATGGTTGGTCAGAACCTTGAATGACCTAAAAAAAAGCAACTTGGTTTCTTCTTTGCTCTGACAGTTGCCTATTTTGTTGTTGGTGGTTTCCCATCAGTGTTACTGTTAGTAGAAGAGGAAACAGAGGGTGTATCTTAGTAGTGTTGCTTCTCCTGCTCTTTTTGGATATAAGGAGACCATGGCTTAATCATTAGAGGTTTTATTGCTGCCTGCAATGAGTAAAACCTTTTTTTACTTTTTTTTTTTTAAAGATTTCATTTATTTGACAGAGACCCAGCAAGAGAGGGAACACAAACAGGGGGAGTGGGAGAGGGAGAAGCAGGCTTCCCGCTGAGCGGAGAGCATGATGTGGGGCTCGATCCCAGGACCCTGGGATCATGACCCGAGCTGAAGGCAGATGCCTAATGACTGAGCCACCCAGGCGCCCAGGGAAAACCTTTTTTAAATGTACCGTTTGCTTTGGAAATTCACTTGATGGCAACGTGAATGTTTTGCAATTTCAGGATGATTCTGATGGCTTTTTTGTTGTGCTATGGTTTTGCTAAGGGAGTCCTCTTTACCTGTTGCCATTACTTATGACTTTCCTACTGATCTTTCCTACTGGACTGGGACATGTTATCAACTATTTAAGCCTCTGCAAAGCAAAGTATGGTTAAAGCCTCAAGGAAGACTTAGATTTTTCATTTACTTGATTTTTATTAGCAAAGACTAAGGAATGTATAAACCCCAGCCTTTTCAATGAGTTGAATCATTTTGTGTAAAAGAACCAACACCAGAAAATTTTATTTCAATAGCTTCCCATTTTGATCAGCTAATTTTGTGTTACATTAGGTCAGTTTTACTCTTGCCTCAATCAAGATTGTGAGGTGTTTAGGCAAGGCTATATAAATGAGTGAGATGGTGTAGTAACTAGGACAGTTAAAATCCTACTACCCTTCATTTTTCGGAAGCAAGACAGCTCAGTATCTGAAGGGTATTCTTGTAGTGAAGGTGCAAGTGGAGTGAATGATGATCTGGATGGATGCTAAGGAAAGAGTTCCTATGGCAAACAATTGAAGTGGATGTGCTCACTTTTTCCTGAGCACTAATGTTAGGAGCTCTGTTGAGTGTTGTTTCTATAACCAACATAATACTATTCCCACAAAAGGGGGGAAAAGCTAAGATCAGAGAACATACATGCACTGTGAATGTAAGTGATTTCCAAGCTTCTGACAGAAGCTAAGGATCACCTCTGGGAGACAATGCATTAAAGACTTTTTCTATCTCTCAACTTGCTGCAGATCAATTGGTACCTCCGTACAATGGAAACTATCCTGTAAAAAGGAAACTGGGATGGAAAGATACTTAAATATATTTTATTGGAAAATAACATGCCCAGGCTCTGTAAGTTAGCAGTTTAACTTTTCAGTGCTGGAATATAAAAATAGGTCAAGAGACCTATTAAAATAGATCATGGTGAGGCTGTTTCCAGTAAATGTCACGGATAAGCCAGCAGCAGCATGTCATGGATAATATGGGTCTTCTTCGGAGGAAGTTTCAGCTCTAACTAGATAGGTTAAAAGTGTCAGTCATTCATAAACCTGTAGGTGGGGACTGATTTCTTGTAAGTCAATTTCTCTTCCTACTCGGTCTAGTTTGCCACCCTCTTTATAGCACATTTCATCTTAATAATCAGCACCTGGGAGGAAGATAGGTAGTCGTGCCTCTTAAGTACCTCTATCAGTTGCTCCTTAGGCAGAGTGCTGGTTACAAAAGCTGCTTTTCTATAGCATTTCCTTGGCTATGTTGAAGATTCTGGTATAAAACAAAGGATGTATGGCAAAATAGAATAAACCCTAAAAAGTTAAATTGGAAACAATATGCTCTCTACATAGTGGGTATTTTTCAAAATTGAATCAATTGTAAATATTTTAAATTGAAAGATGGCACACAGAAAATCCCAGATTCTCAAATTTCTTTTAAGAATTTGTCATTCTGGAGCTGAATGTGTTCATGACCATAACTAGCTGTTACTAACAGACTTTGCCCTTTTAGAAGGGTTAAGTCTTGACAAAGACAAAAATTTCCCCTTAATGGTGTGTTTTCTCTTTTTCTTTTTTCTTTACCTCTAGTCAACATTGCTGGTCTGCTTTATTTGCCTGGAACCTATAGAAATTTTAGTTGAGAACCCCAAATTAATGAATGCAAATTTTTTCATAAAGTGGAGATGGCTAATCAGAATCAATTCTTTTTCTAAACCATATGCCCTAAATATGCAGAACTGAGCATTATGTGCGTTTTCCTCCACCTCCTGCTATGTTCTGTTTGCTTTTTCAGTTTGCTACCATAAATAGTTTGACTTACTCTAGAGAGGGGATGTTGAAAAGAGGATTCTGTAGAGGTATATTTCCTAGGGCTGTCTTGGGATGTCTCTTAGATTGGATGTGACCCCAACTAAAGAAGCTTGTGGCAGAAGAAAATAATTATCTTCTCTAAATTGCTACAGTCTTTCTGGAAGGCAGTTTATTAAGGAGTTTATAAAAGGCCTTAAAAATTTGTATATTCTTTAACCCCGTAATTGCATTCTTAGAAACATATTTTGAAGAAATAAGGAGAGATGGGATCAACCATTTATTGTGATGGTACCTATTAATTGCAAAAACTAAAACATAGACACAATGTAAATATTTAACAATCCAATAAACCATGGTATATCCTTACAAATTGGAGCTGTGCAGCCACTGGAAATGTTTAAAAGAATGTTCAGTGATGGTGTCAAAGTCCAAGATATGTTATAAAATGGTCAAAGGTAGTGTGATCCCACCTCTCTAAAACTCCTATTTATTTACAGATACACAGGAAAAATAATGATTATATAACCAAATGTTGATAGCAATTTTTTAGAATAATTTGTTTTTTTTCTATAATTAGAAATTCTGCCATGAATAAATGATTTTTTTACAACTATAAAAATAATACTTATTTTAACATCCTTTCCTCCTCTTCCCCTTGGAGTTTTCCCCTCCGGATAATACCCTCTCAAACTTCAACAACTGGAGTCAGAAGAATAAATACAAAGAATAGTGACCAAGTGACTGATATTAGAGGATCTAAATCAAGAGCCAGGCTACTTGAGTTCAAGTTCCAATTCAGATACTTCCTAGCTATATGAGCTTGAGCAAGTACTTAGCCTTCCTTTGCTTCAATTTCCTCATCTGTAAAATGAATGTCTAATAATTCTTATACCACACGGTTGCTATAAAGATTAACATTTTAAAGCACATAAAATAGAGCCGAGTTTATTTTGGGTGCTCTGTGTTTATTGAATACGCCAAATACAGTGTGAAAGAGTTGAGATGGCAATGACAAATAGTTTAAAAGTTATGTTGTACTGTTTTGAGGGTATTGCTTTCTTTCCTTTGGAGTTTCTGAAGGGACCAAAGACCATTTATAGTCCATTGTGCTTTGCAAGGGCAGGTCAGAACTATTGAAAATACCTTTGACCACGTGGTGCTGGTATATTAAAAGAGTCTAGAATCTTTTCTTCTAGAGCTCCCCAAGGATGGGATAGGGCTTAAGAGCATTGCTAGACAGTTTTTGTAGTGCAGTTTTGACTGCAAGTGATATAATTTAATGGATCATTAAAGTAAAGGAGGTTATAAACTCCTATCCCACTGCCAGGATGCATATTTTGCCTATCTCAGAAGAATCTGGAAACAGTATAATAGTCAAGTGGCAATGTTCTGGGGCCAAAGTTGAAAAATATTGTTAGAGGTTTTCCTCACTGCAGAATAAATACAGATGAGACTAACTTATATAGTCTTTAGGGACTGTAGGAAAAGGGATATTTTTATTTTAATGGAAAATGTCAATTTCCTTACTTGGAAATATTCATGGGTCTATGGTTTCCTGCCTTCAAGGAGCTTAAAACAACCTTCTCCTGACTTTGCCACTGGAAATTGCTTGATATATTGTAAACACTCAATAAATTATTTTTTTAAAAAAGCAATAAAGTAGCTAGAGCTGATATTTCAGGTAAATAAACAACTTGGTTTTAGAAATTCCAGGCAAAAAAATTCTGTTTTCAGCATATTGTGCATTGCCATCTTCCCAAGCTTGTAATCATTTGACCAACTTCCCTTCACCCTCTGTCCCAAATCGAGGCATAATTCTAACTTTAGGCAGGTAGAAAAAGTACATCTATCTCAAAGCTAAGGCCTACCACCAACATTTAAAATTACAGAGCTGTTTCTTGAACTTGCCAAACAAGTTGACCTCGTGTTATTTGCATGTGCTCATCCCTCTGCTGAGAACACGTCATCTCTAAGTATTTGCATGCTGACTTTGGGTCTCTGATCAAGTATGACTTATCACTGAGATCTTTCCCACCTACCTTAGATAAAAGAACAACCCCTTCCATGCTCATACTCACACTCTCACAGATGCATTCCCTAGATCTTTAACCTGGTTTCTTTTTCCTCTGGGGCACTTAAAATTTTCCAAAATACCAAATATTCACGTGTTTGTATATTTATTTTTGGTTTCTCCCCATTAGAAAGAAACCTTCATGAGAACAAGCACTGAATATAATTTGTATTCCCAGTACTCAGTCCAGTGCCTGGGTACCAAGTGCATGCTCAATCACTATTTGAGTAAACGAACAAGTTAGTGAATGACCATTTATTGAGAGCCCAATGTTTTAACTTATTTTGATTATTTAGGAAGCATTATCTCATGTTATTTTCGAAACAACCCTAGGAGAGGAGGAGTATTTCAGTTTTTTAGAGAGGAAGTAGGCCCAGAGAGGTGAAGCAATTACCAGCCTTCACACAAGTAGTAGCTGTGAAGCTGTGGTTCCACCCTAAGTGATTGCAGAGGCTTGCTACTGTTGCCTCTCAGGCCCTGATCTGGCCCAGGTCTTATGTTACATCTGCCTTTCTCCTGTCAGCTGGAATTTTTTGCCCTGGGAATTGTTGCATCTGGATCGCTACATGATTGGAGTCCTATTTTGCCACCACCTGTTGCCCCCAGTAAAGGGCTAGAGTCCCATTCCTGGGCCCTGCCTACTGGTGGGGCACTTCTTTCTGGGCAGAGTTCCCCCATATTGTTCACCTGCCTCGACTTACAGCATGCCTGTGCCTAGGGGGTCCTATTCAGGTTCTAACACCTGAATTCAGACCCCAAGTCACACATGGAGGCCTCAACTGACTTGTTGCCCAAGGAACCCTTATTTGAGTGTCCCATGATGCAAGCTCTGGACTCAGAGCTGGATTTTCAGTGGGAACAAGACACACAAACCCTGCCCATGAGGAGTTCTCCGTTTACTATTTAGCGGGAAAGTATAAATGATTGATTGAATAAATGATTGAGTGTGATGAGGGTGGTTCTTCTGGATTGTTTTTTTGCTGCGTCAACAAAGTTATTTTTCAAGGGCCAGAGAGTAAATATTTTAGGCTTTGTGGACTTATGGTTTCATTTCAGATATTCAGCTCTGCCACTGTAGATCAAAAGAAGCCAAAGACATCATGTGAATGAGGGAGTGTGACTGTGGTCCAGCAAACATTACTTACAAAAACAGGAGGTGGGCTGGATTTAGCCTATAGGCCATACTTTTCTTACCTCTTTTCTGCTGTCAGTTTGGCTTTCATGAGAAATGTATTTCTCACAAAACTATCCCAGAATGGTGTGAGGCTAGAGTTGGCATGAGATTTTGGGAGGTAAAAATAAAGCTGCATCCATCAACTCTGAAGGGCATTAGTGGTGAGAGATGGAGAGAGGTGCAGGTGGGTTCCAATTCATCCTGCTGAATATCCAGCTCTTTTTAATGACCAGCTCTTTGTCCCACCCTGACTCACTATGAGACACTTGACTGTGAACTCACAGAAAACCAACAGTTTATTTTTTTTTTAAAGATTTTATTTATTTGACAGAGCTAGAGAACACAAGTAGGCAGAGCGGCAGGCAGAGGGAGAGGGAGAAGCAGGCTCTCTGCTGAGCAGGTGGGGCTTGATCTCAGGACTCTGGGATCATGACCTGAGCCGAAGGCAGCCGCCCAACCGACTGAGCCACCCAGGTGCCCTGAAAACTAACACTTTAAATAGAAGCAACCTCACTCATTTCAGGATTCCAGGTTTCTCTGAAAACAGAAACTTGTTGATCTGTACAATGGCTGGTGAGGGATTTTCTCTTTTCTTTGGAATTTTCCTTCTCCAGAGCTTGCAATACTTGTCTAAGGTCCAACACCTGTACTAAACCTCTTATTCCATTGCACTCACAATGCTTTCCTGATTGGACTGTTCTTAAAGGATGAAGTCCAGAAAGGTACAAGGTTTTCTTAGGTTAGCCCTCAGCCCTTTTTCCTAAACATTTCTCACACTGAATACATTTCCATTTCTTCTTACCTCTAGGTCATTATAGCTTATTTTATCTTTGGACTTTATTTTAATTTTCATTATTATTCTATATCTGATCTGAAGATGGAATGGGTAGGAAATTTGATAAAAGAATTTTGCCAAGTCATTCATCAAGTAAGATGGACACACTCTTGACAACAGCCAACATGCGTTTGCTTTTCCCCTTCTCCTTCTCCTTCTAAGGCCTGATGGAGGGCCTAGTGTGGGTGAAGTATAAGCCTTGGTTGTTGGTGTTGCACTGATCTTTTTTTTTTTTTTTTTAAGATTTTATTTATTTGACAGAGACACCGTGAGAGAGGGAACACAAGCAGAGGGAGTGGGAGAGGGAGAAGCAGGCTTCCCGCCGAGCAGGGAGCCCGATGTGGGACTCGATCCCGGGACCCTGGGACCATGACCTGAGCCGAAGGCAGACGCTTAACGACTGAGCCACCCAGGTGCCCCTATGTGCCACACTGATCTTGATTCAAATCGTTTCACTCTCTGTGTGAGCCTCATAAAGTTACTTACTGTATAGGAATCTGCATTTCCTCCCATGTCATGAGAAAAACACCTGCTGATGGATGATGGGGTGATTAAGTATCTTACTATGTACTTGGCACTGCTCCTGGGCACTTCATAGCTGGGAGGTCTTCTGTCACTATACTTGGCCTGCTGCCCTGCCGTGGTTTCCTCAGCCTCACTTACCTCCCTGCTGTGGTCCATTCTGCATATCACTGTGATAGCAAGTTGTTCCTCTTCTCCGGCCTGGCACCCCTGAGCATTGCTACCACAGCAGTGACTCATAGTGAGATGCAGTTCCCATTCAGGGATGTTGGCAGGGGAGGAGAGAAGATGGGGAGCCCTGAGCCCCCAGTTTCTAAGAGAACATGAAAAGTAGAGATGGTTCTGATACATCCCTGAGGAGGAAATAATAGGAATTTCTGTACCGGCAGATAACATAGGTAGATAGAATTACTGTCCCTGGAATGATCTCCTAGAACCCTTTCATCAAAGAATCAAACCTTACCTGGCTAACTGCTTTTCCTCCACGAAATCTTTCCTGATCTTCCCAGCTCCAAAATTCTCTTACATCTAAATTCCCGTAATGCTTGGTGGTTTTCTGACCATACAAATCATTTACACTAATGGACTGTAGCAGAGCAGTTTAAGTGGGGATTAAAGGTTAAAGTTGATAGGCTGGGTTTTTACTGGATGTACAAACTCAGGAGCAATTACTTTCTCTTAGTATTCATTTTCTCATTTTTACAATGAGGAAAATAATTCCTACTTGGCTGACATAAACACTCTTAGTATTCTAAGTATGTGGTTAGCTAAACACTCCTTCTTTTGTATGTGAATTCTCTAGGAGAAGATCTGGGTTTGATTTATCATGCCTCTGGCTTTGATCTGTGTTGCAAATTCCCAAATCATGGCTGCTGAATGGATAAATACATGAATGTACTTAGCTGATCAGATAAAAATGGCTCATCAGGGAAAGAAAAGCAGATGAGTGTGCTTGGATATACTTGCTTCCTGTAGACATGTATTTAGGGTTTAAAACACCTTCTAGTGTTTTCAATCCATATACCTTTAAATATTTAAGGTCCCAAATTGACCTCTTACTGTGCTTTCTGCCTCTTGCTCTCAGACCTTACTTCTTACCCATTTTGAGCTAACCTCTGCTAGCATCAGTCCCATAAAAGAAAATGAATGTGCTTATTCCTAAATAAATAATGACACTGTTGCTGTTTTTTTTTCCCCCCACAAGGGAGTCTTTCCATGTCTTCTTGGAGCAGTGAGACACACAGAGAAAGGACTTTTCATTCTTTTCTTGAAATGGGAAGAGACATCTCAAAAACAGATATTTCACATTTGTTTTGGGTCTTAATTAACAGTCCTGGGTAAGCTCTAGGTTACAAAGCTGACATCTGAAGAAAAGACCTGAAATGAAGAATTTTGACAATCTCTGCCTTTTTCCATTACCCCAGGGATGATGGATAATTTCCTAGTGATGACAGCTTGAAATATAGTTCTGGAAGTCCTTTTCTTGTCAAATATACATTAAATGTATGTTGTGTGCTTGTGTATTTTAATATAGACTTTTTTCCCTTTTCTCTAAGTGTTAAATAGTATAGCTTTCTCAGCTGCGAGGCTCAGTCAGTTAAGCATCTGACTCTTGGTCTAGGCTCAGGTCACCATCTCACGGGGTTTGGGATCAAGCCCCATGTGGGGCTCTGTGCTCAGCAGGGAGTCTGCTTGAAGATTATCTCCTTTCACCCCTCCCCTCACTCACACATGCTCCTTCTCTCTCTCAAATAAATACATACATCTTTAAAAAACATAGCTCTCTTAATTGGTATGTTGATATATGTAAAAATTTGGGACGGCAGCAGACAATTTTATCTTAGATCTAGGACTAATCTGCTTGCAAGAACATCTGGAGCTGGAGAAAGTTGTAAATGGCAATTTTATATCCATGACCAAAAGTTTTTCCTCCTTCTCTCTCTACTCGCTCTCCTCCTCCCTTCATACCCTCCCCTCTTCTTTCCTTGCCTTCCTTCCCCTTTATCCTCCTTCCTTTTTCTCTTTCTACTTGATTTATCCTCCTTATCCCCCTCCTCCTTCTTTTTCTTCCTCTTCCCCTTCTTCATCCTCCAATTTATCACTCCTTTTATCCTTTTTCTTTAAATTTTGTTAATAGTTCTTAGTGAAAAATAAATGATGGAGCATAGTGCTCCTTTCAATGAATAAGCATAGTCTCTAAAGATTTTTTTTTTTTAAAGATTTTATTTATTTGAGAGAGAGAGAGAATGACAGAGAGCACGAGAGGGAAGAGGGTCAGAGGAAGAAGCAGATGCCCCACTGAACAGGGAGCCCGATGTGGGACTCGATCCCAGGACTCCAGGATCATGACCTGAGCTGAAGGTAGTCGCTTAACCAACTGAGCCACCCAGGCGCCCCGTCTCTAAAGAATTTTAATTATTATTAAAGTTGATCTGATTGTGATTTTCAGTCTCTCACTGAGAGCTTTTTGTAATTCTGCCTGGAAATCTTCCCTCTTTGATCATAGTGTACTCCAGCATGACAACAAAGTGGCATCTGATTTTAATAGTTTGAATACCATATTGAACTTCACCATGAGTTATATTCTTACACATTTAGATTATAGCTTCCTGGCTCATAAATAAAGCATGGCAAGGATAGTTAAAATCTAGGAAATATATGTATAATACATCGTATATAGTGTTCCCATTTCTTAAGAAAGAAAGCTTTTTATTTTCCATATTTTTCCTTGTTTATGGTCAAAATTGTGTTTAACATCATGATTCATCAATGTAGACTTACCACATTGATCCTTGATGACATGGAATCATAGTGTGTGAAAGGCAGAAAGGAGCTTTGGAGATCATGTAGCAATTTTTGCTATTTTACATAGGGGCATATTCAGGCTCAGACCTGGGTCTCGGCCTAGAGCTAATTGCCAGTAGAAACAGAAAAAAAATTTAAGTTAGCTATTACTAACAAATACAAGTCCTATTACTTACATTTAGTGAAGGCTGTCAGAGCATCAAGAAGTTGTGGGCTGATAAATTGTGACAAGCACTAAGTGACTACATGAATATGAGCATGGGCTCCATTGTCAGAGTGATTTATTTTCAAATTCCCTATTTTCTTGGGCGCCTGGGTGGCTCAGATGGTTAAGCGTCTGCCTTCGGCTCAGGTCATGACCCCAGGGTCCTGGGATCGAGTCCCACATCGGGCTCCCTGCTAGGCGGGGAGCCTGCTTCTCCCTCTGCCTCTGCCCCTCTCTCTCTCTGACTCTGATGAATAAATAAATAAAACATTTAAAAAAATTCCATATTTTCTTGCTGGGTACCTTGGGCAAGTTCTTTAATTATCTCAGGACTTCTACTTCCCCAACCATAAGAAAAGGGAATAAGCATTAAATAAGTGTTTTCCTAAGTAAGGGAGTTAAGAAAGGACTTCCATATTAAGTTTGCAGTAAGTTTTAGTTGCACATCATAGGATTAGTAGTAGTGATATCCTTATTGTTAGTATCCTATTTTTCTTCCCTGGATTGTATGTTCCTATAGTGTTCAGAGTATATGATATTATGTAATTGAGCTTGTTTTCACTGAAGATTAGGTGGATTCTTCATATGTGGAATTTAAGAAACAAAACAGATGAACATAGGGGAATGGAAGGAAAAATAACATGAAAACAGAGAGGGAGACAAACCATAAGAGACTTTTAACTTAGGAAACAAACTGAAGGTTGCTGGAGGGGTGGTGGGTGGGAGATGGGGTAACTGGGTGATGGGCATTAAGGAGGGCACTTGATGGAATGAGCACTGGGTATTATATGCTACTGATGAACCACTAAATTCTACCACTGAAACTAAATACACTATATTTTAACTAAATTGAATTTAAATAAAAAATTGAGGGGGAGATGAACCATGAGAGACTATGGAGTCTGAGAAACAAACTGAGGGTTCTAGAGGGGAGGTGGGTGGGGGGGAAGGTTAGCCTGGTGATGGGTGTTAAAGAGGGCACGTATTGAATGGAGCACTGGGTGTTATATGCAAACAATGAATCATGGAACACTACATCAAAAACTAATGATGTAATGTATGGTGATTAATATAACAATAAAAAAATAAAAATAAGAAAGGAAAGAAAGAAATTGTAGAGAAAGTAGAAACAAAAAAAAATTGAAAAAAAAAAAAAGATTAGGTGAGTCCTTAAGACCCTGATGAAAATACAGGGCAATCCAAGAGAGTATGGCCACTATGGAAGCAGCCCTGAAAGATATCTGGTATCTCAAATGATATTAAACACTTCTAGGCCATCCATACATCCATCAATTCATCCATCTATCCATCCATTGACCTATTGAATTGTTACTTGTGAGTTCTATGTGCCAGGCCTCAAATTTATGGTAGAGAAAGAACTCTTAAGTGCTAGAGGAATATTCTTACTGTCATTAGCATTTTCCACTGCTTGTTGGTCTTTAATGGGGATGAGGGAAGAGAGTTATTTTGGTTGTGGAAGAATGTCTATAAGAGGATTTCTGTTTGGGTTGTAGCAGATGGGTTGTAACACCAGGCCTAGCTGAGGAGAGACTATTTCATGTCATGACTGGCTCAGAAGGAAAATGTGCCTTGGTAACCCTTGATGTCATATAATTATACACCAATTCAATCTGTCAGAAACAAGTTATTTTTTACATATCCCAAAGGCATTTACCCTGACTCTTTATCTATTGAAGTGATCCTGAGTGGGATTCAAAGAATGCTGGGAAAAATCAGCACTATAGAACTGCAGATTTTCATAAACAGTAGCCTCATTTTCATTAAGGTTCTCCCTCTCTTCAAAGATACATACATACATGCTTTACTCCAGGGGGACACTGGGATCACAGCCTTCTACTATAAAAATCCACCGTTGATAGAACATTACTGTATGTCAGACACTGCATTGAGCTCTCTACATGCCTGATCACTCAGCAGGTAGACAACAATTATAAGAAACTCTAGTTGAGAGAATTGAAATTGAAACAGAAAACTTGGATCTTCTTGAGCCAAGTCTGCGACTGTATCCATTACTTAAAAAGGAATGGAACAGGAAAAAAGTCCAAGAAGATGATGAATGATTGCTTGCATTAGAGAACTCCCTGAAAAAAAAACTGAATGCTTTTGCACCCTGGGTCTGTTGTAAGACTGTCTGAGGTTGCAGTTCATCTTTGGTTTTCTTTTCTGATGAGACAGTAAGTTACATAAGTGAGTAGAGAGGGCTACTTGGTGAAGGCAGCAACTTGTAGTATTCTGCTCATAAACCTGAAAGATGCTGTGTTGTCTGCAGGACTGTGGTAAAGGAGGTTTCCTCTAAGAAGAAAGGGGAGGACATTTTAGAATATAAGTTGCTAAGAGGCATTCTCTTTTAAGCTGTTACCAACATGCAAGTTATAATCTTGGGTATGCAATGTCAGTTCTCCAGGGTGATAACTTTGAGCTGGAGTTCAGGAAAAGAGGAGGGTAAAAGAAACTTGCAAGGTCACCAAGAGTTATTACACCATTCAAGTCACCAGTGAAAGGTATATCTCGAAAAGGGATGTCTAGTATAGTTCCCATACTTGTTCAAACATTAGAGCACAGCAAAAATGGCTGAGGTTTTATTGTGTAGAGGAAGCAGTTTCTGTTAATTACTTTATAGCAGTGCATACATGAGTTACTTTTATGTTCAGATTTTAACATGTAGACCCTAACTGAAAAATAAGTGAAGAGAAAACCGACACATGTTTTTAGGTACATTGTGTTGATTGAAGGTTCATTAGATGGTGTGTGGAGTGTGGGGAAGGCTACACATCCCCCTTTAACATCCAGAGGAAAGAATCTTTATCAGTACCTGTCTACTCTCCTCTACCCAGAGAGTGGCCCATGTACCTGTATATGTACTGCCAGCTTTGTGGGTGCAAGATGCCAAGTTACCTGTGACCAGCTGGTGCAGTCCTGCCAGGAGAGCATATCATAATGGTACTGAACCCACAGTCCCAATCTCTGTGAGCTGTTCTAGTCATCACTTACCCACACCTCAGATTTTTCTCCCTTTGGAGAGATTGTGTTCTCAAAAAAATGCAAGGATATAATGGCTGGTTGTAGGTCTTGAAACTTGAGTATATTTATGTTGGAATGTAAGTATGCACACCTAAGAAGAGCCAAACTTTTGATCTTTGTTTACTACCTTTTTTTTAAGGAGAAGTAGCATTGTGCCTGTAATTTCTGGGTTTGAACCTCTACCTCATAGTGTTTTTGTAAGGCTCAAACAAGATAAAATGGGAAAATAAAGGGGCGTGTTCTTGGAAGATGACTGCTCCTTTTCTTATGATCCTATTTCCAATCTGTCTTTCTCAGGTAAGCCCAGTGACCACTGGGGCTGCAAGTGACACTTTAATCCTGTGGGAATTGTGGTAGGTCAGAGGAATAGGGAGTTTCTTTGCCTTCATGGGTAGGTGAGATCCTGAAGACCAGCCTCAGAGGGAACTGTAGTGAGGATCAGATGTGTGAAGTCTTGGGAGAACCATGGACCTCATATGTACCCCCCTGGTAGGAGGTCAGCAGTAGCAGTGTGCATGTGGCTGGTCTCTGGTGCTCAGGAGGCCAGAAGAAAACCAACTGGATGGATGGAGTCCTCTGTGCCCCTGAAGCTAAGAGAGTGAATGCAGGCCAGGTACCAGGGGAAAGGGTTCCTTTTGATGCCCCTTTTACTCCATGAGTCTCTGAGAATACTTAGCTGTTTACGGTTTACAGGGCTTAGGGTACTCCAGGAATCAAACCTTAGACTCCATGGAAAAATAAAATTAAACGTGCCCAGAAGCTAGAAAGATGAGGGTCTGTCAGATCAAACCAAATGCACATCCAGTGATATAGAGACTAGAGGAGACAAATGCCAACTTGAAAAACTTAAGCATTCCAGGCAGTATAAGTTTTGTGGAGATGAATTTCTGTGCCCAAGTTCTTGGTTTAATTGAAGGAGAGGAAGGTCAGAGTTGAGACTGAATTTGTGATATAGGAAATCAATTGGGATAAATATCTTAAAGCCCAGAACAAAAACATAGAGAAATTAGGATGAAAAAGATCAGAGACATGGATGACAAAACGTGGACCTCTAAATGCACATATAATTTAAGAAGATTTCTCTGAAAGGTCTGACTCCCGAGTGAAAGGGCATATTGAGGTCAAGGGAATATTGATGGGAAAAACATACACCAGTAAACCTGAAAAATTCTTCAACTTGAAGGATAAAGAATTGTGATGAACTTTCTATTGGAAAGATCAAGTTACACATAGAGTAACATTCTAAATTATTTTCCCTAGTTCTAACCTACAATACTGGAATCTTGAAAACCGTAGTATGGTTCCTAGACAGAGGTATAGAATTTCAACCTGAGAATTTCTTATCCCTGAAATTACAATTCACCTGGAAGGCCAACAGTTCAATTAAGATTTTAAAAAAATATTCCAGACTATATCCCTAAGAAAAACAAAATGGTCTAGAAGAGATTCTAAGTGGACAAGTGAAGGAGAAATGAGTACTTAAGCCAAGGAAATGTGAAATGAAGTGAAAATTGTGAACAATGAATCTGAGAATATGTGCTTGTTTGTATGTTTATTTAACCGGACGATAGATGATAATACATGATATTTAGCATATTTAGCATTGTTTGATAAAGATACTGAATAAAGGTGACACACTGCAATGGAAACTTATTAATTATTAATTCTTATTAAATCCTAGGATTTGAAGCAGGAGGAAAAGATAAAGCAAAATCATTCAAAATTTTCCTCAATTTTGATGGGAGTGGTCAGGGAGAGAAATGCATTTATGTTAAATGGGTAATTTTATGGAAAAGTAGAAAATGATAGAGCATTTTTTTGGGGGGGAAATGGTTATTTTTATTTAAAATGTAGAAGAATGGGTTTCTGGTAATAAAGAAAAGATAAGGCAATCATTAAGGAATTGGAAAAAATCTATTAGTAAAATTTTCAAACAAACAGGAAAAGAGCAAATAACAAAACACAAAACTAATAAACATAATTTTATTCCTCCTTTATTTTCATTTTGTCAGTGACTTCTCTAAATATGAAAAGTGAATTGTCTGGGTGTCAAACTGACTTAAAATACAGTTAACTGCTATTTATAAGAAAAACATAAATGATTTAAAAATAGCAATATGATGAAAATAGGAAGAAAAAGGAAAGCATAAAAAGCAAAAGGAATATTAGGCAATGTAGAATTTAAGATTAAAAGCACTAAAAAAGTTATGAGGGGCAATAATTAAAGGCACAGCTTATGAAAGACCTATGCCAGCCAGGAAGTGGCATTTGAACAACTGAATAGCTTTTAATACAGATAAAGCAAAACTTGATATGAGAAAAAATTGATGAAAATATAGTGGGTTATCTCAATATATCTCCTTTTGAATTGTGCATATCTTACACACAAAAAGGGTAATACCATAGAAAAGTGTAAAAGATCTCCTTTTATTTATTTTTCAAAAGAATGTATTCTGTTCTACATATTCATAAAATATTTGCAAAAACTGATCATGTACTTGGCTCAAAGAAATTTTTCTATGAAGTATATATTTTATAGGCTACATTTGCTGATAACACAGTAGTAGAAAGCAAAATAATTATTAAAAATTAGGAATAAGTGACATGAAGGTAATCCCCAAATATTAAATATGTAGCAACTAAAAATGCTTTTCTACACAAGAGTTGGATGGAACTAGGAATCAAAACTGCATAGTATATAGAGAGCGATGATATTGTAAACACATGACACAGCCAAAGTTGTACTCTGAGCAAAAAAGTGTGGCCTTGAATGCCTTTAATTTTAAAGAAGAAAGATAAAAATTAAAGAAAGTTAACTTACTACCAATTTTAAAAGATAAAAAATCAGAAGGAAAAAGAAACAAAGGTAAAAATGAGAGTATGAGGAGAAAAACCATAATACAGGGAAGGATAAGTAAATCTCATTGCTAATTTTTGAAGTGACAAACTAGTTAAACCAATCATAAGTTTACAGGAAGAATTGAGAAAGCAAAAATAGAAAAACATGAAACAAAAGAATAAAGATGCAGAGAGCAACTGGAAATATCTTCAGAGTTTTCAGTAGCAGTTTTGATAAAATAGACAATAATGTCCCTTCCTAGAAAATTATAAATTACCAAATGATCCAAGAAAAAGTAGAGAACTAAATAGTTGGTGAAGGTTGAGAGAAGGTGTGAGATGAAGCATTGAAAAAAACCACTCGTCTTGATAGATTTCGAAGATAAGTTGTATCTAATCTTTAAAAAGAGCTTGTTCCAATTTTATTTAAGGTAATACCCTAGTATAAGACAGAAATTATCCCATTTCATTGATGAAGATAGCATCATATTAGTAGTGAAACCTGATAAAGAAACTAGTCTAAAGAAGAAAACTTATCCTCACAAACATAAAGGTAAAGCTTCTGAATAAAATATCCATGCATAGAATCTAGTAATAGATGTGCATTTCAAGTATCATTGCCAGGTAGTGTTAATATATGAAAATAGTGGTTTCCAGTCTTAGGACAGTTGCCATCATAATCCTATTAAATACATAATTATATAAAAAACTGCTGAACAAATATTTGATATCCAGCAGCCATTTCTATTAAAATTAATTGCAAGAGTATTAGAAGGAAACCAAATGTAATGAAAATCTATTTACCAAAAATCAATAGCAAATATTATCCTAAATGTTAAAACCATTAAACAGAACATTAAAATAATTAAAGTCAGGCTTAGATAGGGAAACTTGTTTATTTTAACTCAATAGTAGAGGTTTTAGAAAATGAAACAAGAAATGATTTGATAAAAACACTGAAAAAGATAATATGCCAAGATTTGATTAATATAACACTATAGCGTTTGCTAAGATTTAGTTACATTTTTAGAAAACCAAAAAGTATAAAATAACTAGAACAAATATATGAAATTGGTAAGGTGGCAATAAGTCCATTTTCTACTAGCAATTAGCATCTAGAAACGGTCTTGGGATACTCTTTATGGTGACACATCCTACCATATTAGGAATGAATTTAAGAGAATACACAAAGGATTTCCATGAAGAAAATCATAAAAACTAATGTGAGGATATAAGTCAAGAACTAAATGGCAAAATATTTTCTTGGATGATAAAAATAGAATAATATGAATTGTAATTCTCTCAAATGAATATATATATTCAATGCATTTACAATTAGAATTCCAACAAAGGTGTTTTGGGGAAATGCCCAAGTACAGTCATACATTATCATACACATTATTTCATATGTATGCAATGTATGTATATACACATATGTATACAGAGTATGCACACACATGCATGTACACACAAATGCATATACATAAGTATATAAACATGTATACATAAATGTACATATACATGAAGTATATGTGTATATACATATGGATATACATATGTGTATATATTCATATATATGGATATACATGTTTATATATATACATGTATACACACATATTTTATATATGTGAAAAGATACACAGAAAAGTGAGATGGACCTTGACTTCCAAGATATTAAAGTACATCATAAAGTTTCCTCATTTTGATATTGGCATAGGAATGGAAAGTAAATGCATGAAACAAAAGAGATTCTAGAAATAGATCTTAGTTATATGTAAGAATATAATGTATGACAAAGGTAATAATTTAGTGGGAAAGGATAAATTATTAAACTGAGCTGACTCCATGCCCTATGCATATGGAAGAAATAACACTAGATTCTAATCTTAAATTATATACAAAATAAGTTCCAGATGGATTAAATAAAGGTCTGTTTTTCCTGAACCATTTGAGAGAAAGTAGCAGACAAGATATTTTCTTACCCCTAAATACTTCAGTGTGTATCTCCTAGAAATAATCACAGTGCAATCAAAATCACAATTAAAATCAGGAAATTGCAATTAATGCAATATCATCTATGATACTAGAAAATTCAAATGTTACCAATTGTCCCACTAATGTTAAAGGGATAGTAGCTTTTTCTAGTCCAGGGTCCATTTCAGGATATGCTGTTGTACTTGGTTGTCCTGTCTCTTTAGTTTACATTACTCTGGGAGAATTCCTCAGTCTTAACTCTTCGGGCAATTCTAATTAAAAAGTCTTTGGCTTTTATAACCCTGATGTTTTTGAAGAGTATAGAAGTTATTCTGTAGACTGTCCCTCAGTTTGATTTGACATAACTAAAGACATTCTTAACCATGCTTTTGATTGATGTATTCTATAATGACTTTCAAACAGTGGCCTATTCTACTGGTTTGAGGCTGTTCTGTGGCAATGGTCTGATGGACCTCTGGTTCAGGGGCTTACCATTCAAAGCCACTTGCTAATGACAATAAGACCTCCTGTTATCAGCCACAGCCAATAGAAGAAAACCTGTCATTTCCATATTGCTTGGAAATTTTAGATTCCCTGTACTCTTCATAGATTCACATTGTTTATAAATGACTAGAATGACTTTTGCCTACTTGTTGGCCATAAGGGTGATTATATATGAGACAATACTCTTATGAAAACCTTAGTCAACTTTATAATGAAATTTTATACCCAGCTTAATCAGGCCCTGATGACAAATTGGAGAAGTAGACAAGTAGAAAGGGAAAGTAGTTGGTTTTGTACTTTTACTTAATTCTGATTTTTTGTTTTGAATTGGCAGGTAGTGGTTGTTTTTGTTGTAAACACTGTTATTTGGTCAGCTGGCAACAGTGTTTTGTGTAAATTCTTTTGACTTTCTGCCATTCTTTCAACACCTCAAAGACTCAGCCAGATTTTCAACTGGTCTAAAACAGTCTTTAAGATATGTAATTTAATTTCCTGCCTTTTTCTTTGCAAAATGCTAACATTATAAAGTTTACCAAAAGGCTTATAAACTGATTGCCTAGTTGCTATGGACAGGCTAAGTCCTGGCCCAGGAAACCAGAGCCCTGGGTTTTTTCCCAACTTTTCAATTAGTGTGGTTAGAAATCAGGACCTGTGATATTTCCTAGATAAGACCTTGGTTCTACTACTTTAACATCCATCTGATTTTGGGCATTTAAAAAAAATTTTTAAAGATTTTATTGAGCAAGAAAACGAACAAGGGGGAGGGGCAGTGGGAGAGGGAGATGTAGAGGGAAAGAATCCCAAGCAGACTCCATGCTGAGCACAGAGCCCAAGGTGGGGATCGATCTCATAATCCTGAGATCATGACCTGAGCCAAAATCAAAAGTCCCAACGGCTAACTGACTGAGCCACCCAGGTGCCCTGTGACTTTGGGCAATTTAATACTATCATATCTAAACTTTCTCACTTACCAAACAGCAATAATGATGTTAAATTATCATAGAACTCATTTTAATGCATGGAAGAAATTAAATAATGATGCATGGTACATAGCATCCATATAATAACATTTAGAAAATATTATTGTTATAACTAGTTATGTCACTTCGGTAAATCATGTAAATGAATGTTCTGGTTATTTACTGATGTGTAACTATACCAAACCTATAGGTTTAAAACAAAAATCATTTTCATGATTTTGTGCAAGACTTTGGGCAGGGGTTGGCTGGGTATGAGCTATGGCTAATCCGGGTTTGGCTGAGATTATTTGGAGTCAGCTGGACTAAGCTTCAGGCTGTGGGTGGGTCCAGGTATGTTCCACTTGTGTTCTCATTCTGGAACCACGATACAGTTCCATTCTAAACTTGGGATAAAATTTAGGAGTTCTAGAGGCCAAAAAAAAAACCAAACAAACAAAAAACAGAACATGCAAGAACATCTCAGACCTCTGTTCATGCCATATCTGCTTAAATTCCATCAGATAAGTCAAACCACATGGATAAGCCCAAAGTCAACAGAGCTGGGAAGTGGATTCTACCTACAGGGAGGCCATGGCAGAAAGGAGTATTTGTGAACAAGTAATACTCTCTACCACAGAAAGTCTAGGCAGAGTAGAATAAGAATTGTTTTCCTGGGCATTCATAAAATGCTGAAAGGTTTGACAATTTTCCATTTATAAATCTATCTCCCACATAGATGAGAGCATCTACCTTGTAAGTTTTTTTTTTCTGTGTGTGTGCTCAAAGTTCAATCCAAAATTTCAGATTTTAATTGTATAATATATAGAAATTACTACCCTATTTTTGGCCTTTTTGTTCTTTATATTCATACTGTGTTTATGAAGTACCAGTGCTGTATTCAGCTATTGACAATGCATAAGAAATTGGTCTCTGCCCTGAGGAATTTATTTCAGAGCAATTCAAGCTGTTTAAATCAGTGTCAGGCTCTCAACTTTGGACAGCTGTGGAGAGGAGATAAGCTTTTGAAGATGTGGCAGAAAATGGTGTTTATACAGGATGAAAGTGGGAAAGATGATAGGCAACCAAGAAAGGAAGAGTTTATCCAAACTTTTTGCAAAAGGAATGATAGGGGAAGAAAAAACCAACAGTTCAGGTGATGAAACAGACAAAGGTGAGGCTCCAGCTTTAGTTTATCCTCCGCATTTTCAGAAATCCTGAGGAATTTAGATGTCAACTGGATTTATTATTTGACAGACCTACTTCTTGAAGACTTGAAGTTTATCATCTCTTCATCCATACTTGTTTTGTGCCGATAACATGGAGTAGTTCTCCTTGAATGTGGTGAATTTTTCTCAGTCCCTGTGGGTATGCTATAAACAGAAAGACTGATACACCTTGATGATACACCAACTCAAGTTAGCACTTGACTTTAAGCTGAAACAGAAACTTCCAATACGTTGTCATTTGAGGGTTTCCACAGGCATTTATACCCTCAAAACAATTTTTACAACTAAACTCACCATGTACCTGATAATACTAAATTACTTACCACATGAAAATTGCTCTGTATTATAGAAATTAAAAATGACAAGACTATGGATAGTCTCATAGATATTGTAGCTCATGGGATGGCCACATGATAGAAGGAGATTTGATAGGAAGATCCAGGTTGGCAGAAGAACTGCCCCCCTTCCCCTTGCCACCATGAGCTGTCTGTTCACTCTCTGCAGCCTCCTCTCCAGCCTCTATAGTGGGCATTGGTTTTTGGCAGTGTAGAATCCACTCACTCTTTTTTTTGTTGTTGTTGTTTTAAGATTTATTTATTTTAGAGAGTGCACAAGCAAGCGTGGGGTGGAGGAGGGGCAGAGGGAGAGAGAGAGGGAGAATCTCAAGCAGATTCTCTGCTGAGTGCAGACCTCTGTGTAGGGCTCAATCTCACAACCCTGAGATCACAACCAGAGTGGAAATCAAGAGTCAGACCCTCAGCCAACTGAGCAACCCAGGTGCCCCTTACTCCTCTTGATATCCCCCCATCATTGTCTTCAGATGACTTCTCTCTCACACATGGTGGGTAATATTTACTTGTCTAAATAGAGATACTCTGTTTTGCTACTCTGGTGTGTTGGTCTTTTGATGTGTCAACTTATCTACCCTACCGTCCCCAGCTATTTAATGAAACATTAACCTAGGTGTTGCTGTGAATATATTTTATAGATGTTATTAAAATCCATAATCAGTTGACTTTAAGGAGATTACCTTTAATCATCTGGGTGGGCCCAGTTCAATCAGTTGAAGGACTTCAACAGCAGAGTTGAGGCTTCCCTTGAGAAGAAGTACTCTGCTTATGAGCAGCAGCTTCAGACAGTGCCTGCGAATTTCACCCTGCTCTTCCTGATGGCCTGAGGAGTCTGGACTTACCTAGCCAGCCCCCTTGACCTTGTAAACCAATTCTTTGCAATAAATCTCTTAATATAGATCTCCTATTCGTTCTGCTTCTCTGGATTAAACCAGACGGATACACCTTTCCTTTTCTGCTTTCTTACAAATGACCGTTAAGGGATGTCTAGTAGTGCTTAGTTTCCTCCTCACCAGATCTCTGCTTTCACTGCCTCAATAGACCTGAGGGTAGACATGAAGCTAAGCTTGGCCAGCCGGTGACTTTGACTGTTTTTCTTTTATTCCTTACATTATTCTCCTCCAGTGAAAGATTAATACCCTGATATTTTGAAGTTTTTTCTTTCTAATAAAACTGTCCTAACAAGATCCTTCAATAGTTTCTTTTCCCCTTGTTTTTGCTTTATTTCCAACATGGTTCATAGCTATGGTATTGTATAAAGAAATTTTCCTTTTGCTTGGCCACAGAAAAACGAAACTAAAAAACCACCACACCCATTTCTGTCACTTGGAACAAGAACAAAAAAACCTTAACTGATACAGCCCCTGAGCACGTTGAAAATTTAAATAAAACTTGAGTCCCACTCAAACCTGAGCTCCCAGAATATGTCCAGAGAACCCCTTAAAGGGCCTATAATCAGGTTGACTTGGCTTATTCTTTTGCATTAAGGTACAGGGTGCGGAAACCATGAAAAGGTCGGTGTTTTCTGGCAGGAGTAATACATTTAAGCTATTATCCATTACATACATTTTATTTCAACTTAGCCTATTCATTGAGACAAGCATGTGTGGAAATCCAAGTGAATGAGGGAAAACAACATGTGGATTATGCTACAAGCGATGATAGGAAAGGGTTAGAACATGAAACAAAACATGAAGTGTGTCAAAAGGCAGAACCTTATAATAGAAGATGGTGGTGTAGAAGTAGGTGTTGGTTAGGGGATGGAGAAATAGGATGGGGGAGGGGAATGGGATTGCTACACCATTATAATGACAGCCATGCTTTACTCTCTATGGTAGGCAGGATAATGGCCCCCAAGAGGTCTACATCCTAATCCCTGAAACCTTTGAATATGTTATTTTACATGGTGAGAAGGAATTAGGTTGCATTTGGAATTAAGGTTGCTGATTGGCTGGCCTTGATGTTAGCCTGCATTATCCATCTAGGTTCAATGTAATCAAATGAATCTTTAAAAGTAGAAGATGGAGGCAGAAGAACCAGTGTCATGGGTGAAATGTGGGAAAGACTTGACCAGCTATTGTGGGTTTGGAGATGAAACAGGCCTGTAATCCAAAGAATACAATGTAGCCTCTAGAAGCTGAAAAGGCAGGAGGCAACTGATTCTCTAGAACCTCTACAAGGAATGCAGCCCTGTGCACACCTTAATTTAGCCCAGTGAGACCTGCAGCACATTTCTGACTGATAGGACTGCAGGACAATAAATTCATGCTATGTCAATGTGGATAGTTTGTCCTGTTCAACAGAAAACTATTAGACCCTATAACCCAGAAACACAGAAAGAATAAGGAAGTTTAGTCATGAGACCTGAGGTGGTCTGTATAGTAGAAAGGTACAGATCATTTTACTGCTCTGCCGTTTACTGGCAAGGTGACCCTTTGCAATTACTTAATTTCTCTAAACTTCAATATTATCATCTCTGAAATGGGCAGAGGTTACATACTTTTCAGGTCTGTCTTTTCCTTTATTTCCTTTCCTTTTCCCCATAATTCAGTGCTTAGTTCTTGCTGTGTGAACTCTTCCTAGCTCTGATTGAGGCTGAGTTTCAGGGGTGGGACTGGGTTCCATTGAGGGGCAAGGAATTGATTCCAGCAGTCTGGAAAATAGAGAATAAAGGGAAAACTGATGTTTGTAGAATGTCAGGTCATCATAGGTTCAGGAAGAGAAGAGAATAGGTGACATGAAACCCGAAGTGATAGGGCACAGAGGCAGCAGAGGGTTAACACTCTGGCTTGGTGAGATTGAAGGGATGCGTTCAGGGGTGCAGATGCTGGAGGGAGTCAAAGAGTCTAGGGTTAGCAGCAGGCTTAAAATTGTGTGTGTGTGAGGGGGTGGGGGGTCTCTAAGGAACCCTAGACAGTTCAGACCTCCAATGGTAGCTCAATAAATACAGATTAGTGGGTTTTTTTAAAACCCTATTTTGGAAGATGCCAGCCATTATTACTTGGAATAATTTTTTTCCCCTTCTTTCCCATCCATTATACACATGGCTTGTATGCATGATGTCCCATATTTCTTTGAGATGTTTTTTTCTTTATACTCTTTTTATCTTCATTCTTCAGATCATATAATCTATACTTATCTACAAGTTTGCTGATTCTTTCTTCTGCCAACTTATATGCACTGTGGAGCCCCTTCAGTGGATTCTTAATTTTGGTTTTGTACTTTTCCACCTCTTCCATTTGGTTCTTTTAAATAACTTTTTATTGATTTTTCTCTATTTGAAAGGACCTTGCTATGATAACTTTTTTTTAAAGCATGGTTTCATTTAGTTTGTTAAACATCTTTTTAATGCCTGCTCTGAAGTCTTTAGCTACTAAGCCCACCATCTAGACTTCTTCAAAGGCAGTTCGTATTGTCTATTTGCCCTGCCCCCCCGCCCCCGGCATATGGGTCACACTTTTCTGTTACTTTATGTCTCATAATTTTTAGCTGAAAACTGGACATTTTAGATACTGTAGCAATTCTTGATACTGTTTCCCTCAGGAATTACAATTTTGTTTGCCTGGTCATAGGTTTGCTTGGTCACTGGTTTGTGTTTAGTAATTTGGCTGAACAAATTCACCATCCTCTTGGTTCTACCTCCTTGGCTTAGAATGCTGGCAGAGGATCAAAAAAACCAAAATCTTGCCATTTGCAAAGACATGGATGGAACTAGAGTGTATTATGCTAAGCGAAATAAGTCAGTCAGAGAAAGACATGTATCATATGACCTCACTGATATGAGGAATTCTTAATCTCAGGAAACAAACTGAGAGTTGCTGGAGTGGTGGGGGTGGGAGGGATGGGG
>NC_138369.1:69014948-69035167 GCF_054177405.1 Leptonychotes weddellii
GAAGGCAGTCGCTCAACCAACCGAGCCACCCAGGCGCCCTCATTCTGAGTTTTTTTTGTTTTTTTTTTTAAGATTTTTATTTATTTATTGAGAGAGAGAGTGAAAGAGAGAGAGCATGAGAGGGGGAGAGTCAGAGGGAGAAGCAGACCCCCTGCCGAGCAGGGAGCCCGACGCGGGACTCGATTCCGGGACTCCAGGATCATGACCTGAGCCGAAGGCAGTCGCCGAACCGACTGAGCCACCCAGGCGCCCAAGATTTATATATTTTTAGGAAAAGAGAGCATGAGTTGGGGGAAGTGCAGAGGAGGTCTTAAGATCTCCTACGGTTTAGCTTGATAACATAAGTACAATAAGAAGTAGGACCCTAAGTGCTTCAGTCTGCTACCTAGTAAGGATCCCAGTTAGTGGAGTATTCTATCTGCAATGGGGTAGTACAAGTGGACTGCTCTTAAAAGGGTAGAACTGGCTCCAGAGAAGCAGGTTGACTTTCCTCAGGTGGAAATGGATTGCATAAAAATATTTAAAATTACATCTAACCTAATTTATTAGGAATAAGGCTTCTAAATTTTTATTTTCTTGCTAAAGGAAAATTAGAAGGGGTGCTGTTTGCTTAACAAATAGGGTGATAATGAAGCTTTTAAGAAGGGCTGAAGGAGCGTGAAATGACAGGATTTGTCACCAGTAGAGGCAAGATTTTCTGTTCTGCACCCTTCCCCCATCCCCTTGGTTCTTTGCCTTGCCCTCTTTGTGTTTCCAAATATAACAAAAAGACTATAAATTTGGATACTAGGATCAGAGGAAAATTCCAACAGTACTTTGAAGGAGAAAATTACAGACGAATTCAATATGTCTGTTGCAGATCCATTTGTCCATGAATTGCTAAGACTGTCTTTGAGGGATGTGGGAATTGGCTTCTGTCTCTGTGTCAGGTGATGTGAAGCCCATAGTGGACAGAACAAATAAATTCTGGGCCTTTAGAGATGCTATCTTAACACTGGTGAATTAGCTGTAATAAAATCATTAGGAAGCAATGAGTTTTGAGTGTTTATTACCTTTGTTTTTAATATAATTTAATTACAAACTGATATGTTTATTTTAGTATAATGTATTTAACTGGCTCACAGATTTCCTGGAAATGTATGAGCTGTTGTGAGCCAGCTTCAGTTTATCACTGGATATATTCTACACAGGGAGGTAGATTAGACCTGGTTAAACCAAGGCCAGTGGTATTGCATCTGCAGGACCTCCGCTTCACTCTCTGCTGCTGAAATGAGGGAGTGTTCGAAATGTACGTCAATTCTACTAGCTGGAGCCCATATCAGAAGGTCGATTTCTGTCAGACCCTAGGCTGAGAAAATGAAAGATTCTGTATTTCTGGAGAGCCACCCAGGTCTGCTGTGGGATACCTTCTAAGAACAGGCCAGAAGAAGGGGCATTAACCTTTCCCCTGTAGAAGGGGGCAGTGGAAATTCAGAGTCAATGATGCAGCTCTATCTGCAGTCACAGAAAATACAAACACTGGAAGAGGTATCACAGACTCAGTGCTGCCGCTTGCCTCACTTGGGGGGATCTGCAGCAATGCGGTGGCCAGCAACGTCATAGTGAGCACAGCACTACAGACACTGGAGGTGATGGTTGGCAAGGGCACCGGTGAGCCAGTTCATGGCTGGGCTTATCTGTAAGATGTGCTCCTCCTTATGAAAACCTAAACTACACAGCAAGGAGGAGGACTGGGGTCCTGCAAGTTAAGCAGACAGGGGATTTGATCCAAAGTACTTAGGAAGAATATATAGCACCTACAGATTGAAGGGTTCATAGGGACATTCTGGTCACATTTTTTATTTAACTGTGAATAGAAATAATCCTAGTGCTACATTTTCTACATTACTGTGGGAATAAATTATTGCTACCATGACTGTTGATTATTGCTCCCCCTATGGACAGAACCTGTGTATCTGTATAGGTACCATGAACACATTTTCCAAGGCAGCTTAAAAGATCTCTGACAGTAATGTTGTGCCACCTTGGATAGTAAATGATAGTCCAGGAGATACTATTGGGTGACAAATGCTGGAAATTTTGAATCATGGTGGGAATGGGCAATTCAACAAATACATAAAATTGGCATTGTTCCAGAAAACCCAGATGGTGGAGACAAGGAATTAGGAGCTCTTATTTGTTTTGGCTTTTGATAACTGAGACTAGAAAAAAATCAACAAGGCATTTGTTTTTACCAAAATATAATTCTAGTCAAAAATGGTACTATTAATTAAATCTCTAATGATAACTCGGGGTACCATAAACTTCAAAGTGAGGATGTACCTGAAATTAAAGATGGTACACTTACCACTCAGGTTCTTTGGCTTTGGAGTGTGATGAAGCTTGATGAGGCCTCAAAGGCTGTGTGATTCAGTTTCTTCATTTTGCAGGTGTGAAAACTGAGGCAGCAGTTGTTACTGTCTCAGATGAGTCACCCTAAGAATGAGTGCCAGAGGCTGGAATAGAACCTGGACTGCTGGATTTTGGTCTGCTGACCTTTCCACCTTGCTGAACCCTTCAACGGTGCCTGTGTAAATGCTGACCTCTCCCTGCTAACAGCACTGTCCTTGGCCACTTTTTGTAGCTCCTGGCTACTTATCTTTGGCTTCAGCCTTTTCTCCGCTGCTTATCAGAAGCAAAGCTCTAATTGCTTCCTTAACACACAGTCAGTTCTGCTTGAAAGACTGGACTGGTCAGGCTACTCAATTCTTCAATGTTCCCAGACATTCTGAGCTCTCTTCCTCAGAGGATCTTCAATTCAAAATCAGTCCCTTTAATTACAAACTTTTATTTCCCTAGAATCATTTACCTCAGACTTAAATACTTTTTTTTTTTTTTTTTTGGCCAAAAGATGTGAAGGCTTTAAAAGTGCACAAATTCTTTTCATACACGATTAATATGGTTGGTGCTAACTAGGATCTTTGTGAACTTTCACATATGTTATGGGAGGAGGAATGGCATACATGTGGAATATAAAATTTGAGAATTAACAAGCTGTCAATTCAAATCCAAGATCAAGTACTCTGTGTGAGTTCTGGAGCCCAGTTGTGTTAGTAGCCCAGTAGACTTTTTTCCCTGATAGCAGGATAACCCGATGGAGTTACTAACTCTGTTATTTTTCAGTAGGTTTCTTGAGATAAAATGAGAGAGGAGGGACGTAGGAGAGTTGAGCAGGAAAACCTCACCCCGCAACTGTGGTTTCCATCTTTTTCTCTCTCTCTTGGAACTCCTTGGGCCAATAAGAGCAGCAGAAAGCCTCTAAGGAAGTAATTTCTGGTTGTCTTGAAGTTTCATAAAGCTATCCTTCACCATCCAGTGATTAACACAGGAGACTCACTTGCCAGCTTGGGGACCTAGGGATAGCCTTGCCTTTCTTTCAATTATATACATGGTAGCAGCCAGTGCTGAAAGCAGGTGGATATCTTCAAAGTGAGAGTAGTCATAATCCAGTGGCTTTTGGAATCCTCTTGCTTTTCTGGGGATTCATCGTTCTCTTTACTGCTCCAGCTGTGCTAGACAGAGACAGAGACTGTGTCCCAGTAACTGCTTCAGGAACGCCGAGTTGGAACTTGAATGCATTATCGGGAGGTAATAAATTCCTGGTCAAGATTCAGCACTAAATAAATCAGGAAAAATACAACCCAAAAAGGATTGATTGTGGGAGCCTATCTTCCATCATCAGTAGTATCTCACACTTTCTACCAAGCTTGCTCCCCTGTGGAAAAATGGATGTGGATAAGGGAGGGTGGCTCAAATGGCTAATAGCATCTGTTTTTTTAAAAATTTTATTATGTTATGTTAGTCACCATACATCATTAGTTTTTGATGTAGTGTTCTATGATTCATTGTTTTCGTATAACACCCAGTGCTCCATGAAGTATGTGCCCTCAATTATCTCCCTCTCAGATTATTCACAAACTTACATGTAGTCTATGAAAAACCCAAGTGTTTATGTTCCAGAATTCAGGTAGTCATTCCACACTATACTGCCTATTAGTGATTTATTTAAAATACATTTAATGGATACCTACTATAGGGCAGGACATCCATAGCATTCCCATAGCTGATAATGGTGTTTCAAGTTACTGTTGTATTGACTTGTATGCCTGTATCATCATCATCTAACCCACCTATTTAGCTCTTTTTTGTAGACCAACACCTCCCCCCACCCCCCAGACTGGTATTTGTTTTTGATGTTTTGTTTTTTTTGGTTCTCAACTCTGAGTCCCATGTCCTGTTCAGGTTTACCTAGAGGTCTCAGTCTCATCTGAAGCCTGAGATCCCCCAACTTAAGCTATAAATGAATGATTTTTTAAAATTGTAACTGTGTATAGACATGAGCCAAATATATTAGAAATTTCTGACTGGTGGGTTTGCAATTTACTCACAGCAACTCAGGAATCACCCCCTGCTTCATAATAAAACAGATATCAGTGTTTAAATATTCTGTAACTATTTTTTTTTCTGGAATCCCCATCCTTGCTTATAAGCAGGAAATAAAGCAGCAAAAACCACCATAGCAAAAACAATAATACATTTTCAGCTTGTTTATTAGAGGTAAATTAATGTTTCTCTATTTATTTATTTATTTATTTAGATTTTATTTATTTGACACAGAGAGAGACAGCGAGAGAGGGAACACAAGCAGGGGGAACAAGAGAGGGAGAAGCAGGCTTCCCACAGAGCGGGGAACCCGATGCGGGGCTCGATCCCAGGACCCTGAGATCATGACCTGAGCTGAAGGCAGACGCTTAACGACTGAGCCACCCAGGTGCCCTGATGTTTCTCAATTTATAATAGTATCTTTTGGGTAAACTGCTTCTCCCAGCTTAGGAGTTTCCATTTGGTAAACTTAATTTTTTTTTTTGAGTAACATCTCAGTCTTTCAAGACTTTCCTCTTTCTTTCCTTTTTCTTAGAGAAATTTTACCCAACCTCACATACTTGGGTGTAGGGGCTTGAGTCCCTGTGTTGATACTGTATATGGCCCTTGGTTGAGGTGTAGCTTGTTTAAGCTGAGTCTTTGGGTGTTGCTGTCTGTGCTTGTGTCTTCAGGTGAGAAGTTTATGGCTGAGTTAAAGCATGGCTTAAAGTTTCCCAGCAGCAGTCATGGTGAACCTAAGTATCTTTCCCTGCTGCTTGGCTCCTTGCCTCAGCCTCATCAGGTGCTACTGCCCTGTTGTGACTCAGATGCTCCACCTCCCTCCTGGTATTGAGCAGTCCAGTCCTCAGCCTGGACTGTAGGAGGTCCTTTCTCTGTGATCCTTCAGGAGGTATACTGATTTTTAAAATTTCACCTGCCTCTTATATCTTTCATACAATTATGTGGGGACTTCCAAATTTTTAGCATGCATTGAGCAAGCATGGGGAAAGAGGGAAGCAATATTTCTAGATCATAATATAGAAGCCCCCTTACTCACGGACAACGTTATACCATTTGCGCAATGTGTTGGACATGATGAAAGGGAAGCAGAACACCAACAGAGCTGTGCTTAGATTCTTCTTGAAGTTATGTGGGGTTTTTGCTGTTCAGTTTCTATTACCCTCAAGTTTTTTATCATCAAGTATCTATTGCCCCCTGGGCCTTTGTTCAGGGCATTAGAACATTGAGTTCCAGAGAAGTGACAATCTTACCCTGGTTCTATCTCATCAGAATTTACTTCTGAAATTGTGCTTTTCTTCCCAAGGCCAGAGAAATTTGTATTTTCCCTTCTGTGACTAGAGCTGTGACTCCATGAAGTTCTCTCTCTCCTATAGAATAAAACTCTATGCTCGGATTTCCAAGCTTTGCTCTTGATAAGTAAAAGTCAGGCTTTGGAATTTACAAGGCTTTTGTCTCTAAACAGAACCTGGACATTCAAGACTTTTATTATGCTATGGACTCAAGAAAATTGATATATTTTTTAAGTTTAAAGCTGAGCAATGATTTCTTTATTCTAAGCAGCATCTGACTTCCCTCAGAAATGAAAGGCCATTAAATGAGAAGCCAGAGGCAACATGACTTATGGAGATGGAAGAATCATTGTTTTAAATATCTCAAAATAGAAGACTCTTTACAAGAGCAAGAATCATGTTTTATTTCTGAATGCCTAGTGCGTAGCTCAGTAACTGCTACACAATAGGCACTCAATAAATGTGTGGTGGATGAACAGATAGTCTCATTAGCTTTTATTCAGATTACACTGTATTGCATACTTTTGGATACCCTAGTGTAAGGGAAATCAACTGGAGGATGTACATGAATGAATGAAACATGTTTGTACTGGACCTGTTTGATGTGTCTCTCCACATTTACTCAGTCCTACCTAACTCCTGGACTTAGGCTGTTGTCACCTCACTCCTAACACAATGATTCTTTTATGTGTGGTATCTGGATAAGCAGTATCAGCATCATCTGAGAGCTTGTAACAAATGGAAAATTTCATGCCCCATACTAGAACTGCAGAATCAAAAACTCTGAGGTGGGGCCCAGTAATTTGTTTTGACAAGCCCTGTAGGTGAGTTTGAGTGATAAAATTTGAGACCCACTTCTCCAAGTACCTCTATTTGTTCAGCTTTCCCAGGGATGAGAACGAGGATTTATCCTCCTCTGAGCCCACCTGGAAGGAGCCTTAGCCTCTCCCATACCCAGACTCTGCTGGGCCAGATACTCAGAGTTTCTTAGAAAGACCGGATAACACATTCCCAAAGTGCCCAGGGGGTTAATGCCTTGTACAGATATGTTGAGGTCATGATGAGGATCTATGTGTGCACTCAAGTCAATGAGTTTGATCTTCTTGTGTTTGTAGTTGAGATGAATTTAAGGCAATATGAGGGTAAATATATGGTCTAAGACCCACATCAAAGTTGAACCTCTGTAAAACAACATTCTGTAATGGGAACTAGCAGTTCACCTAGCAGTTGAAGTAAGCATGATTATAAATTATATACGACGTACTTCCCCAACATATGGTTCTGAAGTTAAAGCTTCAGCACATTTTCAAGAAAGTATTGGTGAAAACCTTAGGGAAATATCTCTGCCCTGCTCCTATTTTTCTCCTTATGGTTGTTAGTCATTCAATGAGTCACTTCAAAGTCCCATCTGTTCCAAGTCCCAAGATGTCTGTGTCTGAATGGTTTCCTTCTTCATCCTGACTGCAGAGACCTTTCAGTTCTTTGTTGGTCATGTTCAAAGTTTCTGTTGATAATACAGCAGCCTCATGAACTGTGTGTGCATTGCTTTCTCATCTGATTAATATCTACTGTAAATTTCAATTTAGTTCTGGAACTTGAAGAAATTTGCTTTTGTAATGGCTGCTCTCTGTTCCTCTGAGGTCTTTTGTCTCTGAGGGTTTTATCATGGCTTGCTCTCTCTTTGTTCTGAATGCTTGCATCCGTGAAATCTGTCCCTCTGCATTGAACAACAGTGGTTTTTCTTGGATGGAAAAAACACTTTTCAACCTGATACAGCTACAAAAATTCTTGTCTCTGCCCTCCCCCTCAACATAGATAACATTTCCTGATAATTGTTACATATTATTGTGAAATGTTTTCCATCTCCTTAGCCATATAAAGTATTTTTAACTCTTATGCTTGCTTATGTAAAATTACTAGAGGAATAATATCATTAGTAACATAAGATATCTACTGAACACAGACCTGGAAAGAAGGTTGTGGGCCTTTTAAAGGGGGATAAAAATGAAGTTAGTAGGTTTGGGTAGCAAGCCAAGGAGTCAAGGTGCACTTGCCAAGAGGGTCAAGGTCCAGGTTAAGACTGAATGGCATGGATGTAATGGACTTTGGGTGCATGGTTTGTCAACCCATTTGGTAAAACTGTGATCCACAGGAGTTGAGACCAAGATAGTGGAAGATCAGCTGGTTTGGTGGAAGATGTAGACATCTAATCAAGGTTACTGGGACTGAGTTGGTGCTTGCAGAGCCCAGGAGGGGAAAAAGTTAAGGACAGACAAGAAGAGAGCAGTTGGGTAGAGGAGGTGACTGAGCAGAGTCCAAAGTGAGATTTAAGAATTCTTTCATGTTCCCATAAACCACTTTAAAACCCTTTGTTACCAAATAAATTGCTTTCAAGCTTCAGAAAATAACTCTTGTTAAAAATTCCTAGTGTGGGGGCGCCTGGGTGGCTCAGATGGTTGGGAGTCTGCCTTCGGCTCGGGTCATTATCTCAGGGTCCTGGGGTCGAGTCCCGCATCGGGCTCCCTGCTCGGTGCAGAGCCTGCTTCTCCCTCTCCCTCTGCCATTTCCTCTGCTTGTGCTCTTCTGTCTATCTCTCTGTCAAATAAATAAATAAAATCTTAAAAAAAAAATTCCTAGTGTGCAACACAAAGATTCTGATGATGTATATGTACAGTTAGGCTTAGAAGTCTCATCTTTACCTAGTAGCCCAAGTGATTTTCCCACACTTTCAGAAACACCTTTTGGCTAAAGTCCAAATTCCTGACCATAAAAAAATGAGTGTCCTCTAAGATTTTTCAAGGCTATTTAAGCATTTGTTGTTGTTTGAAGTAATTCTTAATGACTATGAGATTGAAACTTTTCCTTTCTATAACGTTGCATTTGACACCATTATTGTAGAGCATTTGGACATAAGAACAGCTACTTGTTTACATTTCTGTCCTCTTCTGCAAGATAGGGAGCAATTTAAAGATAAGGACTGTCACTTGCCTCTGATTTCCCAATCCTTAGCACAGTGCTTAGTATAGAACAAGCCCTCAAAAAATCAGTTCTTTTTTATCTATAAATGTAACCAAGTGAAAGTTATTCCCATCTCTTTAGGGGAACAGATATTGCTAACTAATGTTAAAAGATCAATTATCCTCCCCCACAAAATCACCAAATGATACTATATTGTCACTGTTGCTCTCCTTTCTTGTGAAGTCTGGCTTTGTTATCAGGGTAATCTTAGCTTAATAATTTTGGGAAATGTTCATTCTTCTATTTCTCACAGTTTGCTTTGAATTGGGATGTGTGTTTGTACATACACATATACATACTTACTTGTTTGATAGAATTCACTAGTAAAGTCATCTGAGCTTTGATTTTTGTTTGTGGGAAGATTTTTGGATACCAAGTTCTTTAATATATAGGTGAATTCAGATATTCTATCTCTTCTTGGGTCAATTTTAGTCATTTGTGTTTTGCTAGAAATTTCTCTTTTTCATCTAAACGGTCCAGTGTATTGGTATAAAGCTTTTCACGGTGTTCCCTTATAACCCTTTTAATTCTCTGTGTTCTGTAGTGATAGACCCTTTTTTTTTTAATTCCTAATTTTGGTAATTTGTGTCCTCTCTTTCTTGATCTGTTAAGGTAAAGTGTTATTTTGCTTTTCAAAGAACTTAATTTGGGTTTCATTGATTTGCTTTGTTTTCTGTTTTCTATCTTAGTGATTTCTGTTCTGATCTTTAGTTTCTTTTGCTTATCTTGGCTTTGATATTTTTTTTCCTTTTTTAGCTTCTTAGGTTAAGTCTAGGTTATTGACCATAGAGCTTCCATTCTAATATAAATGTTTAAAGATATAAAGTTTCCTCTAAACACTCAATTGCTTCCCATAAATACTGATATGTTTCTATTCAGTTGTTTTTATATTTAGTTTGATGTTTTAAAATTTTCCTTGTGATTTCTTCTTTGATCTATTAGTAATTCATAACCAGTTTTAAGTTTCTAAATAATCAAGCATTTCCCAAATTTCTTTTGTTGTTTGCAATTTTATTCCATTATAGTCAGAGAATATTCTTGTGTAATTTAAATCCTCTTAAAAATGTGACTCATGTATGCTTCAAAATAGTTTGCAATATGTATTCTTTTATTGATGGTGTAGGGTTATATGCATAGCAATTAGGTCAAGTTGGTTGGTGTGTTATTTAAGTCTTCTATAACCTTAGTGTTTGTCTGTCTAGTTGTTACAACAGGTGTTTTCGTTGAATAGTAACTCACAGAAATATAAATTGGACTTTTTCCAAGATCTCTGTGATGATTCAGGATATAAACTGATAGAAAAGGAAAGACATTTTTAATATTACTTTGTTAAAAGTTAACTATACCTCACATAAACTTCTTGCAATTTCTGCTGTCATACTGTTGAAATCCTTAGAATACCATGTTCTGAGGAAGCCTCATGAAGCCTACTGAGTGATAAGAGGCCACGAAGAAAAACAGGGAGGCAACCTAATTGATACGCAGTTGAACTACCAGATATGTGGGTGACACCATGTTGGACCTTTAGCCTAGCCAACAGGGGTTGGCAAACTTTTTCTGTAAATGATCTGATAGTAAATATTTTAGGCTTAATGGGTCCTCCACTAAACCTAACACTACAGTGCATAATAAGTGTCCCTCCTAGGTGCTCCTATAGACCCTGCTCATATCTTCCCACTATGTAATAGGTGCCGGGGAACTTTGTGTATTTCCTAGTAGACTATAGTGTCCATGGGGCCAGTGATCACATTTCCTGAGTTTATAATTGCATTTGAATGTCTAACATACTTACTGGCATATAATAGACAAATAATGTTTGTGAATGAATGAAAAAGCTAAGGATACAGCAGGGGGGGAATTTATTCACACTCTTGTTTCATGAGATATTTAGATAGAATTAAAAGAAAAAAAACCTGGATGGACTGAACACTTAACTTGGTCTCTTTTTAGGTTATAACGTTACAAATCAAAAACATTTTCTGCCTTTAAGAATGTTAAAGAAGCTAGACCTAGAAATAGATATTACTACTAGTAATGGAATGACAGGCAATTGTTGAAATTGGTTTATTGAATAGACTTTGAATTTGAAATGGTACAAATAGAAAATGGCTTTATTTTCCTCCAGAAAAAGGCCTTCAAGCATCCTATGTTGGATTATACTTCCTGATCCCTGAATGATTTTTTTTTTTTTGAGGTAAATTCTGTAGGTATTAAAAAGCTGCAGCTGGGATGCCTGGGTATCTCAGTCGGTTAAGCATCTGCCTTTGGCTCAGGTCATGAGGCATCGAGCCCCATGTCTGGCTCCCTGCTCTGAAGGGAGTCTGCTTTTCCCTCTGCCTGCAGCTCCCCCTGCTCATGCATGCTGTCGCTCTCTCTCTCAAATAAATAAAGCTGAAGCCATTCAGAGTGGAGTCCAATATAGATTTTAAGTGCTAAATGAGGGATTCTGACTACATTTTGTACTAAATGTTAAGATTTCTAAAGTTCCATTCAACATAAATTTACTGGGCAATCAACTAGACTGTGACTATACAAAGGTTTATAAGAAAAACTGTAATCTGTGGTTAGAAAGAAAATGAAGAGTGCTACAGTATGTGTCTGTACATGTTGCCATGACTGCAGAGAGGAGAGGTCACCTATCTGGACTGGTGTGTGTTTGGAAGGGATGCCTAATCTGAGTCTTGAAAGTTACTAAGGAGAGAAGGTATGAGGAGGCACTTCTAGTATAAAAACACAGCCCAAAGGATTAAAATGGGCTTCACGTATTGCTGCATTAGTTTGCAGTTATTTGGGAAAGTATTATGAAATTTTAGGGTTGGTAGAGATCCTAGAGTTAATTTAATGTAATTTTCCAATCCAGTTTAAGCATTCTTACTCTAAAATCCTAGCATACTCCATACAATATTGTCTCTGTTACTTCTCTACATCTAACTAGTGTTACTGAGATTCTAAAAAGGAAAGAGAACCAAATAAGAAAAAAGAAACTCTAGTCCCAGAACATACTGCTAAGGACCGTGCCTTCTGTTTTTTGGATTCCCCATGATGCACAAAACTTTCCTTGGGGGCAAAATTAAGTATTCAGTATATAAGAGCTTATTGCAAGGCACATCCTAGAAGCAGTTCAAAATGAAAAGCAATCATTTCAGTGACTACATGGAAATCCAGCCTTGCTCATTTTTTTGTTGTTGTTGTTTCTTTCTGAGTTACTAATGCTGAAGGATATCTGAATGCATAAGCAACCTGAGGCAGCCCATAACACAGATTTATTTCTAAGCCAGTGTTTTCATACATGTAGAAAAGTCCATTGTGCTCTGATTAAAATAGCAGAGAAAGGAAAGAATAAACTTTGAAGATTTCATGTTACCTGCTTCTGGAATATTTGCCTATAAAATACATATGTTCGACGCAATAGTTTTAATTGGTTTAACTCACTGTACTTTATAGTAAGAAGATCTAAGTATCTTGAGAATGGTACTAGCATTTTAAAAGATTAAGAAATAATCATTATTGATGGCAACATAAGCAGTTCTTAATCAGTATATTGATAGCAACATAAACAGCTCTTAGTATAAAGCTATTTTCCTTTTTGTTCTCTCATAAACCCATACCTCACACTCAACAAAAATACAATACTACTATATATTCTTGAATATTATACCCTGAGCATAAGGAAATTTACTTTTTTTGCCAGCGAGAGATTAAAGGAGAGTTTTAAGACAACTATTTTTATTCAATAAATACTTGAATGCCCAGCATATGTCAAACACTGTCTGATGTGCATGATATCCAACAGTAAACAAAACATGCATATATCTCCGGTCTCATTGAAATATAAGCTTAAAGTGATAGAGATGGAATCATTACATTAGTATAATGTTTAATTCACTTGGTCAAATATGCATATTTAATAGTATATACATTATAACATGAATTTTGAATATTCTGTTTTTCCAGTCTCCTATTTCAAAAACAATTTTGTTCAACTTTTGTATGCAATTTTAAAGTAATTCTTAAAAAAAATGATTCACCTAGCAGTTTTACAGAGTAAGAATATAGTTTTCACTTTTATAGAAATTGAAATAAGCTATGCTCCAAGAATCCATATATAATCCATGTATAACAGTAGTGTTGTTTTCTATTTTTTCCTGTGGGTAGATATAAATGGTTTCCACAAAGTAACCACTTATTATAATGCCTTTGAAAGTAATTGTTGAAGGGCATCTTCACAATTACATTCAATGATGCAATAGTGATGTCATATCCCTATGAATAATTACTAAATTCATGTCAAATTTTTAAATCATGTTTTACTGATTCTGTCAGATGACCACTACTGACATTAAAACTACCATCGATTGGTGTTATTTTATGGTAAAGTATCTTACCCAAATAGTTTTGTTCTTTAAAAATAAATGAGAGGGTGCCTGGGTGGCTCAGTAAGTTAAGCATCCTGCCTTTGGCTCAGGTCATGATCCTGGAGTCCTAGGACCTAGCCTAACACCAGGTTCCCAGCTCATCAGGGAGTCTGCTTCTCCCTCTGACCCTCCCCTATCTTGCATTCTCTCTCTCTCAAATAAATAAAATCTTTAAAAATAAATAAAGAAAATAAAAATAAATGAGAAAGTTTCCCCAAATATTACCACTACTCATAAAGACTTAAAGATAATTCCTTTGACAACTGATATTTTTTTAAAGACTATATTTATTTGAGAGAGAGAGAGAGAGAGAGAGAGACTTTGAGTGGGGGGAGGGGCAGCGGGAGAGGGAGAAGGGGATTCCCTGCTGAGTAGGGAGCCCTACATGGAGCTCAATCCTGGGACTCCAGGATCATGACCTAAGCCGAAGGCAGAAATACCCATAGTTAGGATTGTCCTTTCTCTGTGAGTGATCTATTTCTCCCGCACTCTTCCTTTGGGACTCTTTTTACAAAGAAGATTTAAAAAGGTAATGCCTTGACTTCTGTGTCTTTATATAATTCCTTCCCCCCCCCCCCATAGAATACTCTAGGGCTGTTTTCATTAGTGAATGGTGGATGATACCTCTAGAGGCCAATCATAGCTCACAGAGAGCTGGAGGGGTTTATACCTCACTAGGCTTCCTTGTGCATTTGGCAGAGAAATGACCCGAGTCAACAATACCCATGCAATAGAATGAGAACCTGGCTTACGTACAGTTGCTGGAGGGATTGTTTTCAGTATCAAGTCTGTATGGGGTTGTTCCATCAACATATGTTTATTGAGCATCTACTGGAAATGATTGAAAGAATTTCTGAGTACTTAATCACTGTGTTTTGAGCCTGGGTTTGCTCCCTTTCATGCTCTTCAGTGTTGACAGGAGCTCTTTCCATCATTTTTAAAAGGATGTAAAAGCCATGTAGAGTAAGTGTCCATCACAATGACGGGTTGTCCCAGGAATCAGCTCCAAAGCCAAAGTATGAATGACATTTTTTTTATGATACAGCATACCAATATTATAACTGTTTATTTATATGCCTGACTGTGTTCTTGCTAGCCAATGAACTTCTTCTTTTTTTTTTTAACCATCAATATGATGTTTTATCTATCAGAGTATGAACGTGATAGAATTAGTCTTCAAACTATTCTTTTTGACAGGTGACTTTGCTTGATTAACACATGGCTGTGGGAAAAATCCCATGATTAACACTGTTAAAAATCAAACATTATTATATGTTTATGATTTGGAACACTCTAAAGATTAATTTGGTAAGGGAATAGGGGCATTGTTTTGAAAAATACATGCCTTCTGTTTTATCTTTATATACAGATGAGCCATAAATAACCATTACCAAAAAATATAGTTATGTTGCTGAGATGTTATGACATCTTGCCCTTCTGCATAAAAATTTTGCGTGTATTTTCTTCCATAAATATATGTTGCTTCACAGTTCTATAGATCATAGAACTATTAATGGTCCATTTTTGGAATTATGCAGATTTAGGTGTATAATATGGAATAAAGTAACTTTTATTTCTTCAAGCCATAGAACTGGTAAATTGTTTCCTAATTTGTTCTTGCTAAAATAGCTTCTTTTGAACTGATAGCCTATTTTCAAGGCTTCTTGTGAAAGTAAGACTATAAGTCCAAATGGTTCACACAAATGAGATTTGTTTATTTTGCATATTTTGAATTTTGCTAGAAATAAAACTTACTCTCTCATAGTCTTTTGTTCTAGAGTTACAAATAATGCCACAATTTAATAGAATAGTACAGAGTGACTGCAATCCCCACAGAGTACATGGCATTGTGTCCTATCAATCCGCTAAAAAGAGAGCTAACTTTAAAAAGATTTTAGATTACAAGATGTGTATTAAAAATTACACTTCTTGGAGGGATGACGTCAACAGATGAAGATTACACAGCAGAGAAATGAATGTTAAGTGAACATACTGAAATTGTATTCATACAACAGCTATTCCCTCAGAGCTCCTGAAAGACTCTCTGATTAGCCTCAAGGAGAAACTTGGGGTTTATTTTCTAAACTCACAAATGGGGTTGTGACTGCCAGACTTACACATAACCTTTGCCAGCACCCTGATTGCTTGGGGCAAGGTTTGGGTCCTGTGGCTTTGACAGTTCGGCTCAGGTACCTTCTCTCATGTGGCAAAGATGTATCTGACAAGCCTGGGTTCAAATCTTGTGTCCCTCCCTGACACTGCAATCAGAAATAATTTCTCTTTCTTATGAATTCCCGTAACAACAGCACCAGTGATTCTGTTGCAATGATATAACATCTTGTCTTGAAATAAGGTATTCTGGCTCATATCTTACTTCTGTTACCAGACTGCGTATGCTTTGAAGGGTCAGGAATGTACCCTGTTCATTGCTGTGACTACCAATAGCATCCAATCTAGGTGCCTCTGACAATTCAACAAAAACAACAACAAAACCCAGGGGCTCCTGGGTGGCTCAGTTGGTTAAGCGTCCAACTGTTGATTTTGGCTCAGGTCATGATCTCAGGGTTATGAGATTGAGCCCCGCATTGGGCTCTTCCCTAGACGTGGAGCCTATTTAAGATTCTCTCTGTCCCTCTCCCTCTGCCTTTCCACCCCTCCCTCTCTAAATAAAAAACAACTCCAAAAAGCAAAACAGCAAAACCCAGCAATCAACCAGAGAAAAATTATGAAGCTATTTAGACTATAGAAGTTAAGTTATAGAGAATGCTATCAGGTTGAGAAATGCTAGTCAGATCTTACTCAATTCTACCATGACGGCCAAGGTGTATGGAGCAGTAACACAATAGTTCAAGACTGTCCTTCCTCCTAAGTCTTTTTTTTTTTTTAATACCAGTGCTTACACTTTGACTCCAAAGTATTTAAGCAAGCTAATAATAAGTAACCAGACCATTACTTCCCATTTATGCCTCATGGTAACAATCTGCTAGGGCCTTACTGCTCAAAGTGTGGTCCTTTTACTAATAGCTTCGGTGTCACCTGGGAGCTTGCTAGACATGCAGACTTTCAGATATGACCTCAGATCTATGGAGTCAGAATCTGCTTTTTAACAAGTTCCCCAAGTGCTTAGTTTTATATAAAAGTTTGAGAAATGCTGACCTGGGACATTTGTTCAAAATACTGACTCCCAGGCCCTCTCCCATAGATCCCTCTAATACATCCCTCTAATACACTAGAGGGTTTGTGCAAATCCATATTTTTAGCTCCAGTGACTTTTTAAAAATCATAAATCAAATTTTAAAAGTAACAAACTAGTCCAATCAGGAAAAGAATGTTTTAAATGAGGACCTAACAAGTTTACTTTTCTTTACACAGTTCCAGATGTTGTGTAGGAAGAAGGGAAGAAAAATGGAACAAATATCTATTATGAGACTCTTGGGCCCACATTGATAATCTACAATAGGGGTGTTCCATATTTTTGTAGAGTAAACCTGTGCTTTTTTTTTTTTCTACCTTTAGTTCTTTTTGATGGAAATATTGTAACATTGCATTTTTATGCTTCCTTACTTTGGCAACGTAATTCATTCTTTGAGGATGATGTTTCAGTTTGATGTGTATATTTGTGCAATGGTATAAAACAGCATTCTGGGGCATCTCAGGTATGCAGTGATGGCTGCATACGTAAGGGCTGATCCACACAGATGGATAGAAAGCATATTATATGTATAGGGGGTATGTGTATTATTTTATATGCACCAATTTTTGAACATGCACATGTATATTCACAAAAATTCACATGTACACTTTGACATTTGTGTATGTGAATATATGTCAACACAAAATATTTTACTAAAGTGATTGTTTTATGCAAAGCCTTGGGGGAAGGAATGGCTTTAAAGCTACCTTTTTTTTCTTTCAGATTTTAAAATTAATTTAAAGCTATGACACATTTATTTAGTCAGACCTATTGCCAAAATAACAAAGGGTAGATCTGAATCAAACACAGGATGAATTTTCTTTGAGCACTTGCCATGGAGAGAATAATATGTTTCAAAGCAATTCAGTGGCCTCAAGGTGAATAGGGAGTTCTGGTGAATCAAGGGCCTTCGTGAGAAGGATGTTCAGAACTGAAAAACAGCACAGAGAATATACTAGAAGATTTGCTTGTGTAAAAATAATGACCTGACAGACTATGTGCTGAGAATGAATCTTTTTAAGCTCAGCAACATAGACTTTATGGAAATAATGCCAAATGGTGACTGTAAACCAAACCTTCTCCCTCATCACCTCTGTGAAAATTTTTTTGTGTTCTCCACCCCATGGTTGTCATGTTGCCAGTGGTGGCCTCTGTGTGATGTTAGGAATGTTCTGTTAGGATTTATAGTTCTGAATACTGATGTTTTAGGGCTTTTAGGGAAGAATGCCTCAAACTTTCCTATTTCCTATAAAATGCTTCCTTTTTTATCCACATGCAGTATTACTTGTCTGTATCATACATCCTCGGCTTATTCATAAACATGCTTTCAGTATTATGTAACTGTCTTTTATATATAAATCTTAATACTCTTTTGAGTGGGGATCATATGGTTTAAATTCCTTGCATGCTACTTATGAAGTATTCAGCACTCAATACGCTTGGTCTAGATAAAATGAGATGGAGATAAAACATTTGGCAGGTTAAAATTCATTCCACAAATATTTATTCAGTATCTACCATATAACGTGAGCTGACTTAAGGTAATATAAGTGAGGGATGGGGATATAAAGTAAATGTGATCCCTTCTCTTAAAAAGCTTAATTTTAATGTTGGGATGGGCACATAAGTAAAGCCGAGATAAATATTCTGATGGAAGGAGAGGACATAACAGCAACTAAACTAGAACTGGGACTGAGGGAATGTTTTCAGAGAAAATGCTCATGGCAGTAGTCTCCAGGATAGTAGTTAGAATAGAAGGTGGTGGGGATGGAGTCCCAGGCATAGGGAAGAGCATGTACAGGTCTCCTGCACTAGAGAGAACATAGTAAGTTTAAACACCCAAAGGTTTAATGTGCTGGAGTGTGTGTTCTTGAGTAAGCACGTCTGGTATTTGTAGTGCTCTTCAAATGTTGCTAAGCACTTTCTCATGCATTATCTAGCTTATTACTCACAACAACCTCAGCTGACACAAATAAGGTCAATAGGGATGAAGTAAGTTCCTAGCTCAGAATTACAACTGAGCCTCAACTTTCTCATGCTGAGTTCACATTCCATAATATTGTTAATTTATGCATTCTAATATATTGTCATTCAATGCATATAAACTTTGAGATCTCAGAGTTTGGAGAAATCTAGTTCTTTGTTTAGCAGCCTATTTTATCTGAGAAAACAGCTCTTTCTCCATAATAAATATATGTGTATATATTTACATTATAAAAAATACATAATACATTTTATATTATAAAATATATAATGCACTCTAGTTATAAAATATATATAATATACTTTATATTATAAAAATAATACATTATAAAATATATATTATAAAAATATAGATCATAAAATATGTAATACATTTTATATTATAAAACAGGAATATATAAGATATTTTAAATATTTTTATAATATAAATATATAATATATATATATTTTATAACATAAATATATAAGAAAGACTCTAGGGCCTTTAAGACATTCAAACCTCAGGGGAGACACCTAGATAGGTTAATTAACTCAGAATTGACAATAATTAAAATATGATAAAAAGGATGCTTTATTGGGCCATAAATCTCACAGAAGAGTACAGATTTAATGGGTGTCAGGAAAGAGCAGTGTTAGCAATTCTTTAAGGAGGGACTCTACCTTAATTATAATTTTAAAGAACTCTCAGTTATAGAGTTTTATTTAGCAAATGATTTTGAACTATCCAGTATTTTTTTAATCAGATTGGCATTTAATCTATAAACAAGATAAACCTAAATTTTAAATGGAAAACTTTAATCTTCATGCTTAGAAAAATAATAGCTTAAGGCAATGAAGCCAATTGGAAAATACACAGGCTTCGAAACCTTTCTACTTACTTGTTACAAGGAAATTACATTCTTTGAGCCTCAGTTTCTATATCTGTAATGAAATCTGTTTTGTAAGGCTATTGCAAAGATTAAGTAAATAACCATTTTATATATTCATTTTATATTTATAGAAAATCTGGTTACTGAATAATAACTTTTTGAAATCAGTTCTTCCTGAGTTGCCCTGTTTCTCCTTAAATACTAAAGAAAAATGAAGCTGTTACCATCAAGGAATTTTAGGAAGTGTAGACTTATTTTGATGTATCTAGAACATGGCCTGGGAAATGGAAGATGGTAAAAAAAATGATTAGGTGAAGGAATTCACCGTTACTAGAAGGGCAGACTAAAGATGTAGAAGCTTAAGGTATTCATTTGGAAAGAATGATGTGGATACAAGGAGATTTCCCACCTATTTTGATAAGAAAAGTCACCAAAAACTTGGAAATAAAACAAAAGGAGGATGGCATATGTTCTCCATGTCATACCTGAGCAATGTTTAACAAACCTGCCCAAGGGCTATTTAATTTTCTAGGATAATGTAGCTTTGTTTTACCATTGATTATGGCTGGTCAAGACTGTGAAGTTACATGTTAACTGGTAGATTTTTGTCTCCTAGAGAAGCAAAAGATTTGTGGTACAGTTGCAAATGAATGGGTAACCGTAGTGGTTACACTTTTATTATCCTGTAGAGCATTAACCTGTCCTTTCTTGAACTTAGCAAAACTATTTCAGCACATTTTCTCTGAGAGGCTCTCAAATGCTGTTTGAACCAGCTTTACAATCCTGCTGGTTCCTTCACTTGTGAAATAAGTAAATCTTTGACATATATATTCTACTTTTGTAGAATGGCTCTTACTTTTTTGAAAATTAAGCTTGACAGTTTTAAAGAAAATAAAGTTGTGGGTTTCCGAGGACAATGTAGGAAAGAGAAAAGAATCTATTTAAATGCTCGACTATTAAACACTCCTTCCTTCATGAAGAGGGGGAGTAAAGACACGAAGTATTATTTTATTTGCAAAATTTCTTTGGC
>NC_138369.1:69035667-69051083 GCF_054177405.1 Leptonychotes weddellii
TTTTTTTTTTTTAAATAGCCATCCTGCTTTGGGTGATGTGTTACCTCATTGTGATTTCAATTTGCATTTCCCTCATAATTAGTGATGTTGAACATCTTTTCACATTTTTAATGGCCACTTGTGTATCTTCTTTGGATTAACCTCTGTTCAAGTCCTTTGCCCATTTTTTAATTGGGTGTTTTTGTTGTAGGTGTTCTTATTTACTGATTTACAGGTATATGATGTGCACATATTTTCTCCCATTTTGTAGGTTGTCTTTTCACTCTCTTGATTATGTCTTTTAATGCATAGAAGTTTTAAACTTTGATGTAGTCCAATTTATCTACTTTTATGTGTGTTGTTACCTGACATAATTTATATACACATTACAGTGATGGTTATGAAAAATGTATAACTCATGAATATAATCATATTACTTGAAAAGGCAAGACAAATATTGTATATAGGAGATCTCTAACAAAACGCAAGTGCCACTTAATAGTTTTAATGATACAGTTATATACTCAATCCTTATTTCTTATAGATACAATGTGATGTGCACTGTACTTGAGTTCTAAAAGCCCATTTCACACCATATATTAATTGATCATAAAATAACAAAATATTTTAAGGAATGTATTAACTATATGCTACCAAGTATTTAAATTATAAGGCACATTACATTTATTATGCTGGTACTTTTGTTTGCCAAAGTCATTTGTAGCTTCTTAAAATACTAGAAAGTTTTTATTAGAGAGGACTTTCTTTTCCTACTTTCTTTGTAGTGGACAAGCATTGTAAGGCTGCTGCATTCAAATTTCACTTCATAAACCTACTCTTTCACCAATTTATTTGTTTAGTGTTTATTATGGTTATAAAAGTGATTAAGTTATAGCATATCTTGATGGAGCTGCTATTGGGGAAAGATAGATATTATGCAGGGGAAGTACATAAACAAATGAGATAATGTCAGAGAATAAAAGGTTCTATGAATGAAATAAAATGAATTGTGACTGAGACAAAGGAAGAGCTATTCTTTGGAACATTGGCATTGTTTATTTTACATGCATTTACAACTGGAAAACAGTAGAATGTTTTACCTTAGCTATAGTTTTCAAACCTAGTTAGTTCTTTTATATCTTTAACTATTCCATGATTTCCATTTCAATAGCAATTTCAATGCTAAGCTTTTTGAATCCAACGATTCAAACTTTGAAAATGAAACTTTAATTCCAGTATGCATGGGACATTTGTCACAATGGCACTGATACTTGCTAATATGAAATGCAAAGTCTTTAAAATCCTGACCCACTTAGGGCAGAGTTTCTTCCAAATTCCTTTATGATAAAACTCTGAGCTGTGATGCTAGGCCCACCAATTCTCCTATGCAGGAGGCACCTGAAAACTTGGTGATGTCTGGATCACCAACCCTGTTTGAATTGTCTTGTTTAGAGGTATGTTAATTTACATCATTAGATTCTAGAAATATAAAGTTTTCTCATTCTATGAATCGGCACAACAGCTTTCTTATTAGTGATTGTCTTGGCTTGGCACTCTTCACTGGCTTCAAGTTTTTTTCCTTGGAGGAGGTGCTCACTGTGGAATGGGACAATTTAATCTCACTGGGAGTTGGGTTTCTTTTTCACCCTTGATTCATGTTGACTCAAATCACCAGACATTAATTTTACAGATAAAATACTTCACTGACTTGTTTTAAATTTTTAATTTTAAGGGTTATGCATTGTGTTAGTCATTGTAAGTATAGTTAAGTACAAAAGAAATTCAAAAATTGAAGAAAATCCACAAAAATAAAATTATGAAATAAGTGTCTCCACTGTATATACATGGCTTTAGATGAGCTTTCTATGTCCCAGTATGGAATATGTACTTAAGTGGCAATCTTTCAGCAATGGTAAATGCAAGATACGGCTAGTAACTGAAATTTTAAGTTCAAAAAATTATAAATATAATGGTCACAAATCAAGCTGTCTTAACGTAGATCCTTGGCTTAAAAAAAAAAAAATCTGCACATATAACAAAATGTAATCTCAGATTCCTAAGAGAAAGAGTGATGTTTCTTGGTTCTATGCCCTCCATTCCCCCTACAACATGCCTTCTTAAAGAAAATACACACTCATTAAAAAGTAAATGCAGTATAGTAGCAAGTATGGAGGATGCGTAATTAGGATGAAATTCCCTGAATTATATGGAAGAGATTGAAAACATATTACTAGGAAAACTAGGAACAGGGAGAAGGGCAGAGTTCTATTTGATCTTTTTCAATTTTAATGTAAATAATTCATGTCTTAACTCCCATTGAAAGGAGAAAATAAAACTATCAAGTCTTGTAAAGCTAAGCTAAATTAAAAAACTAAATTATTAGAATATTAGAATTGATAGAAACCATAGAGCTCATGTCCAATTTTTTCATGTCATAGATGGGAACTTAGAGGCTCAACCATAACGTGACTTACCCATGGTCACACACAGCCAACTTGACTTCCAACCTGGAGTCCACTGCCCACCCTTAGGAACTGTGGGCTCATTTTCCAGCTGTAGGAAAAAGTTCAGCCTGGGCAGAAAGGGCCCCACTCTTCTATGTTTCAACCCTTTTTGGGGGAAGGTAGAGGGAGAGATGGCAGTATCTGTGACATGACTATTGTCTTTTCACTGTCTCTATAGAAGCAAGCTATTTCCATTTGTGCCTGATGTCCTTTATTTTAACATAACATGAATGATCCTTGGAACTCTTGTGTATTTTGGTTTTATATTCTGCTCCCATTAGTGTATGCAAGTTATAACCATTTCCAAAACATCTGAATCTCTCCTTTCTATCACAAACATAAAGGCTGAGAGGCAGCTTAAATCTTTTTTTTTTTCCTTATTTTATGAGCAACTCATCGCACTCCAGGTCACTTGTCAGTAACGTTTATTTAGCTGAGGTTGTCTTTCTGAGCTGAGACCACAAAAATTGTTGATTGAAAAGTCAATGCACATGAGTTCACCACTCTGCAATCAACAGGGTGATCAAAGGTGCTGAAGTATTTTTCCCAGGTTCAGACTGCACTGCATTGCGCCTGGATGCATGATTCTCAGCATTTGTACTTTAAATATTTTGGGGCCTAAAAGTCCACATAAACATTACCTGAACCCTGATTGCTGCTGAATTGGAGGCAGAACAGCATGTCTAAGGGTTTTAGAGTCAGCCTTGACATTTTTGTGGCTTGGGAGATTTGTAGAAGATTTATGAGTGTCAATAAAACGTGAAGTCTCACTGAAAATCTTCACGAATGAAAGAATGCACATCTGTGTAGGCGTATCTATAGCCCTACACATTTCACAGTAGCAAAATGACTGAGCAAAACTGTACTTTGAGAAGATAGAAGGTGAAACACAGGTATCTTGTAAGTCACAACTGAAATCCAGGAGGGGATGTAACTTATTTTCTCACCTTTTCTGACCTTTTAGTTGGAGGTTGTTTGGTTGAGATTATTGGCTTGGGCACAGACTTGTTTCCTTAGGCTATGGTGCAATAAAACTCATTTAGTCACCACCACCACCACCAAGATCACCACTGACACCCTGCCAACAAATCACTGTGCAGTTAGCAAAATTGCAATAGTCCAGTGACCTGTTCCCACAAAGCCATATATCTACACACAGTCATCTAACAAGCAGTGCTTTTGAACACCTACTTACAGGCATTGGGCGTGTATACTGTTGACTGTGATAATTATGGTCCCAGCTCTCCTGGACCTCAGAGGATATAAGCTAATAAAATAATTTTAAGTATTAAGAACTCTGAATTTGTGTAGTCCAGAAGATGTCACCAAGGAGAAGCCATTTGACCTGAGTTTGCAGGTCCTAGGCAGCCATCATATTGAAATCTGGGGAAATTCTCTCCAGGCAGATGAAAGAACAAGGGAAAAAGCTCTAAAATAGGAATAAGCTTGAAGTGTTTGAGAAACGTAATGGCAGCCAGAACAGTGGAACTATTGGAAGCAAGGAAGTGGGTGGAATAAAATGAGGTTGGAGAGGCCTGGGTGGGTTTGGCTATGGAGAGTGTTGTAGGGGATTTGTGTTGGGACACCACTGGGCAGGGAGGTTAAGTAGGGGGAGTGAGATTGGATTTGTGTGTTGGAACTGTAAGGAATAGATTATTATTATTTTTGGGGGGCCTGGATTGATTATAAAAGGGATGAGAATGAAGTGTTCCATGAGGGCAGAGATTTGTATCAGTTTTATTCACCACTACATCCCCACCCCAGAATGGTACTTAGAATATAATAGGTGCTCTATAAATATGTTGAATATACAGATAGGGTATGTGTGTGTATGCATTCCTATGATTGTTAATCATTTTTGCCCTAGAGTTCCTCCATCTACATATTAATTTTCTCTCAAAAAAATAGCTTTATTAGAAGTTTAACTTCGGGGCGCTGGGGTGGCGCAGTCAGTTAAGCAGCTGCCTTCAGCTCAGATCATGATCCCAGGGTCCTGGGATCGAACCCTGCGTCAGGCTCCCTGCTCTGCAGAGAGCCTACTTCTCCCTCTCCCTCTGCCTATCTGTGCTCTCTATGTCTCTGTCAAATAAATAAATAAAAAATCTTGAAAAAAAAATAAAAGCTTAACTTTGTCTTCACAAGAAAATTGATAATTTGTTTATCTGCACATTTTATACCTACAAATGGGACATCCCTAAAATTTCATGTAAGAACTATGTGTTTTGTATTCTTCAATCTGCTATAAATTATATTTTATACCTTTCTTTTTTTGTAAAACAAAACTGTGCACCAAGTGATTTTTCCCTTACAAAAGCTCGATTTTCTTTTTTTTTTTTCCCCTGGTTAATACCTTAGCTGCTTAAAAACATCCTTATCAGTCCTTACACATTCACCTCTATCTTATTTGCTCATTTTATCTTTTATTGTTTTACTTTTTTTTTGTATCAGGGTGTTTAAATTGTGCATCTTCACCTTGTCTCACCCCTCAAGGTGTATTTTAGATTTCTAGAGAGGGCTATTTCTTCCTTTATATGACTAACAAAGATGCTTACTGCTCCAACAGCATGTTGTTACCTTGCCTGGGGCTGTGACTACACATCTAATGGTGAAACTTAAACATTTATAGATATGTTACTTTTTTTTTTTTAAAGATTTTATTTTTATTTGACAGAGAGAGACACAGCGAAAGAGGGAACACAAGCAGGGGGAGTGGGAGAGGGAGAAGCAGGCTTCTCACCGAGCAGGGAGCCTGATGTGGGGCTTGAACCCAGGGCCCTGGGATCATGACCTGAGCCGAAGGCAGACACTTAACGACTGAGCCACCAGGTGCCCCTATAGATATGTTCCTTCTAAACACATGCCTTACTGTCTTCCTGCAAGAATTTCAATAGTTTGAATGGTTTCAGTAGCTTCTCTGTTGACCTCATTGTCCACAGTTTCTTCTCCAATTTATCCGTCAGCAATGTCCCAATTGCCTAAAATCCTGGTTTGTTGAGCAAAAAAACATTTGCTTACTTAAAGTAGGATCTAGAAAAGGTTTTTATCTATAGAATAAATTCTAGTTATAATAATGTACAATTTGAGGTCCCTTACCATCTGACACTACCTACCACATTATTGATAATTAGTAATTTATCCTTGCCACTCACCCCACCACCTAGAGTCAGACTGTCCTTGACTGCCTCCTCTTTCACTGAGCTCACCATGCCTTGTTCGTTGACATAAATCTCCTTCCCCTGGCTTGCTCATTTCATTGAAACCCTACTCCCACTTCCAGTGTCTCTCGAGTGCAATTCCTAAACTTTTTGGTCCAAGTTGGTGCTCATGAAACTTTGCTTATGCTGCTGTTTTCTTAATTCTCTCCTGTCATAATTGGCCCCTTAACTCTTGTTCTGGTATTAGAAAACAAAATTCAAAGCTAAGTGAATTTGAAGATGTAATTGGTTTTATTAAGCAGTTCATGAATTGGGCAGCATCACATCTAGCAAGTAGAGAGGGGAGCTCTGTAGAGTTGTACAAATTTTTTTGTTTTTGTTTTTCTAGGAAGGAGGGTGGGACAAGGAAGTAACTAGCAAAAGAAAGTAACTAGCAAAAGAAAAAAAAAAGATTGTTTCAGGGAAGTTCACTTTTCCTTAGGTGGATGAGTAAGTGGTCTTGTTATTTGGATTACCTCATCTTCCTTTAGGGGATGGAGAAGGGTCCATGTGACAGATTACCGTACTGACGGCGGAATAGGAATTTCCTGCCTGATCCTTTCTGGGGGAGGTTGAAAGTATAACTAGCTTAAATATTAAAGCCTGATTTGGGGATGTGGCCTAGAATAAGTGACTCCATTTTGGGCCTGTGGTTTTCTTTTTGACACTTGTCTTTGAGCATCTTGAAGGTGGAGGAAAAATTGTCATTTTATCACCAGCACTACACACAGTACTAAGTTCTCAGCCAATACTTGGTGAACAAGTGAGTGAGTGATCAAATGAATAATTATATTTGTGAGCATGAGTTGAGCTGCCTTGCCAACAACATTCTCCATATTGGCAAAACTTTGATGTCATGTCAGGAACTTAGACACTATTGTTGTTGAAATAAGCAGTAGCAAATTGAGTTACCTTGAAACTTGAGCCAGAATAGTTGGGGAGATAGTTTTGACGTTAAGTGCAAGGCATCTCAATTTTTATTTTTCTGAGAGGACACTCTCTTTGTAGCTCATATATTTCTTATAAACAGTATTTAAACTTTTTAATTAAAGTGTAGCACACATATGTTAGTGGACAGACAGTGAATTTTTACAGGGATAACAAAGCCACGTAATCAGTACGCAGGCTGTGATAGACATCCCTGATGCCCCAGCACTGTATCTGAATTAACTGCCATTTGGAGAAGACAGTGCCTCACATGCTGACAGTTTCCCTTGCACCATGGGAGCTTGTCCAGGAGAGAAGTGGTGGGTAGTTAATACCCTTGGGGGGAGCCCTCAAACACTGTGCATGGAACTCTCCTAAATTGCACAGCCTCCGCATCTTGCAATGGGGCGATCTTGAGGTGTGCTCCACATGGGTTCTCATAGAGTGATTAGGTCATTCTTGCAATAATGCATTTAGAGCATAGCTTAAGATTTGTCCCACACAAAATTTTGTTAGAAAAATTGTATTAAGTTTCGTGGACACAAAACTTTATATAAACCTTACATGTAACCACTGTATTGAGTGGTATTTATTGTAAAGAATTTTGGATATTAAACCATAAAAAAAATAACAATAAGAAAATACTAGCCCAGAGTGGTATATTTGTATATACTGCAGAAGCAAGGCCACAATGCCTCCCCGGAAATAGTATCAAGGCCAGGTATATCAGTACCACAATAAATGTAAAATGATTAAATTCACCTATTAAAACAAAGAGTTTTAGATAGGATTAAAAATAACCAGCCATGCCAAGGTGGCTCAGATGGTTAAGCGTCTGCCTTCGGCTCAAGTCCTGATCCTGGGGTCCTGGGATCGAGTCCCACATCAGGTTCCCTGCTCCTTGGGAGCCTGCTTCTCCCTCCATCTCTCTCTCCCCCCCTCTGCCTCTCTCTCTCTCTCTCTCTCCCTCTGTCTCTCATGAATAAATAAATAAAATCTTAAAAAAAATAGCCAGCCATATAACCTTACTAAGACTGGTACCTGAAATCTAAGACTAGAGAAATTTTGAAATTTTGAAATAAAAATTTTGAAAATAAAAGGTTGAAATATAAAGTAGATAAGAACCAAAAAACAAAAGAGTTGAAGAGGAATATCACTTTATGTTAAAAGAAATAGTCCGCTTAGAATATATAACTCCCAAGACTTTTGTGTATTTAACAACCTAGGCAGGATTTATGAGGCATAAAATGAAAATAATTATACTTTGGGAAAATTCAGCCCAGCTTTTTGAGAAATGTATAGGTAAAAAATGCAAAACCAGACAACAATATTTGGAAATATTGGAAACACGGGATTAATAAACTTTAATACATGTGCACAAAATCTTTCATCTAACAGATTATACATTCTTTTCTAGTACTTAGTAAACCTATATACACTTAGCATAAGTCCATAAATGAGTCTCAACAAATTTAAAAAAGTCAGTATTATGTAGATTATATTCTCTGACTGACATTAATATAATAAATATTCATAGCTGTAATTGACATGAACAGAAACTCTTGGAGGTCCTCAATAGTTTATAAACACATAAAAAGGTCATGAGATCAAAATGCTTGAGCACCAGTGATGTATTTTAAACTTCAATCCCCTTTCCTCCCCTTCCTCCCTTTTTCCCCTTTCTTCCACCCACCCCATTCCCACATAAAAAGAAAATTCATCAAGGTTCAGTAAGTTTCACAGTTTCATTTTACAAGAATAAGCAGAGTGTTTGCGAAATGAATTCTATTTTTTATGTTGGTAAAACTATCTTATTATCAAATTCTGATAAGGATTATAAAGGAAAGGAATATTTAAGACAACTCACTTGTGAATATAGCTGCCAACTGTTTAAATGAAACATAATAATTAAAATGCAACATTGTATAAGATAAACATCAGGTAGAGTTGATCCCATAATTACAAGGATGATCCACATGAAACATTAATGTAATCTACTGATTAATATATTAAGGAAATATATATCACTTAAGTAAAAAAGCATTTGGTATAATCCAATAATATACTTGTTTAAAACCTCTTACCAAACTAGCATTAGAAAGCAGTTTCCTTAATCTTGTACATGGTATATATATATATATCAACATCATAGTAGTCTAAGTTTAGAAGCATCCAGTTAGAATCAGAAATAATACAAGCATGACTGGTATCACCTCCACTGTTCTTCAGTCTTGGTAGTTACAGCCTATATAATAAGAAAAAAAATGTTTAAAGGAAGAGATACAATCATTATTTATAGATAAAAAGATCTACGTATAATCTATAAAATTTACTAGCCAAATTTATAAATTAATCTAAATTTTAAGTGTCTTTTTCATGACCCTTGACAAAAATGCCTTTAAAATTTAGTACAGATGATGGAAGTTCCAATCATAGTTGAGATAATTTTCATGGAGAAAACCAGAAAAGTCCTGAGTTCCTCCAGCCTGGGCTTTGTGAGTCTAGCCCGTGCATCTGTTCAGGGGGAAGGGAGAGTGGCAGGTTTGGGTTCCAGCTCAGTCAGTGACAGGTTTCAGTCTGTCCTTGTGTAGCCGTTGATCTGTGAGGTGATCAAAAGTGCCAAATAGCCTGAGAATGAATGGCTGCAATTTTCAGTGTTCTTGTAGCAGACACGATGTTCCTGTAAGTTGCAGGAGCCAGGCCAACTTGATACAGCTGACTTATTTTTAATGTCTTTTTGTCTCTCTGTGTGTGTATGCCTGTATCTGTGGATATTTGTGTTCAGATACAGATGTTCTCATGTAATCGAATATGTTGGTCACATAACAGGGACCAAAGAGATCATTGAAAAGAGGACAAAACCCCACAGTGGCCCACATATGGGACATGTGTTGAACAGTAACTGCCAAAGAGAAAGAAAAAGGCAAGATTATAGTAAAATACTGTATGTTATTAATCAGGGTATACCTTGTATCTTTTCTAAGCATACTGGGCATGCTAGATTGCTCTAGAATTTGTGAAAGAAGAGACTTTGGTTGGATTTTGGGAGCCTGAGATATGCCTGGTAAGATTCTAGTCAGCTATAAATAATGTCCCATTTAAGATGTGGTATGAGAAAATGTGATTAAAATTCCAAGTGGAAGTTTACAGTGTGAAGACAGACTTATAATTTATTTGAATCTTTCTGGCTTGTTTTTAAGGGTAAGTTTTCCTAAAGTGATCAGTGTCTGCGAGTTCAAAGACAGTATCTCTGGTAGGTGAAGGCTATTTTTTTTTTTTTTTTTAGGTGAAGGCTATTATAGTCAGAAAAAGAAATGTTGTTTTGCTGTTCTCCATGTCAGGCAGAAGTGCCCCAGCCCACCCAGCAAGAAGCTGGTTTCAGTATTCTGTGCTCCAAATGACATCTTCAGCTCATGATGAAACAAAGCATTCTTGGCAGCCCATAGCTGTTGCATTCCTTCGTATTCATCTTGGCATGTATTTACTTTCTTTCGTCCGCACAATCACCTTTGCTAGGTAGGTAAGAAAACTGAGTCTTAAATAAACTGAGAGATTTGCCCAAAGTCACAAAGCTGGTAAATGGCAGAAGTAACTCTTGAGCTATTTTTTGGAGCAGCTCATACATTTTTTTTAAAGATAAGTCTACAGAATTAAGTTACACGGTATTTCCAAGAAATGATTAGAATTTATATATTACTGGGCGCCTGGGTGGCTCAGTTGGTTAAGCGACTGCCTTCGGCTCAGGTCATGGTCCTGGAGTCCCGGGATCGAGTCCCACATCGGGCTCCCTGCTCGGCAGGGAGTCTGCTTCTCCCTCTGACCCTCCTCCCTCTCATGCTCTCTGTCTCTCATTCTCTCTGTCTCAAATAAATAAATAAAATCTTTAAAAAAAAAAAGAATAAAAAAAAAGAATTTATATATTACTGATTTGCATGAACTTGTCTGTCGAATGAGAGTATTAAATAATTTTCCTTTAGATGTGTTTGTCACATATTAATGTGATTCATAAGAATTCATAAGAATTGTGGTGACCTAAATATAATGATTGTTCAGTTCTTTGCATATGGCTTTTGATATTCTTTTGTGTATTATTGCTGTTGTACTTTTTTAAGCCACAAGAAGTTGTTAGCACTCAATTTAGGCTCCTTATTACCATTGGGTTTTGCTAAGCATCAGATAATAACCCAAAGATTAAAAACCTTACTTTAAAAATTCAAGCCTATATTATGAATTTTCCCACACATACTTTTAAGTAGCAGCAGTATGTTCTAATGACAGGAGGTGCTTGGTGTGTTTTGCTTTCATTATTTTTCTCTGTGTTTATAATTACACCAAGCTCCAATATATTTTTAATAACTTTAAAAAAAAGTTGTTGCAAAGGCACAAAGAATAAAATGGCAGAGATTTATGGCATAATAGAATTAATTTCAGTGTCCTTTTCATATGGCTCATAACAGTTGCCAGGTTTAATCACAGCTATCCATCCCCAAGGAACTATTTGGTTTGCAACAATTTTAGATATGAAAGTTCTTTGACCTGAATGCTTGGCATCCTGGAGTAGAGAAAAATGAGGGTTATAGTTAAAAATGGTATTGTCATATTTTTTAAAATAAAAAAATACATATATTATGAAATCACTAAGAAGCATATTCATAAAAATTTTAAGTTTTATTTGTGTGTGTGTGTGTGTGTGTGTGTTGTGGGGAGGGAGGTCGTTTTGTTGCTCATTTTTCCCCTGAACAGGTGTGAAGAACATGCTTTGCCAGTGGGAGCCTGGGTGATTCATTAATTTCTTTTCATTTCATGCAAGGGAGCTTTCTTTCACACCTGAGGTGCTTACACTCTGATCCACTCTGGCCTTATCTAAGGCCAGGGAAGCCACCTTCAAAATACCAAAAGAGGGACTATGTATAGCCCACATCCTGCCCCCCCCCTTTATGTGGTCTCCAGCCCTTTACCCATTTAAAGGGGCAGGACACATTAAAAAATAAGGAATTTGTAGCCAAACAAAACTCCATTTGAGTCCCAGGTCTACCACTGGTCATTTTGTTAAAATGCAAAAGTTACTTAACTGCTGTGAGCATTAGTTGTTTCATCTGGACAATGTAATTAGTGGTCTCTGTCTTGCAGGATAGTTTGGGAATGCAAAATCATGACATACACAGTGTATGGCACACAGAAAGCCTTTGATATATGGAACCTGTTTGCATAGATGTTGCTGTCTTTGACTTCTCCATTAAATTCCAGTCAGTCTGAATTGTGGATGTCCTTTTATGTAAGGTGGAACTAATAGAGTCCAACTTGCTTGGGAATATTGCTTCAAAAAGAAAAGCAGTATGTCCAGAGTAGGGTCCACATGAGAAAACAAATCTGGCCTTTTCTTACCATATTGAGAGAACCAGAAATTTATCTTTTAAATTGAAGTATAATTTACATAGAATAAATTGCACAAATCTTAAGTATACAGCTTAGTAAATATTTACATATAAATGTACCTGTGTTATCACTACCCAAATCAAAATAGAGAACATTTTCAGTACCCTGGAAAGATCCCTCCTGCCTCTTTGCAGTCAGTCCTCCACTGTGCTCAGAGATAATCACTATTCTGACTTTTATAACTACAGATTAATTTTGTCTGTTTTTGAACATCATACAAAGAGAATCCTATAGTATGTCTTTTGGGTCTGGCTTCTTTTGCTCAATATAATGTTTTTGAGATTCAACCATATATTAGTAGTTCATTTCTTTCTCCTCTGAATAGTTGGGTTGTTTCCAGCTCTTGGCTATTCTGAAAAAAAACTATCAATCTTCTCTAAGTATTTTTGAGGACACAGCCTCTTATTTCTTTGGACTATATACATAGAATTGGAATTGCTAGGTCATAAAGGAAGCATATGCTTAAAATTGTTAGAAACTGCCAAATGTTTTCCAAAGTGATGTTCTACCTTCTGTTCCCACCAGCAGTATATGCAAGTTCTAGTGCCCTACATTCTCACCAAAACTTGCATTCAGTCATCCTAATTTTACCCTTTTTAAAAAATTTTCTGGTGGCTTCTTATTGTGTATTTAATATATATCTCCCTGCATACCCATCAAGTTGAATATCTTTTCACATGCTAGTCATTCAGATATCTTCTTTTGTGAATTGCCTATTGATAGAACCAAAGAATTACTGACCAATTGCACTTTTGAGGAGTCCTTGTGTGTTGATGATAGGTAAGTGTTTTTCTTGGAATTAATCAGTTTTTTAAAAATATTAAACCAATGCAAATATACTTTCATTTTCTAGACCAAGGCTAATTGGATGTAAAGACCTATGTCTTCCTTTAAGAAAAATAAGACTGATGAATCACAGACCTGTACCTCTGAAACAACTAATACATTATATGTTAAAAAAAAAAAAAGATAGTAGGAAGGGAAAAATGAAGGGGGGGAAATAGGAGGGGGACATGAACCACGAGAGACTATGGACTCTGAGAAACAAACTGAGGGTTCTAGAGAGGAGGGGGGTGGGGGGGTGGATTAGCCTGGTGATGGGTGTTAAAGAGGGCACGTACTGAATGGAACACTGGGTATTATACGCAAACAATGAATCATGGAACACTACATCAAAACTAATGATGTAATGTATGGTGATTAATAGAACATAGTAAAATAAAATTAAAAAAAAATACACAGGGGTCTCCTTCAGTTGGTTCCCAAAAGATCCTGTAATAAGATGTTCCTATTGCTCACAGCCTGTTGGAACACAGACATTACTGGGGAATGCTTTATTGTTAGCCTCTGTTTTGTGCCTGGGGCTGGATGGCTGCTCGTACATGGCAGATATGATTAGGTATTTTCGCGGAAGACAGCTCAGAAGGGAGCTGTCTGACAGCTTCCCTTGCATCTGTTGCTCCACTGAGGTGTTCAGAGGCCCTCAGGGTGACATCTGGTGAAAAGGGTGGTTTAAGCAGAAAGTGTCTGGATGGCTATTATTTGGTGGCTGTTATTGAAAACACACTTTGGGAAGCAGAATGTCATAAGCAGAAATGAACACATGGCACATAGAATTATAGGATTTTAAAGTTAGAAGGGGCCCTAGAGATGATCTAGCCTAAACAGCTCATTTTTTGAATGAGGAAATCGAGGTTTAGTGAGATACTGGACTGTCTGGAGTTTGCAGTGCTAGTCAATGGAGGAGCTAGATTTTTTATAGTCTTTATAAGAATTAGATTATCTGGTGAGTAAAATTAAATGGGATGCAAGGACTTGGGGGTACACTTTGTTTCATTTAAGAGGTACTGCTAACTCTTCCCCACTGCTATTTATTTTATGTCCCTGAGCTCCTTCTAGTGGGAATTTGCTGTGTTATTCTTCTGTTCTGCAGCACATGCATAAAGCCTTGCATGGGGTCTGAGCCCCTTCTTCTAGGAACAAAACTGAAAAGGAGGCAGCATGTTTTAGCTGCAGCAAGTGGAGTTGAAGAGTAAATCACAGAACTATGCCTGAAGAAAAAGTTCAGGATCAAGCTGAAGTAGTTTCTTTCAAATTCTGTAAAAGTCAAGAGCCTTGATGTTAATTTCAATGTATTGAACAAGTAATGGAAATTTTAACAAAATGTGGCCCTTTATGATCTCATACAACAGTAAGCCTGGAAGCAGGGACTTTCCAGGTTCGGTTAACTTAGTGGATCAATGGCATCAACAAGGACCCGGACATCTGCCATCATTCCATATGAAATCCTTAGTGGACTGGCTTGCCCTGTGGTAGATGGGGAGTTGTGCTACCCAGGTCCTTCTTCAAGAAAGGTCTCGCTGTGAGGAGACCTTCAGAAACTGTCTACTGTCAGCTGTCCACTCCTTCAGTAACCTACGCCTCAGCTAAAGAGAGCTGCCTCATTCTTCAGATATCTGAGTAAAGTGAGGGTGTAAGAAAACAGCAATTTCAGCCTAAAGCAGGAAAACGTCTATGGGTAATGCTGGTCTAGAGCTCTTCGTGTGGTTGGCTGAAGCTTTGTTGGGGCTGCATTACAGTTCACTTCTCCCTTGCCCTAATCCTGCTTCTTTCTACTTTCTTTCCACTTTCTTCCACAGGTGCTGACCCCTAACAAACACATTGTACTTTAGTGTGTGTGTGTGTGCATGTGCGCATAAAGGTTTCATGTATTCGAAATTATTTTCTTAGGCTAGGTTCTCAGATGTAGAATTACTGGGTTAAACAGTATGCCATTTTAAAGGCTTTTTGATTTCACAGCTTACTGAGATACAATTGATATACAAAAATTATAGATTTTTTTATTATGTTAATCTCCATACATCATTAGTTTTTTTATCAATATTACCTTTATTTGACTGAATTACTTCAATAACATCTTATAATTCTACACCTTAACTGAGATAAAAATGTGCAGTCTGTGACACGTTAACATCCTTTCATTTTCAAGTGCAGCTCTGCTTTTGTATGAAATGTGCCTGTTTTGTTTTTGCAATTCTATAAAAACAGACATGCATCTATTTCAGAAGAAAGAATGTATCTAACTGTACAGAGATTGCCATCTGCATTCAGTTTAGTTGAAACCTATGCTCAATTATTTTATATGGCCAAACTGAGGATTGCATATTCAGATTAATTTAGTTCTCTATTTTTATTTTTTTAATTAAAAAAAAATTTTTATTATGTTATGTTAATCACCATACATTACATCATTAGTTTTTTTTTTAATGTTTTATCATTCATGAGAGTCAGAGAGAGAGAGAGGCAGAGGCAGAGGGAGAAGCAGGCTCCCCGCCCAGCAGGGAGCCCGATGCAGGACTCGATCCCAGGACCCTAG
>NC_138369.1:69051583-69116946 GCF_054177405.1 Leptonychotes weddellii
CTGTGAATTGTGCAAGACTGTTGAATATCAGATCTGTACCTCTCAAACAAATAATGCAATATATGTTAACAAAAAAAAAGAAGAAGAAGAAGGTAGCGGGAGGGGAAGAATGAAGCAGGGGAAATCGGAGCGGTAGATGAATCATGAGAGACGATGGACTCTGAAAAACAAACTGAGGGTTCTAGAGGGGAGGGGGGTGGGAGGATGGGTTAGCTTGGTGGTGGGTATTGAGGAGGGCACATTCTGCATGGAGCACAGGGTGTTATGCACAAACAATGAATCATGGAACACTTCATCTAAAACTAATGATGTAATGTATGGGGATTAACATAAGAATAAAAAAAAAATACTAAAGTCAAAAAAAAAAAAAAACTATAAGCATTGGCTGTGGGTTTAGCCAGAGTAAGTTGCAATGAGTTTCTTAAAAAATTATAGCATACAAACTATATTCTTTGATAATTGTGAAAATGAAAATCAAAACCAAAATGACACTGGAAAATTTCCAAATAATCATTTCTAAATAACCCATAAATCAAAGATGATGACAAAATGGAAATTAGAACACATTTTGAAATAAATAATATATGATATGAAATTATGTGAAATATAAACCATAAATGTGTATATTAGAAATACCTGCTGCATGCTAATATTCTAAGATCCAGCTCAAAAAATCAGCAAGAGAATAACAGTTAAAATCCAAAAAAGAAAAAAAGAAAAAAGTATTTACCAGAAATTAATGAAATGGAGAACACAGTAAAATCCACAAAACCCATATTCACTTTTTTGGAAAAGATAAATAACTTGAAAAACTTGGTAAGACTTATCAAGAAAGAAGGCACAAATAAATGATATTATATAAATACATTGATACATTTTGGACAAATTCTTAGAAAAATATAACTCACTAAAATGACACAAGAAATATGGGAATGTCCTATAGCAATTAAAAATTATTATTAAAGATCCTCCTACAAAGAAAAATCTAGACTTAGATTGCTTAATTTATGAATTTTTCTAAACATATAAGGGAGAATTACCACAACTCTTCCAGAGAATGAAAGATGATGAAGCCACTTCCTAATTCATTTTTTTGAGGCCAGCAGAAGATGGTCATGAAATACTACTGAGGAAATTTCATGAACGAAAAATCAGTCTTTCTCATCTACATAGATGGAAAAATCCTAAACAAAAATATAAATATAATATAAATCTAGTGTTACATAAAAAGGCTAATATAATTATGATCTATTTGGTTTATACTAGGAATATAGCAGTAGTTTATTTGAAAATGAATCTGTGTAATTCACAATTACAGAAAAAGACAAATTATATAATTTCAATACATGTAGGAAAAACATTTGATAAAATTCAAGTCACTGATTGTTCAATAAAAATCTTAGGACCAGAAGGATACATTCTTAATCTAATAAATGACATCTTTAAAATTTTAGAGCAGTTACCATACTTAAGAGTAAAATTTTAAAGCTTTCTCCCCTGATATCTGGAGTAAGACAATATTTGATGTAATTCCTTTTATTGAATGTTGTACTGAGTATCTTATTCAGCATAATTTGCCATTAAAAATAAATAAAACTTGCAAGAACTAGAGTGGAAGAAGTGATAATGTTATTTGTAGAAAACGTAATTGTGTATTTAGAGAGTCCAAGAGAATCTGCAGATAAATGTTACAATTATTAAGCAAATTAAGTAAGGTTTCTGGATACAGTAGAAAAACTTTGAAAAATCAATACTACTTTTATGTACTGTCAACAAGCAACTGGAAAATTAATTTTAAAAATATAAGGTAGTATTAAAACACCAAATATCTAAAAATCTAACAAAACATGTTTAAGAACTCTACACATAAACTATAATAATATAATTGACAAAAAATAAAGCAGGCAAGTAAACTGAGGAATATACCTTGTTCATGATTTGAAACAATATATGTTTAAAGCTACCCATTCTTCTCCCAAAGTGTCTAAAGATAAAATGCAACATTAATCAAAATTCAACAGTTTTTTATAGAAATTAACAAATTTGATCCTAATCTTTGTTGGGAAATTCAAGGGGCCAAGATGATCTTAAAGGAACAAAGTTGGCTCGTTTTTTTTCTACTGACCATCAAGTCTTACTACAAAACTATAGTAATTATGAGCATGATATTAGCAGAAGTATAGATAAAAAGAACAATAGCAGGGATTAGAAAGCACAGAAGATTTTCACAATCATGGATAATTTATTTATAGGAAAATGGCACTTTTGAACAGCATTTACTATAAGGTCAATGTAACTTCCAAATGAAGAAAAGGATATTGACTTCGAACATCATGCACAAATACCTGTCCCCACATATATACAATTTTGAGGAAAATACAGATCCAAAAATGTGTGATTCCATTCATATAAAATTTAAAAATTAGTTAGAAACCTTCTATGAATCAGAGATCAGGGTAGTGGTTGCCATGGTGAAGGAATGAAGAGTGGTGAGTGAAGATACGCCCAAGAAGTGCTTCTGGGTACGGATGGGGTTTAATTTCTGGAGGTTGGTGGTGGTTACATGGGTATGTTCATTTTATGGAATGTCATTTATCTATGTTTTTAATTAACATTCTTTTATTTTGGTATGCTATACCTCAAGAAGAGATTATTTCAAAATATGGTTAATTGATATTAATATTTATCAACTATGTGTGTCTGATAGGTAGGTGTATGCTTTATTCCCTGCACTTTTCTCCATTTCTAAAGTAATTCTTAATTTATAAATGATAAAGTAAAGCAAAACCATTGATAAACAATCATTCTCTTGAAAGGATTGAGCCTTAGTATACAGATAGACTTTTCCTAGTGTCAGTAATCAATTTATTAATTCAATGAGTTAAGAGTTTAATCCTCCATTTTCCTGTTCTGCCCACTTCCTCTCTTACCCTCTTAAAAATAACCATCAAATTATTTTTTGAGTATGTATATCTGTATGTCAATATCTATATCTTTTTCCCCCATAAAATGATAGTCTTTGTGGAATGTTCATGCTCAGGACTTTCTGTGAAATATATTCTCAGAGCTAAAGAAGAATCCAAGCATCGTAACTCCTGCCCCTTCTCCCAGAAAGCTGTTTATCAATGAGCTATGAATTGAAAGGCCACAGGAAAGTAACACTTAATGCTGTTTCTTAAGATCATAAAGGACTTATATATTTATTATATGAGAAGATAATTATCCATATGCTCAGATATTCTACCTGTCTTTTCTTATATGCTGGTTTTTTAAAGAAACATAAATAGCTAATTATAAAATACAGGACTATATGTAAATAGTTTTATAATCTTTTTTTTTCTTAGCATGAACTTTTTCATGTAATTATATATGATGGTATTCTTTAATCCAGTGTTTTAGGATCTTTAGAAATACAATGAATGCATAGGATATAAAGGGAACATCATCCTTGTAATGCAATTATTTACCTAATATTCATGAGGATTTGCTTCCTTGGGTGGCAGTGTTCACTGGTAAACTGTGAATTTTTATTTTCCTTATAAAACAGGTCCAAATCTGTAGCAAAGCTTGGATCTCTGATCCATTTTAAAGAAATGACCTGTAACCTCTGAAACAGAGAGTGAACCTAATCAATCCAGAGGGAGCAGTGCTTTCTCTGAGGAGGTTGCATAATGAGTGACTCTAGAGCAAATCTCCAGTCTTTCCAGGGTTGCTGCCCCATTTCTGTTTCTGAAGTTACCTTTTCCCCTCCTGTCTACTGAACTCAGTGGGTTTTTATTTCCCTTTCACCCCTCAGCACATAAAACCATGATCAGAGTTACTCTAAGACTTACTTATATGGATTTGGGAAAACTAATCTCACTTCTTTCCAAACTTAATTATAGGAACAAACAGTATTCCAAAGTCATTTTTTGGCTGTCTTTCACTTAATTTCTGTATTTACAGCCTCCATTTAACTTTAGAAGTCTTTAGAAATGCTCATTACATTCTTTGTGCTTAGCTTGACAGAAGGATGGATAAACTGGTTTATTAATACCACATTATATTATGGTTATAATATACATGTTTAAATTGTAATTTTAAGCCAGCTTGTGCATCAATTCAAAGATCTTAATGTGCTGCTTCAGAGTATATCATCTGCTTTAAATTAAAGCATAATTTGGAAGCCCCCTCTGGTAAATCTACAAAAACCTACTTAGAGGACCGTAACCAGAAAAAGTTTTTGTAATTGAGCTACAAAGAGAATTATCCTTGGGCTTACACTCTCAACTTACTTTTTTCTTCTTGCTAGATTGAGTCTGTAGGTACTTTAAATGAAATAATCAGAAATTAAATACATATAAATAAACTTCTGACCCAATGTGTACAATTCATAATAAACCACTAGAACATAATGGAATTTAACGATTAAATATTAAAGACAATGTTTCAGTTTATGATGTTCTTTGGATGAAATAATACTTTTTTAAAGGAGTTCAAAATGATCTGAAATGCTGCTGTTCCTTCCTGGCAAAGATGGGATGTCTAAGTGAATTCTGGCAATTGGCTTTAGAGACTTCAAAGCTTCATGTTATCTATGAAGTGCTTCATCATCAATGCCCTGATGTAGCTGGTAATGTTTAGTCTAATTGGATTTAAATAGCTTATTGTGGGAAGTTTTCATTTGAAGTTATTTTTACAGCCTCAGCTATAATATCTTGAGCTACTGAGTGTTTTCCTAAGAATCTTTGCTGGGAGACAAACAGTTATATCTGATCATCAGTTGATGATGGGATAGATTAATAACTTTATTAATAATAATCTTATTTTTTCCTAAGTATATGAACATCAGAGACATCTAGTTCTTTTAGTTGTTCAATCATAAGATGATAGGCTGCCCTGTGAGGTTGGGGTGAAGAGAAAGGGCTGCCAGGAAATATATCTACCTCTATCTCTACAAGAAATCTCCATACCCTTGATTCTGCCCCACTGGGGTAAGACAAAACAGGGACTGCTGGAAAACTAGTTGATTGGGACAGAATCACGGTATTCCACAGCTTACAAAGTCATTCATAAGGAAAAGTGAATGACATCTATCTCTCTATCCATCTATCTTACATGGAGTCTCACTATGAGCCAATCATTGTTCTAAGTGCTTTGAAATAATAACTCATTGATGAGGAAGCAGTATTTATAAGGGGGTAAACTCTGTTTTGTATTTATGGCTTAAAAAGAAAGACCGATGGTAACATCATAAAACAAGACCTAGCTGTAGTTATAACATCATAAATCATGAAAGGCAGACATGGGAGGTTAGAGCTCGTAGAGATTCCCTTCAACCAATCTCAACTGGGAGGTAAGATTTCTGCTATGAGCATGGTACATTGTGTATGTCAAAAGACTGGACAGCCTCTGGGAATAACTGATCAGGAACAATTAGGAAAGTCAGAAGAATAAGTGAACCCAAATTTTGCTACCTTGCTCTATTGATTAAAGCATTTTACGGTGTGGGGTGCCTGGGTGGCTCAGTTGTTAAGCATCTTCCTTCGGCTCAGGTCATGATCCCAGGGTCCTTGGATCGAGCCCCACATTGGGCTCCCCGCCCCAGTGGAAGCCTCCTCCTCCCTCTCCCACTGCCCCCGCTTGTGTTCCCTCTCTCGCTGTGTCTCTCTCTGTCAAATAAAATCTTAAAAAAAAAAAAAAACATTTACAGGTGTGATACAATTCACTGGTTATTTTGGAAAGTCCCTCTGGTATTCAACAGAAGTCAACAGACTGTTCTTCACTTGTTAAAGGAATACAGCATGGGCCCCAGTTCCATAGATGCCCTGAAGTTACAGTAGGAATCAGTGATGATTTCATTGTTACCAGACCTTAAGCATTTTGAAATAGAGTGAAAATTATTTTACTGCAATGGCCAGGGACTAGGAGCCTATCAGGGTCACTAGGCAACACCTGGAGTTATCTTAAGCACATCAATTCTAAAAAATCAGGTTTAGAAGAAGCCATCTCTGTAACAGGTGATTATAACGGTTATCACTGGCAATATTATTTTTCTGCATTCAGATGAGATTTTTAGAAATAGTAGTATAAATCTAAATAATAACTAAAATACTTTAAAAAGAATTTAGAAAGGAAGAAATGAGTCCAAAAGTAGAATTATCTTATGTACTCCAAGACTGAAAGTCGATTTCTAGAATAGTGCTGTCCAATAGAACTGTGATGATGGAAGTGTTCTGTTATCTCTACTGTCTAATATCCTAGCCACTGGCCACGTGTGGCTGTTGAGCAATTGATATGTGGCTAGTGGGATTGAGGAACTGAATGTTTAAATTACATTTAAATGTAAATTTAATTTAAATGTAATTTAAATGTAAATACATTCCAAGTAGTTACTGTATTCGGGCAGTTCTAATTCCTTTTCTAAAATTATAAATCATAATTGTGTATGATAAAATTTCACACTGAAGAAAAATTGTATGTATTTTACATTATACACTATAAATCATCACATAATTTATACGAAATATGAAAAGCAAATATTTGGTTAAATATATGAATTTCCAAAATTACATTTGGCACTGTTTTAGTATTTCAAATATTTTTCCTATTGACATTATGCATTTTTAATTTTTTCAAGAAGTGTGATTTTTGCTAAAAACATAAAATATGGGGCACCTGGGTGGCTCAGTCGTTAAGCGTCTGCCTTTGTCTCAGGTTATGATCCCAGGGTCCTGGAATCAAGCCCTGCATCCGGCTCCCTGCTTGGTGGGAAGCCTGCTTCTCCCTCTCCCACTCCCCCTGCTTGTGTTCCCTCTCTCACTGTGTCTCTCTCTGTCAAATAAATAAATATCTTTAAAAACATAAAATATAATTCTGGCAATATTGAAACATTTTTAATTTGGGGTTTTATTCATTTGCTGAGAAGAGCATATTTTTTAAAGTTTCATTGAGATACAATTTACCTACCATAAAACTCACCTATTTAGTGTACAATGCAGTGGTTTTTTTAGTGTACTTGAAGAGTTGTGCAGCCACCATCATAATCTAAATTTAGAACATTTTCAATACCCACAAAAGAAACCTTATTCCTATTAGCAGTCACTCCCCATTTTGTCCCCAGCCCCTTGCCACATCTTTATTGATCTGCTTATTCTAGATAATTGATAGGAATTGGAATTATATAATATGTAGTAATTAAATTCCAATATAATTGGAATTATATAATATGTAATAATTGTAAAAAAAGTAATATGTTTGTATGCCCAAATAAAAAATATGAAGTATATAATATGTAGTAATTTCCACTGAGAGATGGATTTCTTCACCCCAAGAACCTTTTCTTTGCCTGAGACAAAATAAGTAAATATAGTTTAAAAATGATAAATTTTATTTATAGGAATGTTTATAAGATCCTGGAAAAGAGGAAAAAAAGTCCAATAAATCTTAATAGAGAAGTAGCTTAATTAATAAAACATCTACAAAACCAGCACTAGAAACCTAGTCCATAAAGTACTTTCTCTTTCTTCTGCCTATAGTCACTATACCTGAAGGTGCCCAGTGCAGACACAATGACCTAAGGAATTGTCCTGGGAAACTGTAGTCTTCTTTAGCATGTTGTTGTTGTCTCTCAGGTTCCCTGTGCAGTCTACCCTCCTTTTCAGGTGCTGCCTGTTCTGTCATGGGAGTTCAGAAAGATTGCGTCTAGCATACCGAGAGTTGTGGTTAGTGAGGGAAGGTGTCCTCTTCTGATTTTCTAGTGGTTTATTCTTTAAAAGGAATACCAAGGCAGATCTGTTTCTGTCTCAGTGTTTTAGGGAGTTTTAAGTGGATAACTTCTTATAACTTTTGCCTACTTCTTTTTTCCCCTCTTGCATTTCTTCCACATGTATTCAGATCGGTATATATTAAAGGGGACTAGAGGGCAGATGCCTTCCCCAGAAATGATGACCTGGTCAGAATTTCTCCTTTTTGCTGTGGAATAAGACCATACTCCTGGGTCCATCCAACTTACTGTGTCCTGCTCTTTCTTCCTTATAGTATGTTTTTATCTAGAAACTGCCTCAGTCCCTCATGAAAGTTTGTTTCCAGCAGGTCAGACTCCCCAGTTTGTCAGACATGTCCAGCTATTTTGGAACACCAGATCTTTGTGTAGTTAAACTAAAGTTGGGAAATCCACTAAATTTCTCTTTGTTGTACCGTAGGACCTCTCAGTAGAGAGTAGGGGTGAAAATCTGTGCGTGGAGCAATCTTGTGGTAGGACCATATACACACACCTTCTGCCACCCCAGATTTTGACTACTGTGGAATTCTCATGTTATATAAATAGCTTTTTCCTTACATCTGGGATGGTAGTTCCCAATTCTCCAGTAATGCCAAAAACCATCATGTTTCTCATATCCAGTAAGTTGACTTCTTAAAAGTCTATTTTATAATTAGAACTAAATATAGTCAAATGCTTGTCTAGAAAGTTTATCGTAAGGGCTGTATGTCAGTGGTAGCAAGACAAGTAGTTGGAAAAAAGCATTGTGTGAAACATTGCAAGTAAAATGTTCAACCCATTCAGAGTTATTTGGTGCTATGTGATCCAGAGACGGATTAACTGGTTTTTGCTTATAAGAATTACCATATTCTGTCAAAGAGGAGTGGTTTGTTTGTATGCCCAAAGGTACTTACTACGCTAAAAATATGATATAAATTGAAATTTAAAAATTGCTCATTCTCGTCACTGACACCATGAAAAAAGAGAAGGATAAAGAGTTTGGACTTTCTTGAAAAACTATATAAGTCAGTATTTAAAAAAATTTTATTTTTTATTTATTTATTAGAAGAGCGCACAAGCAGGGGGAGCGGCAGGCAGAGGGAGAGGGAGAAGCAGGCTCCCCGCAGAGCAGGCAGCCCGATGCGGGGCTCCGTCCCAGGACCCTGGGATCATGACCTGAGCTGGAGGCAGATGTTTAACTGACTGAGCCACCCAAGCACCTCCCCCGCAAGAAAAACATTTTAAAGGATCCAATATATCCAGGCCTATGAAGGAAAAAAAAAATATCTTCCTTCAAGAGCTATGGAATGTAGCAGACACGTTTCTGACTTGAGGGTTGTTTTTTTTTTTTTTTTGACTTTGGGAATATTAGATGTTAGATTTTATCCACAATATTTTTTTTGGCCTCTAACCTTATTGTGTGGACAGATGTGACCAGCATACAAAAGATGACGCTATTCTGGGGGTAAAGCAAGGCAAAGAGCAATAGCTGTTCTGGGTTGTGTCTTCACAGGATGCTGATTTCAGGACAGAGCTACTTATTTCCCCTGTTTGAGAAACTTCATGTTTTCTAGATTAGTGGTTATAAGTATTACTCAACTGTTTCCTTTCTCCTTTCACTTCCTTTGTCCTCTAACTGTAAAGAATGTATCAGGAGTAGAATTTACAGAGATAGTCTTCTAACTAATATACTTATTATGGCATGAGACTTAAGCCTTCCTAAGTTCTTTTGATTATTATTTTTTCATTCTACAAACATGTACTGAGTTTAGAAATGATTGGAAATAGGAGGAGAGTTAGTAAAACAGATGAGTGATAATGGATAGTTTGACACTGGAGGAAACAGAGGCAATGTTTTCCTGCACCTTGGAACCATACACTCTTGGTTGGAAGGAGGGACTTGAGATATTTTTAAGAGAAACTGGTGCTTTTGCAGGAGCAGTGGGCCAGTATGGTGCTGAAAGTTCTCATATAGTCTGTGAATTCTGATATCAAAGCCAATTTTTTTTTAACCTAATGAATACTCTCCCCTCCCTGTGGCCCTGGGTGAATTCCAACTGAAAGCAAGAACAGTGTCTCTTGATCCATGATTATAGATTTGGGAGGCCACATTAATATCCTGACAGGCACTGAAGATAAATTGGGAGAGTGAAAAGCATAATCCAGTAGGTTACATTTGACCTGGGTATTGAAGGATGAACAGGAATTTTCAAGGTAGTATGAAACAGAAAGGGAATAGAGTTATTGAAATAACACCTTGGGAGAAAGGTATGCACATAGGCAAAACCCAACCCCCCCCCCCCAGCAAAAAACAAAAAACAAACAAAAAAAACTCCATTTTTATAATCCTTGGCTCGATGAGACCTTTGAAATGTGAGTAGGAGCTGGGTTCTTTCTTATTTCTTTTTATGCTATTCTGTAAGTTGATCTATGTGCGATGTCAAATGGAGTTTGTGCTTGAAATTTCTTAATCCATTAATCTTCAGGTGTTTTTCACATTTTCCATTTGAGTGACTGCAGTAGATCCACTGACCCCTCAAAAGGTTGGTAAGGCAAAGAGAAAACAGCAGACTCCCTGAATGATAAGTATTTATAGAAAAGGCAGTTCATTTAGAGTAATTACTCAGGGAAGTTAGGGGGAAGGTATGGAGTGAATGCCCATCATTTATTAGTTTAGAATTAAACCAAGTATAATCTATGGATAATGGATAGAGATGACTTTTTAAAGTAAAACCTTTCACCCTAGTAATGCAAACCTCTGACACCAGGGCCTGCTTCTGTGCTGAATCACTCAAACTGTGGCTCAACGCCCAAAACTCAATTTCTTTTGTTCAATGCCCTCTAAAGCATGGTCTCTCTGAGACTCAGCTTATCCTGGCAGAACTTTGCCTTGTTGAATGTTGTTTGATTTGCTCGTCCTTTTTGAGTCTGATTAAAGTTTTCTACTCTTTCCAGCACCCATTTGTTTCTGCTTCAGGCGAAGAGCTTGCTTAGTTAGCTCGATTTGTTTTCCCTTGTGGGTTTTTCTCCTGTATGTTTCTTTATTGCAGACGCCCTTTCAGATAGAAGTGTGGCCTCGTGAGCAGATAATAACAGCCCTTGTTAACTAACAGCACTAACCCTTACATGGCTCTTATTCCTCGCTGGATACTGTTCTAAATGCTTTTCATAAATTCCATTGTTACAAAAACTGGCAAGTATCATTATTCTTCCCATGTTGTAGATAAGAAAGGGAGGCACAGAGAGCAGGAAGAGCTTGCCAAAAGCTCACAGAGTTGGTAGCAGAGTTCTGCTTCCATCCCAGCTGTCTGTGCTTCTAACAATATACACTATAACCTGTCATAAAACAAAAACAAAAACAGGGACTTTGTGTAAATTCGCCTTCTTACTAACACCCTCCATGGAAGGAAGGTGGGTAGTTTAATCTTAATTTACATATGAGAAAGGTTCAAAAAGCGTAGGTAACTAGCTCAAGTTACCCACTGGCTGAGATGTGTTTCAATTGCTGGTGTCTCTAACATAAAATCCCTTGCTCTTAACCACTGCGTTGAGCATTTTTTTTTTTTTTCTCAAAGCTGTGATCTAGAGCTCAGACCCAGACCTCCCCTTCTTCCTTGCATGATCTTATCTCATGGCTTTAAATAGTTATCTGTACTCTGATAATTCCCAGATCTGACATCTTCCCTGAGTTTCACATTCATGTATCAGGGGGGTTGTGTCAGGAAGTACTTTCTGTAAGACCCAGCTAGTAAATAGTTTAAAGTTTGTGGGTCATAGGTTATGTCTCCAATAGCGTGAGCAACTTGAGTGTAGGAATTGGATCTTGTTTGTCCTATAGTCCCTGGTGCCTAGATCAACATCTGGCAAACGTGGTCTCAGAATTTGCTTGTTAGCTGAACAAATAAATGGATATAAAATATTGTCCTTGAAAAGATGTTGCTGAAAACCTTGCTTATAGAAATTGCTGACATACTCCTAATACACATTAGATGCTCAGTGCAAGGGAATAAGTTTTTCTCAGAATCCTGATACCTCTCAAAGAAATGGGTTCTCTCTCCCTACTCCTAAATACAGTACTTTGAAAAATATTGTATAAAAATACAAGTGGCTATCATCACTGTTCGTATTAATTTCGATGTGCATAGTTGGTTAGAATAGTACTTAGAGCCAGACAAAGCTGGTATCAAATGGTAATGCTGCCCATTAGTAGTTTTATGACAATATGCAAATATTTAAGCTCTTAGCTTCAGTTATAAAAGATGATGTGAAAGTTTTACAGCCTCTGTAAAAGGTGCATTATGTCATAAGTCATATAAACGATCATAAGGTTATTATGATTAAAGAACGTATGTTCAAAGTAATACAGTGTCATACACTACTAGTTGCTCAATTAATGGTAGTTGCTCCTGTTGCTGTCCTCCTGTTAGTGTTATCCAGGTACAAGAAATCATAAACACTGTGCCAAGACGGTGATGCTACTAGCCATGAAGAAGTTACTGTTCAAGTGGTTACTAGGAATAGAATATTTAACATCAGCGTGGTTGATTTTGATTCATGCCAAAAGGCAGGGTTCTGACACGCTCTTCAAGAGAAGCCAGGTGAGATCATCAATCAAAGGTACTTACTGAGTCAGATGCCCTGCTAACAATTAGGGCAAATGAAGAGGGACCCTCCACCTTGAGGAGCATGTCATCTAGTTGACGAGATGGTATACCAAAGGGAGACAAAGTAGTGTAGATTCTAATATAGTTTCTTGGTTAAAAAAAAAAAATGTGGCCTAACATTTTAGAAGACAAAAATAGCCATCTAGTAGTAGGATCTTCAGAGGTTCCCTTCCTTTTGTTATAATCCTCATCCTAGAAAACTATCCATTATTTTCTTATATTCAATATTTAGAGAAGGATGGCAGATGAAGCTAAGGAATACATTCCTCCTCAATGTTCCCAATACCAGGCCCAGTGCCTGACATATACTACATGTTCAATAAAATCAGCTGAATAAATAAATGAGTGAATAAAAAAGTGCTCAGCACAGAACATGGAAGGGATACAGGATTGCAATAATATGGATAGACTCTCTTCTCCCTTTATATTACATATTTAATTTCATTATCCATTACTAATTCATGTAAAAGAAAAGTAACTTCATCAGCATCACCTTTATCACAGCATGAAAGCCTGAGAGATATTAGTGAAAATTTAAGTAAATTATCTTACCAAATCTTACCAGGAGCATGATGTTAGTTGAAAGAAATATCTGGTTAGAGCCATCAATTCTTACTTGGTTCAAAGTTTCTTTCAAAAGCAACATGATTTCTTCTTTCTTTTTTTTTTTAAACATACTGAAAATATTTTTTTTTTTAAGATTTTATTTATTTGACAGAGAGAGACACAGCGAGAGAGGGAACACAAGCAGGGGGAGTGGGAGAGGGAGAAGCAGGCTTCCCGCAGAGCAGGGAGCCTGATGTGGGGCTCGATCCCAGGACCCTGGGAGCATGACCTGAGCCAAAGGCAGACGCTTAACGACTGAGCCACCCAGGCGCCCCATGATTTATTATTTCTAAAAATTTTTACTTAAATTCCAGTTAGTTAATATACAGCGTAATAATAGTTTCAAGTACACAATTTAGTGATTCAACACTTCCATACAAGATGTGGTATTCATCACAAGTCCACTCCTTAATCCCCATCACCAATTTAACCCATCCCCCAACCCGCCTCCCTTCTGGTAACCATCAGTTTGTTCTCTATATTTAAGAGTCTGTTTCTTGGTTTGCCTCTTTCTCTTTTCCCTCCCCCCCTCCCCTCCCCCCACTGCTATGATCGTTTGTTTTGTTTCTTAAATTCCACATACAAGTGAAATCAACTTGTATTTGTCTTTCTCTGACTTATTTCACTTAGCATAATATAACTCTATCCATGTCATTGCAAATGGCAAGATTTCATTCTTTTTGATGGCTGAGTAACATTCCTCTGTGTGTGTGTGTACCACTTCTTTATTATCCATTTATCAGTTGATGGACATTTGAGCTATTTCCATAATTTGGCTATTGTTGATAATGCTGCCATAAACATCAGAGTCCTTGTATCCATTTGAATTCGTATATTTGTATTCTTTGGGTAAATACCTAGTAGTGCAATTGCTGGATCCTAGGGTAGTTCTATTTTTAACTTTTTGAGGAATGTCCATACTTTTTCCCCACAGTGACTGCACCAGTTTGTATTCCCACCAACAGTGTAAGAGGGTTTCCCTTTCTCTGCATACTCAACTCTTGTTTCTTATGTTAATTTTAGCCATTCTGACAGGTGTGAGGTGATATCTCATTGTAGTTTCAATTTGTATTTCCCTAATGATGAGCGATGTTGAGCATCTTTTCATGTTTGTTGGCCATCTGTATGTCTTCTTTGGAAAACTGTTCAAGTCTTCTGCCCATTTTTAATGGGATTATTTATTTATTTTTTATCAGATATATCATTTGCAAATATCTTCTCCCATTCCGTAGGTTGGCTTTTAGTTCTGTTGATTGTTTCCTTTGCTGTGCAAAAGCTTTTTATCTTGATGAAGTCTCAATAGTTTTATTTTTGCTTTTGTTTTCCTTGCCTCAGGCAACATACCTAGCAAAAAGTTGCTAAGGCTGATGTCAAAGAGTGTACTAACTGTGTTCACCTCTAGGATCTCGATGGATTCCTGTCTCACATTTACATATTTAATCCCTTTGAATCTATTTTTGTGTATGGTGTAAGAAAGTGATCCAGTTTCATTCTTCTGCATGTGGCTGTCCAATTTTCCCAACACCATTTGTTGAAGAGACCGTCTTTTTTCCATTGGATATTCTTTACTGCTTTGTTGAAGATTAATTGACCATATAGTTGTGGGTTCATTTCTGGGTTTTCCATTCTGTTCCATTGATCTATGTGTCTGTTTTTGTGCCAGTACCATACTGCCTTGTTGATCACAGTTTTGTAATGTAGCTTGAAATCTGGAATTGTGATACCTCCAGCTTCGCTTTTCTTTTCCAAAGTTGCTTTGGATCTTTGGGATCTTTTGTGGCTCCATACACATTTTAGTATTTAGTATTTTTGTTCTAGCTCTGTGAAAAATACTGATGGTATTTTCATAAGGATTGCTTGAAATGTGTAGATTGCTTTGGGTATTATAGACATTTTAACAATATTTATTCTTCCAATCCATGAGCATGGAATGTCTTTCCATTTCTCTGTGTCATCCTCAACTTCTTTCATTAGTGTTTTACAGTTTTCAGAGTACAGATCTTTTACCTCTTTGGTTAGGTTTATTCCTAGGTATTTTGTGGTTTTTGGTGCAGTTATAAATGGGATTTATTTTTTTATTTCTCTGTTACTTCATTATTGGTGTATAGAAATACAACAGATTTCTGTTGATTTTGTGTCTTGTGACTTTGCTGAATTTGTGTAACAGTTCTAGCAGTTTATTCGTGGAGTCTTTGGGTTTTCTATATAGAGTATCGTGTCACTTGCAAATAGTGAAAGTCTGACTTCTTGCCAATTTGGTTGCCTTTTATTCTTTTTTCTTGTCTGATAACTGTGGCTAGGACTTCCAGTAATATATTAAATAACAATGGTGAGAGTGGACATCCCTGTCTTGTTCCTGGATCCTAGAGGAAAAGCTCTTAGGTTTTCCTCATTGAGGATGATATTAGCTGTGGGTTTTTCATATATGGCCTTTATTATGTTGAGATGTGTTGCCTTTAAACCTACTTTCTTGAGGGTTTTTATGATGATGTTAAACTTTGTGAAATGCTTTTCTGCATCTATTGAAAAGAACATATGGTTCTTATCTTTTATTAATGTGGTGTATCACATTGACTAATTTATGAATATTGAACCACCCTTGCAGCCCAGGAATAAATCCCACTTGATTGTGGTGAATGATTCTTTGAATGTACTGTTGGATTTGGTTTGCTAGTATTTTAATGAGAATTTTTGTATCCATGTTCATCAGGGATATTGGCCTGTAGTTCTTTCTCATTTTTAGTGGAGTCTTTATCTGGTTTTGGTATTAATATAATGCTGTCCTCAACATGATTTCTTTTAGGTCTTAATCCTAATGGCTAATTTTGTACAACTGAATGCTCAAATTTTAACGTGCCAAAGAATCACCTGGGGATCTTAATAAAAGGCAGAGTCTGATTCCAGAAGTCTAGGGTGGGATCCCAGATTTTTCATTTCTCAGAAGCTCCCAGATAATGTCGATCCTGCTGTTCAGGGACCACATCTTGAACATCAAGGGCATGGCTATGATTCAACATATTTCAGGTGGTTCTTTTTTTTTTTTTAAGATTTTATTTATTTGACAGAGAGAGAGAGACAGCGAGAGAGGGAACACAAGCAGGGGGAGTGGGAGAGGGAGAAGCAGGGAGCCCAATGTGGTGCTTGATCCTACGACCCTGGGATCATGACCTGTGCTGAAGGCAGACACTTAACAACTGGGCCACCCAGGTGCCCAAGGTGGTTCTTTTCTTCATGGAATTAACTGCTGGCCATTTTGATGACCCTGTCATTATCTCGACTAATCTCAGAACCATCTCAAGCTGAAGTTCATGTATATACTTCAACATACTAATTTCTCATGGAGTGTCTAATTCTGTGGAGCTCTTTTTGTTTGGAAAGCCCTACCAAATGAATGCAATGCTCAGGGGCTTCTGCATTTGAGAGTAGCTTTTGTGCTCTCCAAGATTATAGTATATTTACACAGGGTTTGACTGCATAAATATCATAATTACTCATTACAGATTATAATCCTTATGGGAATAGTGAAGGATTGCTTGAACAATAGGGAACTTCAGAATTCTTATCAGACCTTACACAGCCAACTTAGCCACAAAAAGGTCAAATATAATCCTGTGATATTTTTATATTACATCAAGAATGAGTGTTACATTAAAAAATGAATGTTATAAACATTATAAATCAATGTTGTTAAATTAGGTCTGAGTCTATGTGCATATCTAATGCAATTTTTCAATTTCTTTTTATAAGTAATTCTCTAGCTATAAGCCAGCAATTTTACCTCCTAAATTTTCAGTGAGTCTTACAATATGATTTAAAATACACACATTTTAAAACACTAGCAATTTATTTAAAAACATTGACATTTTTCATCAAAATAAATTCTGTGTTGGATTTTCCCACTTTTATCCCAACATTTTACTTGGGATTTCCCTTACCACTGTGGGTATATTGCATCATTATTTTGAATATTTTGTCACTTGACAATGTGTTGATATTTTTTAGAAATAATTCTTTTTTTTTTAAAGATTTTATTTATTTATTTGACAGAGAGAGACATAGCGAGAGCAGGAACACAAGCAGGGGGAGTGGGAGAGGGAGAAGCAGGCTTCCCGCAGAGCAGGGAGCCCGATGTGGGGCTCGATCCCAGGACCCTGGGATCATGACCTGAGCCGAAGGCAGACGCTTAACGACTGAGCCACCCAGGCGCCCCTAGAAATAATTCTAATATACAATGCCAAGCATTTTTAGTGCTGAAAATAGCCAGTCCTATAAAATACTGAAAGAGAAAGCTATTTAATCATTACCTGGAGAGAAATAGAAAGTTTTCAGGGAAGGACATGGTCAAATGCTTTGAAGAGGATGAATATGCATTTGTGTGTGTTTGTCCCATAGGCTATTTTATTGTCTAGCAATAATGTGTTCTTTCCACATAAGGATTTTAATAAAGAGTTTGTTGCCAGATTGAACTAGAAAGACAAATTAGCCCCAGAAGAGGATCCAAACCTTTGGCTTCTTTCAAGCTCAAAAGATCTCAGGTCACTAACCGCCCAAGGGAAAGACAAAATCTGTTATAAAATTGACAGGCCAAACTTTGAACTGTAGTTTGAAGAAACTGGAAAAGAAAAGGAAGCATGAAAATAATCTTTTCTCTCTTTCTGAGGCATTAGTAGGTCCGATCCTGGAAATGTTCAGTTACATCATAAATGAGAGATGTATAAAGAAAAATAGGGAAACTCATACTACATGATATTAAAACATCCAGTGTTTATAAAGGCTTATGTTATCTAGGGCATTGCAAAAACAAAACAAAAATATGCATTCAGTTTTCTCAGAAGAAATAGGCAATGACTGACCAAGGGAGAGAATTGTGGTGGGAGGGGGTGGTATTTATACTTCAGGTCATACTTTGAGTATAGTTGACACACAAGGTTACATTTGAAAAAAATCAAAGTAAAGTGATTTTATTTCCAGCACATTATTAGTATGGCTATTTTATTTATGAATAAAATAACTATATTGGGTAGATAACTTCAAAGTTTGAGATTTAAAATTTTTGCTTTAAAATTATTAAGTATTTTATAACAACGTTAATCCATGTTCAACATTTTTGTATTAATTCTAGATTTTTGTATTTTACTTAAATCTATACATAATAAAAAAAGTAAATAATTCTTTACAAAATCTGCATTATACAGGCTAGGCTAGGTTATGCTGCAGAAATCATCTCTTCCCCCTCCTGCTATCTTCCCCAGAAAGTGGTTTGGCATAACACACAGTGTTCATTGGGAGTCTGAGTTGCTCTCCAGGCAATTCTGCTGGAGGATCAGTATTTCAGGGTGTTTTGCTTCTGTGGCTCTTGCAAATACATGCCTGCAGGTTGTTGACAGCAGAGAGGACATGGAAAACCTCCTACAAGCTCTGAATGTTTGTAACCTGGAAGTTACAAAGTCATTTTTACCCATGCTTCTTTTTGTTGAAATAAGTCCCACACTTACATGTGTTTATCTTCAAAGGGCAGTTAAGTACAACCATCCTCTGTGCCAGAAAGTAACATTTCCTACAGAGCTCTCTATTCATGTGTCTCTGATTAATTCTTCCTTTTCTTTCCTTATGTCACTTTGCTGGTGAGGCCTTTTTAACCTCTCACTTAGACCACTGTCCTAGCCTCATCCATAGACCTCTTCATTACCATCTCCTAACCTTTATCCATCTTGCCCATAGTCACAAAATAAGTTTCCCTAAACCAAAGAGGTTTCTATTCAACCTCTGCCCCATATCACTCATTCTTTCCCTACTGGCCCATCTCCTAATGTGGCATGACACTGAAGGGTTAAGTGTGGTTGGGATCCAGTACAGATGTGGAATCCTAAACCAACCTCATCCACTGTAGCTGAGAAAACACTGGGAAGAAAAGTCCAGGAAGAACCTTAACCTATATGTGACCCAAGAGAGAGTAATGATAGACAGAATGTGACATTCATCTAGACAAGCGGTTGGCATCGAAAAAGCTCAACCAAGAGAGAGAAGGGCCTCTTTTCAGTTAGGCAGACCATAGGCCTAAGAATTTAGGAGCACTGACTAAGAATAGCAGCAGGAAATCGAGTGCCCAATAGAAAACTGGGGTCTAGGAGTAGACTCCAGTCACTGAGCAATGCGGGAGGAAAGGTGTTTGTGTTGGAGCACTGAGTTATGACAGGTGAAGAAAGTAGGAATTCATGTTATAGGAGACAGCTAGAACTTAGGGACACATAGTCATCTACAAGGCACTAGCTTTTAAATCTTTTGCTGTTGTTTCAAAGGAAATATTCAGAGCCCTAATATATAAGTTAGATGACAGCAGAAATTCTCTGGTTGAAGTAACCATAGTCTTCACCCCTTCTTGCTGTAGAGTAGCAACCCCAAAAGTAATTTTTTCAGCATCCATAGGGTTCCACTGAGCAAAAATATAGTCTTAGTTTAAAGGAACATAGTAGATGTACAGGTGCCAAGGATGGGGCAAGGCAGGGAGGAGGGAAGAAGGCAGAAAGTCAAAAGAGTGCTAGCAATAAGAGCAACTGACCAGTGTTGCACTGTGACCTCTGTGTGATGAACCAGATCAGGCTTTTAAACCCCATCTGACTGCTGCAGATTGGACTTAGATCTGGGAGCAGAGGGAGCCTATAGAGAGGTGATAAGGGATCCTGAATGTGGGGAGCAAGCGCAAAAGATGAGGTGGCACCAACCTCTCCTTTCTTCCTTTTCCATGGAAGAAATGTCCCTGCTACAATCAAAAGCATTTGTTCTTTGGATCCTGAGCCCTCACACATTTTCAAAACTTTACTCCTAAAGTTCTTCCCGTCTTTTATCACCAATGTCTTTCTCTATACAGGCCCATTTTCTGTAGCACAAACACATATTCTAGGGCATGGTTCTCAAAGTGTGATTCCTGGATCAGCAGCAACAGCATCACCTGGGAACTTGTTAAAAATGGGAATTCTCATGTTCCACCAAAACCTACTGAATTAGAAACTCTGGCCCCACAATTGCTTTTTTAAAAAGCCCATCAGTTAATTCTTATGTAAGGTATAAATTCTGAGAACCATTGTCCTAGCATAACACACTTAAAAGAAATTTGGCCTCTCATTTTCCTGTAACCACTGCCCATTTTTCTGTTCCCTTCTGTGATAAAACTCCTCCAATATGTTGTCCACACTGTCTTCACCCCCCACATAGCTTTTAATCTGACTTCAGTCCCTACCACTCCACAGAAACTGTCCTTTTCAAGGTCACCCGAAATCTCAATGCTAAAATTAATGGGCACTTAAATTTACAAATGTAACTCAGTCTTTTATCAGGATGTTTCAGTCAATCTCATCCTTTCTAAAGAAATTTACCTTCTTGATTTTCATGACATGACATTGTTTTTTTTCTTCCCTGTCTCCTTCGCTGACCTCACCTTCTCTACGTCATCTCTAAATATTGGTATTGTATGGGTTTTGGAATTTTGCCTGTTCCTTTCCCTCTTTTCACTCTCAGCCAAGGTGATTTCATCCAGTTCCAAGGTTTAAATGACGTCTATATTGGACAACCTCCAAATTTAGATCTCTAATCTAGATTTCTCTGAGCTGCAGATTTACAAATTCAATACATCTTCCTCTGTATCTTAAATATAATATAATCCTATATTATACATTATGCTATATATGTACAATATGTATACATATATGTATATTATATATCACAGTATAATCAGAAATACTAAATCTCCCCCACAGCTCTGTTACTCCACTCTAGCTTTGCTCACATCATATATTAATACCACCATTCTTTAGTACCACCCTATGCCTCTGTCCAAGCAAAACATCTAAGCATTGTCTTAGAATTCCCCATTTCTATTTCCCTCCTCCCATCCATCTGATTGACTGATAAATATTACTGATTATATCACTAAAATATATTTCAAATCTGTCCATTTCTCCCTATGTCCACTGCCATCATCTTGGTCGGGATCATGGTGATTTCTCATTAGCACAAAGCCTACCACCTGGCCTCCCAAATATCATTCCTACTCTGAGCAAATCCTTTCCCTACATAGAACTGAGAGATCTTAAAATAGAAAATTCTATCATCTAGCCCTTCAGCCATAGTTATCTCCACACATCTTGCACTGATGCTCTAGTATTGTTATTCATTTTGTGTGTATACATCTTATCCAACTAACCCGTTTATTGAGAAAATGCCCTGAATTGTCTGGTGTATTTGGAGCTCTTAATATGTATTGTAGTGGTCTTGAGGGCAGTGATATACTTTAAAACTTCACAGTGTTAGTCAGGGGGTTTGCTCATAGAATGCATTCAACAAATGATTGATGATTAATTGAATCCATCCTTGATGGATGTTATCCATCAGCATGGCTGTTAACCAGTGCTTATAACCTTTAAGGTAAGTGTAAGAATTTTAAGTTTTATTTTTATAATAGAGAAGATTTAGCTGTCACTGGGGTATTCTAGAATCCCAAGGGCATCAGAATGAATTATCAGTTGTCAGATTTTTTTTAATAGTAATAAGTCTCACAGTTTTTGCTTCAACATCTAGAAAAGGATTCCTTTCCTTATTTCAAACCAATTAAATATTCTGGATGTAACAAGTTACTCATTTGCCTATGACCTTTTGGAAAAGTTGTCATTTTGTTAATATATTGTACCTATTGCTAATCTGAATTTGCAGTGACTATGTTTTATTGTACTTATAAATGGTGAACTCAGTTTTTGAAATTAAGCTTTTTTTCGCAATTAAATTTTTTTTTAAATCTAAAACTTTCATTGTAAGTTTTTTTGTGTGTGAAATTCACACAAAGTCATCCTATACTTGATAGGAATTTTGAGATCTATCTCAGATAGATCTTCCTTTTTATCAAATATTTACTTACTTTCTGGGTCTGTATCCTGGCTCTATCACTTAATAGTTGTATAACGTTAAGCAAATTTCATAACCTCTTTGCCTCAGTTTTATCATCTATGAAATGTCTATGTACAGGAGATATAATATACCTACTTTATAGAATTGTTATGGATTAACACATGTTTGCTATTTAGCACATACAGTTCCTGGCATAGAGCATTAGTCGTAATACTATTTTTATTTTGAATATCTGTTGTATGCCAGGCATTAGTGAGGAACAAGACCTTTGACTAATGATTGTTCATTGTATGTTGATGCTGATAGTAATTATACATGTGATTCTGCCTTTTGGACCACCTCTGTTGTGAAGACATTTACTCTTGCCTACCACATGGTGTTTAGAGATGGTTAATATGCCTAACACTGTCACCACTCTTAATATTTCTTTTGTCTTAAGGAAGCTGTGACCTCAATTTTTCACCTTCCCTGAATCCACATTCTTTGTCATATAACTGTGTATTACCCTCCCACTCTGACACTGGGCTTGATATTATGACTGGATTTGGTCATTTTGTTGTTAAAAAGTACTTTGAGTGGGCTTACCTTCTCTCCTCTGCCATGGCAAGAAAATTCTTTTAGTTGTAGTAGGGAGAACAGCCCTCAAGGTTGTCCACACCCTAATCTCCAGAACCTGTAGATGTGTTAGGATACATGGCAAAAGATTTTGCAGAAGTAATCAGGGTTAAGATAGGAAGATTAGCCTAGATTTTGGGGGTAAGATCAATGTAATTACAGTATAATAGCAGAGAACTTTCTTAGTCTGGGGTCAGAAAATGGGCAGAAGAGGCAAAAGATTGATGTAGCAGAAGGGGAAATAAGAGATTCTAAGCATGAGAAGGATTCAATGTCTTGCTGTTGGCTCTGATATGTAGGGGCTCACATGTGAGGACCAGAGGAAAACCTCTGGGAGCTACAATCAGCAAGGAAATGGGACCTCAATTCTACAATTATAAAGAAATAGATTCAGCCAACAAACGAATGAGCTCTGAAGTACATTCTTCCCAGAGCCTCACAGTAACAGCCTAGGTAGCCGACAGCTTAATTTCAGTCTTGTAAAATCTGGAGCAGAAAACCCAGCTAACCAGGCACCTGGGTGGCTCAGCCAGTTAAGCACCTGACTCTTGATTTCAGCTCAGGCCATGATTTCAGGGTCATGAGATCGAGCCCCGTGTCAGGCTCTGTGTTGAACGTGGAGCCTGCTTAAGATTCTCTCTCTCCCTCTGCCCCCCTCCCGCGTTCTTGCTCTCTATCAAACAAAACAAAACAAAACAAAAAAACAGCTAAGATAACCCAGACTTCTGAACTGTAGAATCATGGGATAATAAATTGAGTTGTTTTAAGATGCTAAGTTCGTGGTAATTTGCTAAGACAGCTATAGAAAATTAATATCCAAGGCTATGATAAAACAGGGATGAGTTACCCTCTCTTCCCAAATGAGGGCAGCATAGATGAGTTGACAACTATATAATCCTAAGGTAGATGATTGTGCCCAGCCACAATCAGCAGCCCCCCACCCCAGCCAACCACCCCATATGCATGAACAATACATGATTATCTCTGCCTCTGATGTTTTGTTGGTGGTTATGCAATATTGTGGCAGTGGGTATCTGATGTGGAGGCCAAGGGGCAGTTGGGTGGATGTCATGTTTTTTTTTTTTTTTCATGAAATGTTCTCTTAGAATGGTGAGTGAGAAAAATCTGATTAGTTATGAGAGTCAGCCATGGAGCAAGATTCTCAGGTAGGTTCTGACAGAAATACTCTATTAAGGAAAAGAGGTAGAAGAGTTGGATTATTTATCTGTATTATTGATTTTATATTTATGAGAATACTTTACATACAAGGGGAAGTGGAATTTATTAGAACTTCACTTCTATTACAAGCTTTTTATGTGTGGCCTAGTCAGTCCAAATGATCTTCACATTTTGAAAGGTTTGGAATTCATTAAAAGAAAGTCTCAGCCACACTGGTTCTTTGCCAAACTAGTAAGTAAACAAAAAATCCAAATGAAGCAGTTTAATACTTAGACTTAAATGAGACAGAAACTCCACAGAATTAAATAAAGCATAAAACGGGTATTTCCACTAAGTCTATCTTAACTGAAGCAGCGATTTTTTTTTAAGACAAAATTAATGTAATTCTGGCTTAATTTAGTTTTGTTTTATCAAGTCAGCAGAGTTAATTCTTTGTCAATAAAAAAAGAAACTCAAGCTGTGCAAATCATTTTACACTCTATGTGAATTTCTGGAGGAAATACTGAAAACATATTTAAATTGCACCACAGGAACTGTGAGTACATTTAATTTTACATTAAAAAAAGTGTCTTTTGTGTTTCTTGGAGAGTAAAACAGATCCAAACAAACCAAACCATTCCATAATTCAGTGTTTGGGACACAGTGGGTTACCAGTTGAAGAAATTCTCTCCCAGGCCAAAAACAAACAGTGCCTCACATATTGTTCTTCCAATCAATACCAGACTCAGCAAGGCTGGGGGTTTGTGACTGCCTGTTTTCTCTCTAGCAGTTTAAGGTAAGTATCCATACTGTTCTATGAATGAAGGAGATGTGGCTCCTGGTGGAGTGATAGCAGGCAAGTGTTAGTTTTGACCCCCTGAGAGATGTCTGGTTTGTGCTTGTCCCTGTAGGTAAATAATTGGTTAAATAGAACTAAATAAACCAGTGATGTGAGTGTGTTCAGCTCAACTTCACCTCTGAATAGCCTCCAAATGGTCTCGAAAAAGAAGAAAAAGCAACTAAAGTTTATATACTGTGTGCTTTAAAAAGATGAAATGAAAGACAATCATTTGCTTTATAGATTGTTTTAATTGATTATGATTTGTCCTGGAGTGTATGTATGAGGAGTTTGTGTAGAGTGAGATTTGAAGTCTGATCTATCCATGGTAGTGCAATTTTCCTGTATTTTGAGAAGGGGAAGAATTGATCCAAGTCTTTCCAGGAAAGGTAACTTTATTGTTTTCTCCAAGACGGAAAATAGAATTGGTATTAAAACATCAATTCTGCCAGCAGGATGAGACTGGAACCTTGGTAAGGAGACATGCAGGAGAATTCATAAACATAGCTGATACTTCAGAACATATATTACCTAACTATGGGAAAGGAAAAAAATCATTCAAATGTTACTTCCCTGTGGTGTTTCTGTGTGTGGCATCTATTCCTACAGCTCCAAAGATCTTGTCATCTGATAGGATCTCTCTGAATATTTTAAAGTAATTTCCTCCAAAAGTACATGATTTATTTATTTCAAATGAGGATTAGATATGTTTTTGACATTGTTATTTGCATTTTGAGTTTATTATTCATTCATTCATTGCATTCATTAGACATTTATTAAGGCCTTGCTGTATCCAACATATTTGATAGCTGGAGCAAACCATTTTCAATATCCTCCCCCCACCATATATTTCAGCATCATGTTCGGTAATAATGATGACACAGATACACACATATAACTGAAGCTTACACTTACTAAAAAAAACATTACAGAATGCAGTTGGCATTCTACTTCACTCTTCTAAAATTTAAACATAAGTAAAAATCCAAGTGGTCATATGGAATGATAGAATCAAATTAACCCAGGTTCCATTTCTTTCTTTCTTTCTTTCTTTTTCTTTCTTTCTTTCTTTTCTTTTCTTTTCTTTTTCTTTTTCTTTCTTTCTTTCTTTCTTTCTTTCTTTCTTTCTTTCTTTCTTTCTTTCTTTCTTTCTTTCTTTCTTCCTTTCTTTCTTCCTTTCTTCCTTTCTTTCTTCCCTTTCTTCCCTTTCTTTCCTTTCTTCTTTCTTTTTTTTTGCATATTGGAGCCAGATTCCTGAGTACTCCAGGGTGCAAGCCTCAGCTGACACACACTGCCAGGTTCCATTTCTTTATCTTTACAATCACTGTGTTACTGTTAATTTCAAATCTGATGTTTAAATGAAGGAATCTTAGTACCATAGGGATTGGAGAGACAAACTGTGTCTGAAGTGTGTTCAGTTATTCCTGTTATGAACTTACTTTTTTTTTTAAAAGATTTTATTTATTTATTTGACAGAGAGAGACACAGCGAAAGAGGGAACAGAAGCAGAGGCAGTGGGAGAGGGAGAAGCAGGCTTCCCACAGAGCAGGGAGCCCGATGCGGGGCTCAATCCCAGGACTCTGGGATCATGACCTGAGCCGAAGGCAGACGCTTAACGACTGAGCCACTCAGGCGCCCATGAACTTACTCTTAAAATGAGCACAGGTAGCTGAGTCCACATATATCGGGGCACACTATATAATGGAGATTTCTCCAAATTAATTCCATGTAGAATATAAGGCTTATTAGAAGAGAATAAAATTTTACTAATTTTAGGCATACACACATAAATATACACATGTGTATTGTTATATATGAAATATTACATAACCATATTTAAATGCTTATATATTATCTATCTGTCTGTCTAGTTAAATCTCAACATTACCTGCAGCAATTTTTTTTTAGAATTTAAAGGAAAGATATTTTGGGGAGGATGGAGCATTTTGCTGGCATTTTTTAAAAATGCTGCAGTACAGTGATAAAAAAACAGCAATTTTTTCCCCTTCTTTCATTGGGGCAAAATATATATTACATAAAATTTACTGTCTTCACTGTTTTAAGCTATAGTTCAGTGGGATTAAATACACTCACACTGCTGTGCAGTATCATCATAATTCATCATTAGAAATTTTTCATCCTCTCAACCTGAAGCTCTGTACCCATTAAGCAATAACTTTCCTTTCCTCCTTCCTGCCAGCTCCTTGTTGTCACCATTCTGCTGTTTCTGTGAATTTGAATACTCCAGGTACCTCATAAGTGTAATCATGCAGTATTTGTGCTGTTGTCTGGCTTATTTCACTTAGCATATTGTCTTCAAGTTTTATTCATGTTGTAGCATGTATCAGAATTTCATTCCTTTTTATGGCTGAATAATATTCCATTGTATGTATATGCCACCTTTTCATCATTCATCCATTGATAGACATTTGGGTTGTTCCCACCTTTTGGCTATTGTGAAAAATACTGCTATGAATTGTTTAAAAATATGTTCAAGGTCATAAAGCAAACTGATTTCAGTTGGGTTTATTATCTTTAAATCTCCACAATGCTCCCTCTTATCATCTTCACTTACCTGCCCTGTGCACTTGGTACCTCAATATATTGAGACTCTGTGGTGGTAAGAAAAGGTACTGTGGTAGGTAGGAGATTCAAATTTTTGTATCAATTCAGTGGCTGTGTGAATGTGGATGTCACATCCAAGTCTCTGTTTCTTCACTGCTAGAATGAGATTGTTTGATGAAATCTTATGTACTATTCATTCCATGTTATGATTTTATGGGTATAGGCAATATGACACAACTCTATTTGGAAAGTACTTCTGCCTTTAAACATCTCATTCTGATGTTAGTTTTATGGTCATTCCCATCCTATGAGGATAGTGATCCTTTTTTGTTTTGTTTATTACTGTCTCCCAAGACTCTAGCATACTGTCTGGGTTATAAAAGGCTCCCAATAAATATTTGTTAAGTGAATGAATTTTCAAATGATATTAATAGAGTTCAGGGAGGTTGAGTTACTTATCTTGAATCTTTTACCCAGTAAATAATGTCTGTTCTGGAACTTAGTCTTCTAATTCCAATTTCTATGCAATTTTCACCATTCTATTTTGATATATTGTATTTCCAGCTGTAGGAGCAGATATTTCTTAGTTATGTGCCTTGCCGAAGACTTCACTTTCATTATTTCATTAATTTTACAACGTACCTTAAGTATATAAAACTGTTATAAGTTTTATAGATGAGAAAACTGAGCTCAGGGAATTGATGAAGTGATTGGTCCAAATAGGTAAGGGGCAAACCTGGGATTTAGACCCCAGGCTTCCAACTCTGGAGGGAAGTCCTTTAAATAATTAGAATGAGCAGACTCTGCTACTTGAGAAAAGGGATTTGAACTTATTCTCAAGAGAATTGCAGAATAACTTTAGCAAAGTTATGGGAACAGTAGGATAAGTAAGATTAGGGCAGGAAATGAATGGGTCTGTTCAGAGGGGTCTTCTTGGGAAGCAGAGTGGTACCTGGAGTTGCTGTACAAGTTCAGGGCTGATACAGTAGGTATGGAGAGATGGAGGGAAGTTTCTCACTCTTTCATGGCACAGTTGTAGTGGTTGGTAGGTTCAGCTGTCTGTTACTTAGCTTCACACAATAAGTCATTCAATTCCATGAATACACCAAGACATAATCAGCCTCTGGACAATTGATTCATACAAACAAAATCATAAGAGAATGACTCATATATCAGAATTATTTTATGGTAGGAAATTCGCTTCACCTGAGAACTAGTGGGGCCTGGTGGGTGAGGAAAGTACATTGGAGATTTGGTAGGGGGATGGCAAACATGCTAGAAGTTATTTTAGCTCAGGAGATAAAGCGAATTGTTTTTTTCTCACATATTAAATCCCATCAAAGAGAATTGATATCCTTTCTTGCCAAAGTAAATTGATGAAATGCTACTTTAAACTCTGGAACTATCTGTGTAAGGACCTGAAGCTCGACTTTTCAAAAATCTCATCTCCTGTAGCTGCTACAAGATAAACACTCATTCATTCTTGCCCTCTGCTATTCTCCTTTTTAATCCCAGGATGACATTCTCATTTGATCATTTCTTCCTCATGTGGCAATCTTGAAGTTAATAGTTGCAAAGCCACTGTGTTGGGAGTTGAGGCCCATCTTCAAATCTCAGTTTTGTCAATAATTAGACAGTGGACTTGAGCAAGGCACTGCCACAGATAGGCCTAAATTTCCTCATCCTTATCAGAAGTGTTGGAGTAGAGAATAATAAAGATTCTGTTTTACTCTAATGGATTGTAATATATTTAAAACTGCTAATGGCACGTATTTATTTTTAAAGTGAGTTTTCTATAATGGATTTCTGCTGGTTTTTTTTGACTTCTCAGTGTCCATTCATCTTGTCAGTTGGCTTCGTTGGAAGAGGAGAAGTGACCTAGGGGAGTTCCTTATATGGGTTTTTAATAAGTCATTGTTAGAGACTGAATTTTTGTGCTCTGCCTCACACAAATTCATATGTCAAAATTCTAACTCCCAATGTGGTGGTATTAGGAGGTGAGGCCTTTGGGAGTTGGTTCGGTCATGATAGTGGAGCCTTCATGAATTGGATGAGTGTCCTTATGAGAGATCCCCAGAGGGCTGTCTTGTCCTTTCCATCATGTGAGGACATAGGGAGAAGATGCCTCGTGTGAACCTGGAAGTAGGCTCTCCCCAGACATGGTCAATACCTGGATTTGACTTGCAGCCTCCAGAACTGTGAGAAATAAATACTGTTTAAGCCACCAAGTCTATGGTATTTTTGTGATAGCTGTCCAACAGACTAAGATAGTCCTCTTATTTCAATCCAGTCAATCACCCATCTCTGCTTTTTCCTCTTCTTGGTGGTTAAGTTAAGGAGACTCTGAGGTTCTGGCTGGCGTCTATCTCCCACAACCCTAGGTGCTTATATTCAATGCTCTGTGAAGTCAGATGTCACTCCTCCCTCTGCTGCCCAGTGTCCCCACCCTGGTGGACATCTCTGCTCTTTTTCTCCTGTTCTCATGGTCCTTGCTAGTTACATTTTTTGAAATGTCTCTGTTATTTTAATGGAGTTTCAGGAAATAATGGAGATAAACACATGTATTCAATTTGCTGGGTTTAGCCGGAGAAATCACCTCTGTAATATTTGATTAAAGGGATGAAATGAAAAATGTTGGGGGAAAATTATTTTGGCAACCATGTGTGAATAATGGACTGGAATAGGTCAGGAACCAGACCCAGGGAATCAAAGAAGGCTGTTTCTGTAAGTATAGTGTAAAGCGATGAAATAGGGGTTTCCTGATGAGAACAGCTTGAGTCAGAAAGTTATATTTGGAGAAAGAATAAAGTAGGGTTTAATAAATTTTAAGGTGCTGAATAACCATGGTCAAATGGGAGAGAAATTGAAGTAAACTCCATGATTTAAAGCCGTTTGAGTGCTGTTGATTGGAGTCAGGGAGACTGTGTCAATGTTAAAATGAAGCCAGACCTACATGAATTGTCAAAAAGTTTAACAGTGAGAGGAAAAAGCACCAGGGCAGGAATTAAAGGCAAAAGAATTCCGACAAGGATTTCAGTTTTATTTTGAGGCAAGTGAGACCTGCCCTGAGCATTAAACCAGTGAAGAGATAAAATATTTTGGCATATGGGAGGAAGTGGGTATCTGGTGTGAGGACTCCTGGTTAGGTAACCCAGAGCTCTTCCCAAAGTGTGTATTCTGGTGGTACCATGAAGACTGGTTTGCTTACAAGATACTTTGTGAATTTAATGGGTGCCTGTCAGCAATGGCCTGGATGCAAAAGCTGTTGCAAACACTTGGAATCATCCTCCTTCTTCCTGGCTGGTCACCTTTGGTTTTGCCCACTAGTTCCTACTGTTAAAATGATCAGAGCTACCTAATCAGATGGTTACAACTAGTTATATATTATCTAACCTATATTTCTAGCTCATTTCTGTTTCTTTGTATAGATTTTTAAGGGGACACTAATTGATTTTCCCTGAATTTCTGATGAATCCAATTTCAGGTTCTGTGAACCTGATGCATGTAGCATCTGCTAACTCATCCCTGAACACATTGGTTCTAAGATTGTAAGCTCCATCTCTGTTCCAGAACACCCTCTCTATCTTCTGAGTAGTTGGCTGATAGCTCTTACAACCCCCACTAGGAATTTATGACTTAGGATCTGCATATATTTGATACTTCATTTTGTTTTCAGATATTTTATTCATATCTCAAATCTTGCTTTATCATTTTAAAAACCACTTGAAAACTCTCATAAAATTATAGCATTTTTGATGTGGTTACAGTTACACTCTGGCAACTTCCAGCTTCTGGGATTAGTCTTTTGCCCTTTTTCTGATCCCTCTGAAAGAACAGCTTTCTCTTGACATGGACATATTCTAACTTTAGAGGTGGATTTCTTTCTTTTCTTTTTTTCTTTTCTTTTTCTTTTCTTTCTTTCTTTCTTTCTTTCTTTCTTTCTTTCTTTCTTTCTTTCTTTCTTTCTTTCTTTCTTTCTTTCTTTCATGGCTCTGTCTCAGATGTTTCAGTGGGAGCAAGGTGTTTTTGGTAGTGTCATTCTTTTAATTTTAGGATTCTTCACACTTTGCAGAATCCTGCTTTGTCAGCTGCTGCTGTATGTATATTCACAAGGGTAATGTATAGGCATGGTCAGAAAATTGCCATAAGAAGAAATTAAAAATTCTGAGGATAAATTTGGAGAAACTTGGGACATACAAATAGGAAGTTACTTATTGTGTAGTTTCATTTAAGAATGAAGAAATACTAACAGTCTTAGAAAAAAAATTGAATACCAAGTATAGATTAGCCAAAGGTGTTTATGACACTGATGGGCACAATATCTACAGTTTATGATGTAGTAGTCGGGAGGAATGACAAAGATGAAAATATATTTCTGCCCAGGAACTGATTAGGGACAATAAATAAAATACAAGAGAGTATGTGTTGTGGTTTGAACTGAATAAATTGTTAATACAGATAGGAGACAAAGAAGTAGCTGAGTCAGAGTACAAGAGTACAAGAGTATGGTGAAGTAGCAGCATGTTCTATTTTTCTTGGAATTCTTAAAAAGTGAATTTTTATTGATGGGTAGTTATTGTTGGAGAATATTGTATTCTAGAGTGTTTACATAAGGGATAGAGAAAGGAGGTATTAATACATTATCTTACGAGTCTGACAGAGGTCTATAGATGGTGTGTCTGGGGAGCAAACCAGGAGACTTCTGAAACATATTTTAAATGTGTATAATTAAAGGAATTTCAAAGGAAGGCTAAATGACCAGACCCTCAGGGATTCATAATTTTCCAAGTTTTGTATCAATAAAGAAGTACTGAATTACGTATTTATGAGTGGGCATGATATGTTGAGAAATGGTGCCTATGAAGCAAAAAAGGTTATAAAGTAATAATTCATTTTCCTCCTCTTTATGTTAAATCTGTGGACACGTAAAATAGCAGTGTGAGTTTCTAATGACCACAAGGGGAAGTGAATAATGATCTTAGGTTAAAGTATTATAGCTGTTGACAGTTAGTCTGCCTATCCTCAGCTTGGAAAAAATAGCAATATTTATTAAGTCTCTGAAATAATAAAAATAAATCCTCAGACCCCCATGTTTTGCTTTAAAGCCATCTAGATATTTGAGCAGCCAGGCTTAGATTCACAGATGTTCCATGTTGCACTGGATGAGAAAGGTGCTTTGAAAATGATACATAATTTAAAGTTAAAAATGAAGAATCTCTCTTCCTTCTACATTTCTGATCATAAGGAGAGTTTTTAAATGAAATTTTTCAAACAGAATCTTGGAAGAAATCCAAGTTGTTGGCTGTATTGTTACCAAGATCCAGTAGGTTTTATTGTTTTCCTCTTAATCTAATTTCAAGAGCATATGTATTCTGACAAGGTCTTTGGATACCCTCATTCTTCTTGTGAGGTTCATTTCTATAAAGTAGCCTGTCAGTTAAGCTAGAAGTACCAAGGAAAAAGAGGTGGAGAAATACTATTTTGCGTGATAATAAAATGCCTTTGTTGGATATATTGAGTTGAAAAAAATTATAGGGAAGCCAGTGAGTGGATAGAAATAAGATACACATAGAGGAATAAAGAGAAAGAAGCCATCACATGTAATTTAAAGGAAATCAGGTTGTCAGAGGAAAGCAAGTGTTCAGGAAAGATGTGATTAGAAAAACTTCTTGCTGTAAGTAAATTGTTGGAATATTTTATTTTAGTCCTGCCATGATACACTGAGTATATAGGTATGTGGTCTGTGTGTATACTTAAAGTTCTGAAATAAATGGACAAAAGAGGGTTGATTGTACCTAAGAAAGCAAAATAATAATATGTGATTCTTTCAAGTGAAAAACTATTTAAACTGGCAAATGGATAAAGGAAATGTGAAAAATCAGGCTTACTCTAAGTACCTGAGAAGGAATAAACTTGTAACCTTTGTAAATGATGATCTGTCAGGATTGAAGAATGTCATGGTATTCTTTTGCTAAATTTTAGTAGTGTGAGCCATCAGCACAATTGGTTATAACTTCCTACTTTGGGGGCATAGGCTGTAGATTTCATTTCCCACATGGGCTAGATAGCTAGAACATCTGGACTACTCGATAAAGAGTTTTGTAGCATGGCTCCTTACTATAGCCAGATGTGAGCTCTGGGTAACCGATATGTGGCCATCCTTGTACGTACAACCCAGAACTGGAGCTGTAGGGTATAGACATGAAGCTGTAGGGTATAGACATGCCATAAATTTAAGTGTATAAGGTCCTGTCTTTGGATAGTGGTGCAGATAAAATCCCATTGCAATCTGTATATTGTTTTGTCACGAAACAGTTTTCCACATAGTATATATAACTTGCAGCAGAAGTTGATGGTGCTAACCCATGGTAAGACCCATTCTGTAAGTGGTGCTGCTTGCTTATCTAATTAGTTTGTTATCTCCATCTGTCAACTAGGTATTGTCTACCTATCTCTATCTCTCATCAACTTTGGACTTTATAATAGTCACTAAACCTCAGTAAGAATTGAGGACTAGAGAAGCTTTCTGTACATTCAATGTAATAAGCATGTATCAAGATGCTTTTTTTCAGTGCCAGAGAATTTTCAGTCTCTGAAAAGTCTAGTGTTAAACACAGGGTTTCAACAACTGCATTTTTACTGTTCCAGCTATTGCATAGGTGTTTACTTGTAGAATTTTAAGATGATTCCATTTTTAACATACTTTTCAAAATGCCTGCTCCAGTTGCTAATGTCTTTAGGAAGAGTCGTACTATTTGTGTGGCTTCTGAGTCCTTTCACCCTCTCTAATCTTGAGAACATCTGTACTGTTCCTCCCTGATTTGGGGTGAGAAATAGCTTTGGTGAGCTTGAATTTTACCTAATGGTACAAACTTACAACAGTAGTAAATAAGGCATAGAGATCTAATACATAGTATAATGAATATAGACAATATTATATTATTTTTTTTAAGATTTTATTTATTTGACAGAGAGAGAGTGAGAGAGGGAACACAAGCAGGGAGAGTGGGAGAGGGAGAGGCAGGCTTCCCGTGGAGCAGGGAGCCCGATGTGGGGCTCGATCCCAGGACCCTGGGATCATGACCTGAGCCGAAGGCAGGCGCCTAACGACTGAGCCACCCAGGTGCCCTGACAATATTATTTTAAATATCACTACGTACTATGATAAATATCACTACATTGGCAATCATATTATGATATATAAACATATCAAGGTAACACCCTAAACACCTTAAACTTATGCAATGTTACACATCAAATTTATTCAGCAAAAGATGAAGTAACAAATAAAAACAAGAAAAGACCTGATTTGAACAATATGAAAAACCCTTTGTCTCCTGTCGATTTTTCCTTGCCTTTTGTCTTTCCTGAATGGAATCATCCACCCCTTCTCTCCAGGAGGAGCATCAGCTCTCAGTCAGGAGCTCCTGGTGCCTTATTTAATAATCCCAATCAAGTATTCATTCAGTTACCCTTGTCTTTTCAGCCAAGTCTTGTGACAATGCCTCTGTATTTCTGGAAAAAAAAAAGAATGGGAGAAAGGTAGGAAAATAACCATCTCTTATAGTATATTTTATGGCTTATATGTTTCATTTCCTGTAGCTCTCTCTACACAGAGCTCTCTCTGATACATAAAATGTATCACCATTTTACTGGTGATAATTTACTTGATAAAGAAACTAAAACTCAGGGACACATGTAAAATTGTAGGAAACAAAATCAAGAATTGTAGCATCATTTTCTCCTTCCATGCTATCCCTATAAACCTTCTTAAAATGGTTGCTTCCCCAAGAAGGCTCTTGTATGACTTTAACTAGGACAGGAAAGGGTTATCACTTTAAGAAGGGAGAAGAGAATAGGTCCAGAAGCCACTGCCCATAATCTCCTATTAGGGATCATGCAGGGCTTGAAAAGGTGAGGGCTGCAATTATAACCTGCAGGAATTGTAACATTTTCAAGTGTTAATGACCTCAGTGTTCCTGAAGCCCTGAATTATTGCTTGGCACAACTGAAACTGTCGAGTGTACAAAACAACACTGTCATAAATTTAAGAGTATAGGATCCTGTCTTTCAATGGTAATACTGATAAAATCCCATTGCAATTTGTACATGGTATATGTTGTTAAATACTTTCTGCATAGGTGTAATTGTCTGTTTGTCTATTAGTAGTAACAGAAAAATAGCTACAATAAATTTCCTAGGCTCCCAACAGGGATGTGTGTTGGCGGAAGGAGTATGGAAAGAAGGTGTGTATAATTATGCATCTGTAGTAAATAAATGCCTAGAAAATAAGGTCTAGAATGTAAGCAATGACAAGAATGTCTTGGACTTATGGTATCTATTTGGATATGTCCCAGCATTTTAAATTGAAAATATTGCTGACTCTATACTTTGTTCTCCATTGTGCGTGATAATGTCAGTTGGGACATAAATGCAAACTTTTCAATGAGACTCAGCTCAATACAGGACAGCTTCACTTGGTGCATGGACAGTTCAAATAGAATTATTTTAGGGAGTGGCCCATTTGAAGACATGGTGCTCATTCATCTGAGGAATCTTAAAACCCAGAGAACTTCATACTTTTTGTTGCACCATTTTATTTTTTAATTTGCAGGCTTCTATTGACTGAATGTGTCCCCTTCAATTTCAAAAGTTAAATCCTAATGTTCCATGTGACGGTTATAGGAGGTGGTAGGTCATAAGGGTAGAGCACTCACGAATGAGATTAGTGACCTTGTGAAAGAGACCCTTCGCCTCTTCACCATGTGAGGACACAGCAAAAGGATAGCCATCTCTGAACCAGGAGCAGGCCCCCACCAGACAGTGGATTTGCTAGTGTCTTGATCTTGAACTTCCCAGTCTCTGTGAGGAACTGTGAGAAATAAATTTCTCTTAATGATAAGCTACCCAGTCTATAGAAGTTTGTTACAGCAGCCCAAACAGATGAAGATATGGACTAAAGGCTTATGTCAACTATGTGAGCTTAATATCCAAATAAGAGGAAGTGGTCTCTGATCATGATAAATGCACACTCATGTTTGGGCACAAAAATGATACATTGGCCACATGTAGACATTAGTCAAATTAATAATTATCTTCCATTCTTTGCGTTATGTTACAGTTCTCACCTCCCTCCTTGTCTCTTATCTGGTATCTTCAGCTATTGTCACCTAAATGAACAGATTGTTCAAAGAACGCAAAATAGGCTCCAGACAACTATCCCAAGCACGCACCCACACATCGTCAGCGGTGTTATCAGCCTTAGCAAGAGAGTGCGGCATTTAAATCAAATTGATTTTTTGAAATCATGAGTTATTCATTGGAAAATGGGGAATGAAGATAACCAGAATTTTTTTTATCTTTTATTAAGGTAGATAGCATAATTCTTTTCTAGAAATGGTTTGTTTGAAGATAACCCAGCAGTGGCTCAGAAACTATCTCTTGGTTAGACAAACAGGTGGTATAATCTTTTTTGTTATCTTAGTAAAATAATTATTTGCAAAAAAGACATGAGCACTTTCTCTCCTTTGTTACTAGGCTTCTTCCTTACTCTTATATAACTTAATGCTTTTCAAAATACTTCCACTATGGTATTTTATTTGATCCAAAGGGATGTTTTCCAGCTCTGAAAAGAACAGCAATAACAATAAAACCTTTCACAGTAAAAAGATAAATACAAAAGGCCTGGAAATGAAAACACAACTAAATGTAGCTGAAACTATTGAAAAATAAGGACTGTGAACCCTCCATCCCATGTGATAGGATGGTTCTTTAAATCAGGGCTGCATTAATTTACAAATAGCTATGTTTTAGGCACTGTTTACGTACTGTATGTGAGTTTTAAGTCATTTCATTATCAAAACAATCCTATGAGTTTCAAGTCATTTCATGACGAACACAACCCTGGACAGTGTCACAATCTTTATTTTACAGATGAAGAAACTGAGGCACAGAGATATTAAGTAAATTGTTCAAGTTATGCAGCTAGTAAAGCTAGAATTCAAACCCAAGGAATCTGTCACTCAAGGCTCCTTTTCATGCATAGCTTATCAACAGAATTTGGTTTGGAGTGGAGGAAGAATTTATCTTTGAAAAACTCAACTGAAACACTGAAAATATACTTGTTCTCATCTAACTTTAATCTTTCTTTCCCCTCCTTTCTCTTCTAAGCAACACTGTTGAATGTTAATGAGTATATATTTTATTCAACCTCAACCAGTCATTTGGGGATAATTAATCCGAGTTTTATACATCTAACCTCTCTTTTAATGAGTAAACTTTGAGCAAAGCATGCTTCTACCACTGAGTATTTGCTTCTGCTTATAGAGGTAAATGAGCAGCATATATTTGGTTCCTGTTTTGTTGTCCTTGTTATTGGAGTCAGTAGTAAAGAGGAATGGTGAAATCATTAATCAGAGCATAACGATTCATTTTAGCAACGGATTGTGGGAACCCTGACACACACAGATACCTAAATGCATCAACAAAAGACAAACACTGACTGTGATTTGCACAACTGACACATAGGCACTAGTCATTCTACAGCACAGACAGTGGTATTCAAATAGAAAACTGTCAGCAAGACATTTGCTCTTTCAGGAATGACCAGCATAAGTATTAAGTATAATAACAGAATCAGGATGCTTTCCCCATCTCTGTTAATTTTGCTTACCTTTTTTCCTTTTTATCTTGTTTGAGGTTTTGGGGCATCCTTGAGTTTTGTTTCACAGTATATCTGGTCATAGTTTCCCAAGATTCTGCAAATTCCTAGGAAATTCTTAAATTGCTTGTACATGTTTAAAAGAGATGAGGGAACAATGCCTTGCTTCAGAGTATAGTGCTTGAGTAGCTTGGGGTACAGGATTGCCCAAGAGGGTGTGGCTTGGGTTTAGGAAGAGATGCCTAAGCCTTTGACTAAGCTTTTAGGAAAATTTACACTGGAGGGCTCAGTGTCCCCACCCCCTTTTGTGATGTGCACCATGTTTGAGTCATGGTGGATATATCACAATCCCCTAGAGATTGAGTATATACATGATAGACATACATGTGTGCACGCACACGCAGTCAGCTTTACCTCCAATCGTTCCAGCTTCACCTGCTGTTGGGGAGGGCTGAGAAACACCTGTGAGGGAGGCACTGGGTTGGGGGGGAAGGCAGATCTGTCATGGTATGTGACTTTTATACTCTAGTTGTAATCCTTGCACATGACATATAAAGGAATGCAACATGTCAGGTAAAAAAATTGCAAAAGCTTTGGAGCCAGATAGTCAAGGGCTTCAACCACAGCTCGGCGATTTGCTCCTTGTTTGTCACCAGGCAAGCTTCTCTTTCTAAGTCTCACTTGACTTTTTTGTGAAATGGGAATGGCACCACCTACCTTATAATACTGCTGTGGGGATTTCATAAATATATACAGGTCTAAACTAGACCCCGATAAGTGGCAGTCATAAAATTAAGGAAAACAAATATTAGGATTTTTAAATTATACCTATTAAAGTATACCTATTAAGCAGTTTACAAGGTTGACTATTAAATCTTTCAAATGGGTAAATTATTGACTATTTTGACAGAATTAACTGGATAATTAAGTCAAAAGATTGAACCTGACTGATTTTTAAAAATTTATTTTTATTTATTTATTTTTTTTTAAAAAGATTTTATTTATTTATTTGAGAGAGAGAGAATGAGAGAGAGCAAGCACATGAGAGGGGGGAGGGTCAGAGGGAGAAGCAGACTCCCTGCCGAGCCGGGAGCCCGATGCGGGACTCGATCCTGGGACTCCAGGATCATGACCTGAGCCGAAGGCAGTCGCTTAACCAACTGAGCCACCCAGGCGCCCTGATTTTTAAAAATTTAACTATTTTTTCCCTACTACACATATAAATCATTTGACAGATGGTGATTTTTTTTTGGTTCCTTATTGATTTAGGCTTAGCACATAGTACACATGTTCTGATAGTTACCTAGCCACAGGATTATAGCAACATGCATGGTTTTAAAAATACTGGCTGAAAGGGTTTATTTCTTCATATGTTTTTATAAATAGTGTATGGTAAGGAACCTTCTAAATCAGAAAGGAGAACATACCCTGGGCAATATGTGAGTCATTGTCAAGAATGGAGCACAGGACAAGAAACAAGTATTGGCAAGGGTATGGAGAAAAAGGAACCCTTGTGTACTGTTGGTGAAATGCAAACTGGTGCAGCCACTGTGGAAAACAGTATGGAGTTTCCTCAGAAAGTTAAAAATAGAACTACTTTATGATACAGTAATTGCATTACTGGGTGTTTGTCCCCAAAATATAAAAATACTAATTCAAGGTGATACATGCACCCCTGTGTTTATTGCAGCATTATTTACAATAGCCAAATTATGGAAGCAACCCCAGTATCCACTGATAGATGAATGGATAAAGAAGATGTGATGTATTCATACAATGGACTACTCAGCCATAAGAAAGTATGAGATCTTGTCATTTGCAATAATATAGATGGAGCTGGAGAGTATAATGCTAAGCAAATTAAGTCAGAGAAAGATGAATACCATATAATTTCACTCAAATATAGAATTTAAGAAACAAGTGGAAAGGGGAAATAAAAGACAAACCAAGAAACAGAACAAATTTATGGTACTGGAGAGGAGTGTGGGGGATGGGTGAAATATGTGAAGGGGATTAAGAGTACACTTATCACAATGAACACTGAATAATGTATAGAATTGTTGAATCATTGTACTGTACACATGAAATTAATATAACACTGTATGTTAACTATACTGAATTAAAATTAAAAACTTAGGGGTGCCTGGGTGGCTCAGTCGTTAAGCGTCTGCCTTCAGCTCAGGTCATGATCCCAGGGCCCTGAGATCCTGCATTGGGCTCCCTGCTCCGCGAGAAGCCTGCTTCTCCCTCTCCCACTCCCCCTGCTTGTGTTCCCTCTCTCAATGTGTCTCTCTGTCAAATAAAATCTTAAAACCTTAATAAATTAAAAAAAAGGAACATGCTAAGCATAGGATAGATTCTTAGCCTCCCCACCTTTTATCTTTCCCAAAGCAAACCAAGATAGGAAAATTGGAAAACATTATAGAATGAAATGATTAGAAATAGAAGATGAGTGGTCTTCCCTACCCCACCCAGGATTATTTGGAAATACGAAATGTGCTTCTCATGTGTAGCACGCATGTGTTTTTTAATTACAAAATAAAGATAGAAGCATCTGAAACACTCAAAAGAGCTAGTTTATGAGTGATTCAGAAGGCTCAGAGAGGGATAGTATATGTATTATATGTAATTCACTGCACATGTAATGATTGTGCTTAGTGTCAGTCCATTAAGAAACATCTGCCTTCACAACTGCCACAGACTAAATTATGTTTGTGCCTCAAAGGACATCTTCAGTGTAGATAAATAATATATGTTTAGAGATTTTATGGATTAACTTAAAATGTGTCTTATTTTTCAATTCTATTGGAAACACACTACTCAGGAACATTTGACTTACTTCAGTTCATTATGATTATGCTGTTTCTGACTTGAAAGTCTCATCCACAAAACCATTTCAGATCATTTTATCAGCATGTCCTTAAAATAATTATTTAAAAAACTAATAGCCTCTTCTAAATTCATTTTCTTGGTACATTTTAATTGTTTCTACTATGGATTTTTGAGAACCATTTTAAGGTGAAGTTTAGGGTGTTACTTGTCAGAACTTGTAAAATGCTTAGAAAAAGCGTTTCCAAAACATGCTATCATGTTGATTGTGACTAGTGGGGGCCCACATTTACATTAAAATAGCATTTTGTGAACAAGGCAAAATATTTTCCTCTAATCTTTGTTCCAAGACTATACTAACCTGTAAATGAAGGAGACTGTTTTAACCTCACCACATTTGTAATATTGTTACAATCAGTAGAAATCATATAGAAAGCAAATGGATTTATTAAAAGCACATGTATGTGTGTATTATGGTATCATATGTTATTTAATAATGGCTAAAGTTATTTCAGATATGAAAGGCAAAATGTGTATCTTGGAGAATTTCTCAGATGGAAATTTTATAAAATTTATAAATTTTATAAAGAGATGTTAGTGAAAAGAAGACCTGCCTGGCTCAGGCAGAGAACATGAAATAATTTATGGGAATGAAGAAGAAGGAGGAGGGAAGGAGTTTTCTTGGATTGGCCAAGGGTCTCAGAGAATGAGCATGTGACTGGAGTCAAGGTGAATTGAAAAGAGCTGGCTTTGAGAATGGGCTCTGTCTCTCACTAGTTGTATGGTCATGAGGAAGTAATTTAGTTTTACTGGCCCTCAGTTCATTTATCAATGAAGAGAGAAGAGTTGACCTAGTGATCTCCAGTGTCATGTCCTACGCTACAGTTTGTCATGACATTATTCCAACATCCAAGGCTAGGCCATGCTCTGCATCATTGCTCCTTGGTTCTGTTAGGGTAAAACCTGGGATTGTTTTTCCCAACACCCCTACTCTTCAATTGCAGTTTGCATGCTGCCACTTGAATTATTTGATTCATACCACCACTGCTTTTCATACTTTATAAAGTGTTGTTTTCAAGGACAATTTGGTATTTAAATGACTTTGTTTCCCAGAGAATGTATTATTCAGATATTGCCATCATCAAAATTACAGAATCATGGAATATTAGACTGTAAAGGGCCCTTAGAGGAAGCTGCTGTTTAAGGGAATTTGCTTTTTTAAAATTTGGATCAACACTTATCCAGTGTGATAAAAGCTCCCAAATAGAAATAGCTACACAATCACTGAGTTGAAAATGGAAGTGTCAATTTGGATACAATCTCCTAATTAAGCTGATTGTTAGTAAAGAGTAGCCAGTCATAATTGTCAGCAGTTCTACTTTTAACATGGAACTTGTCCTACACTATTAGAGAATATAATTTAAGGAAACCGTTTCTGTGCATGTTAAAGATCAAATTTTATTGAAAGAAAACAATCAACTTCATCTTTCTAGACCCCCTTCTGCTTCACAATCACAGGCAAGCCTTTTCTAGGTAATAGTGTCTTAGGTCAGCTTTCCCTTGAAGTAGACTTTAAGATGGAGATGGGTGTGCATGAAGTTTGTTGGGAAATGATACTACGATCATCACCTGCATGAAAATGAGGAAAGCAGGATTAGACCAGAAAGAGAAGTTGGACTTTAATGCGGTCTTCTCTGCCACTCCATGGGTAGCTCAGGACCTGGCCTTTCAGAGTTGTCTTGAAATGATACAGTAGATGTCACTGACCAAGCTTGGAGATAGGATACCCCCAGGAAGAGACAGCTTTTTGACTGAGGGCAATTCCCAGAGAGTGACTCAGCTGAGAGCCATTAACTGCCAAAAACAGTGGAGAGAAGTCTGTGTGCCTGTTCAGAGATGGGAGCCCCATAATCAGGCACTGGTTATGCCCCTTACATGACCTATCTTGTATAAGCATAACAGTAACTATGGAATTAGCAATTATGATTTTCCCATTATTACCATGAGGAGATAAAGTCTTAGAGAATTAACTTGGTCAAGGTCATACAACAGTAAGTGGGTGTGACCAGATTCTTAGCTGTCTGACCAAAGTCTGAGCTCTTCCTTCTCTCTCTTCTAAGGATATGACCACCTGGATAATGTCCACCTGAAATTATGATATCTTGAACTAGGTAATAGCTTTATAGTTTAGTTCCAGATTCATGACAATACCATAGCAGAGTTATGCCAATACTAAATAGAACTTGATCATCTTGAACTATTTCTTTGAATCTGTATTACAGATCTGAAATAATATGGCAAATTATTTATAGTAAGTAGTGGCCTTATCCCATACGGTAAATTATTTCCCATCTAACACTCAGTTTGTATACATATTTTGCTAAAACATGGCTCTTCTATTAAATCCCTGAATATCATTGTCTATAGTTCCAGAATTTGGGAAGTGGTCCTTGGCTGGAATGGGGGGAACAGGGCTATTGATGTGGAATGTATATAATATCCATCTCTTAATTTTTAAAAATAAGTCTCAAATGGGGCACCTGAGTAGCTCAGTCAGTTACGTGTCTGACTCTTGATTTTGGCTCAAGTTATGATATCAGGGTTGTGAGACTGAGCCCTACTTTAGGCTCCATGCTGAGTGTGGAGCCTGCCTGGGATTCTCTCTCTCCCTTTGCCCTCCCCCCATCCTCTCTCCCTCTCTCTAAAAATAAAAATAAGTCTCAAACAATATAATATAAAATGTCTTGATAAAAACTTACTGGATATCAGAGGTAATATATTATTACAAAGTTAAAAAAGAGTAATTGTGAGAGAGCTAGTGTTCAAAAAGTTGACACTAGCCCAACTCTTCTTTTGATTATGGGTCAAATCTTTAAATAAAATGGCATTTTCAACAAAACCAAAAGACAACCGACAGAATGGGAGAAGAGATTTGCAAATGACATATCAGATAAAGGGCTAGTATCCAAAATCTATAAAGAACTCATCAAACTCAATACCCAAAGAACAAATAATCCAATCAAGAAATGGGCAGAAGACATGGACAGACATTTTTCCAAAGAAGACATCCAAATGGCCAACAGACACATGAAAAAGTGCTCAACATTGCTCGGCATCAGGGAAATCCAAATCAAAACCTCAATGAGATACCACCTCACACCAGTCAGAATGGCTAAAATTAACAAGTCAGGAAATGATAGATGTTAGCAGGGATGCAGAGAAAGGGGGAACCCTCCTACACGGTTGGTGGGAATGCAAGCTGGTGCAGCCACTCTGGAAAACAGTATGGAGGTTCCTCGAAAAGTTGAAAATAGAGCTACCCTATGACCCAGCAATTGCACTACTGGGTATTTACCCCAAAGATACAAGTGTAGGGATCCAAAGGGGTACGTGCACCCCAATGTTTACAGCAGCAATGTCCACAATAGCCACACTGTGGAAAGAGCCAAGATGTCCATCAACAGATGAATGGATAAAGAAGATGTGGTATATACATACAATGGAATATTATGCAGCCATCAAAAAACCCCTGAAATCTTGCCATTTGCAACGATGTGGATGGAACTAGAGGGTTTACGCTAAGTGAATTAAGTCAATCAGAGAAAGACATGTATTATATGATCTCACTGATCTGAGGAATTCTTAATCTCAGGAAACAAACTGAGGGTTGCTGGAGTGGTGGGAGGTGGGAGGGATGGGGTAGCTGGGTGATAGACACTGGGGAGGGTATGTGCTATGGTGAGTGCTGTGAATTGTGTAAGACTGTTAAATCACAGACCTGTACCTCTGAAACAAATAATAGATTATATGTTAAAAAAATTAAAAAGATAGTAGGAAGGGGAAAATGGAGGGAGGGAATCGGAGGGGGAGATGAACCATGAGAGACTATGGACTCTGAGAAACAAACTGAGGGTTCTAGAGGAGAGGGGTGTGGGGGGATGGGTTAGCCTGGTGATGGGTATTAAAGAGGGCACATATTGAATGGAGCACTGGGTGTTATATGCAAACAATGAATCATGGAACACTACATCAAAAACTAATGGTGTGTGATGATTAACATAACATAATAAAACAAACAAACAAATAAATAAATAAAATGACATTTTTTAGTTGTAATTTCCCTCCCAGTAAATATGCTTATATAATCTGTGTTGATGTGACTTCCACACACTGTTTTCATAACCAATGTGTATATGTCTAAATGATACCAAAACAATTAGCTTGCCTTGTAAATGATTGAAAAGACCTTTGGCTCATAGAGATAAAATTGTGAAAAGGAAAAATATTCACATTTAATTATGTTATTTTTCCATGTTCTCTAAACATTGGTAATTGAGGATTTTGCCTAGGTTTTGTACATTGTGAGAAGGATTGTATTTCTTGTGTATTCTCAAACTGCATTAATTAGTATTCCTCTTGACTGTATGTGTCCAAAAGCCCAACTTAAGCTGGCTTAAGCAAAAATGGGATTTATTGATCCAGGTAATTAAAGAATCAGCCATAGGGCTTGCCTCAGGCCGAGAGCTCAGGCTACTCTCAAGCTTCCTTTCCACCTCTCACTTACACTTTCTCTGCCTTGATCAAAGTCTCTGATTTGCCCTTCCTGCCTGATGGCAGATGGCTGGAGCAGTTCTAGCTTATATTCTCTCCTGTTCAAGATCAGGAAAGAGCACTTGCCTCTCTCTTGGGAGCCCAGTAGAAGTCTCTTTTCTCATTGCTTCTGGATCAATCACTGTGGCCAAGTCAAGCCTAACCGAAATGCAGCTAGGAGTATAGTCAATGGCAGCTAAGTTCCACAAGATGTCTCCATGAATGGGATCTCGGGGCAGCCTTTTCTCAGAGTGTAATTGCAAATTGTTTTTCTTCTAAAGAATATGAGGAAATGAATGCAGAATAGTTAAACCCAGTGCATATCCATCATTACTGCTTAAATCTATAGTTTACTTTTCAGAAAGCTGTTGCCAACAAACTTATAGCCTAAGTCATGTGATATATTATATGCCCTAGGGGTCTGAAATGAAAATAAAGCAAGAAAAAATGTAAGAAATAAACTCTAACAGGAAAAGGAAGCTTCAAGAGAGAGGAAAAATATGCACAGAAGAAAGTCTCAAGAGCAAGTGTGAGTTATATGCAAAGCACTTTTAACTATTCATGAATGTTGAGTTTCCGTGAACCTTAAGAGATACTGTTTTATTAGGATGAGAAAGTTCCTTTCAATCTCACTGTGAGTTGATAATTTTGCAAACTGTCTTTTAATGTTGCAGGAAAGATGTGGAATACTCCAGTCAGTTTAGAAAGTGTTGATGGGTGGCAGCTTGTCAAGGTTACTCCTGTCAATTGGAAGAGTCATGTTTACACATGAGTGCATTATTCTCAATGTTTGATTTTTGTCATGATTTTTAATAGCTTTTGTGTTTGTTCCAGGGCGGGGGGGGGGGGGATGGAAAATATGTATATATAGTAGATGACACTTTCCATTAACCTTGCCAGAATATAATCTTATAATCTACCTACAAGTAACAGAGCTGATAGGTTTCTTTCCTTAGCAAGTTTTCAGAATTTATACATCCAGCTCTTCTGGAAGTTACAAGGGTGATTGTAATGGGTGGATTAGAAAAGATAATTCTAAACCTTATTCCAGAGTTCTGCATAAACTAGTTTATATAAATTTCATGTTCACACATTGAAGACTGCTTTCAAATAAAGCATCTGCTTATGAATAAACACATTACGGGTGGCATACCTTTGATGGGTTTAAGCATCTTTCTCCTCTTCCAATCTTGAAATGGTTTCTCTTGCCACAGATGGGTATGAAAGCATTGGCTGTCAGAAAATGGTGGTGGTAAAGGTATTACAGGTAAAGGATCTTGAGTGAAACTACCCACTGTGGTTGAGAAACACTGGGGGACAAATCATGTGGGCAATTGGAAAGTTTTCCTTTGGGCACATCCACACTGTGCCAAGACCACCTGTGGTGCTTCAGGGAAGCATTTGGTGCCCACTTTAGTGTAAGGAAGAGAGGTGCATGTAGGGATAATGAAGCAATCGAGGCAGCATAGCAACAGTGGATTTAGAAGAATAAATTCTTCAGGGATCCACAAAGGAAATCAGAGTCTGGGGCCTTGTTGAGAGTAACTTCTATTACCAAATTTAGGAACAAGTTTGCGGACTCTGAGAGTAATTGTTGGCATGTATCTAGGACCTCAGTCCTGGAGGGATTAGAATTACATAGCCAGAGACTCAGAACAGGAGAGTAAAACAGAACTCCAGTAATTGGAAGAGGGTACAATTGGAAACTTAGTCTCAGAAATAAAGCAGAAGTCAGGGTCTGCTTCATGAATTATGATCTGTGGTCCAGCAGCTTCAGCATTATCTAGATGCTTATTAGAAATGCAGTATCTTGGGACTCTCCAAGATTAACTGAATTACAGCCTGTACTTCTGCATTTTGACAAGGTCTTCAGGTGTTTCATGTGCTCATTAAGATTTGAGACATTCTAGGACCCAAGGCCAGGGCTAGAAGGCCCAAATTTTGGCCTTGGTGCTGGATCTTTAATTGGTAAACTTGAAGGGCACTCATGTCTGTAGAGCCCCCTCCTCATATGGACCCTGTCCCCAGTCCTTTTCTTCTATCTTTTCACTTAATCTTTACATCAACTTTGTGAGGTGAACATTTCCCTTATTTATTAAATCAAAGAATTGGTAAGAACCCTGTGTCCCCTCACTCAGAGCTTCAGTAAGTATCAACAATTGCCACTTTTGTTTCATCTTCCCACATCCCAACTCATATACTTTCTTTCCTCTTACAATTGCCACTGCTTTTGTAGAACCTACATTGAATGTGGGCCTGGTTGACTCCACAAAGATGATATCTACCATGCATTTGACCTTGCTAGTTACCTACTTGGAATTGCTATGATTGTTACAAGGATTGCCTCAGATGCTGATAGGGAACAAAGCCCAGAGCCAGTTTAAATGGAGCAAATGTGGGAGGGAAACAGAGAGAGGGAAGCTTCTGGAGCAAATGTGGGAGCAAAACAGGGGGAGGGAAGCTTTTGGAGCCTGAAAATCAGACCCAAAGACAGTTACTTAAAAGGGGTTCTATAGCCAAGGCATCCCTGTGTGAATAACACACTTCTTGCCTCCAGAAGTAGTTCATTTCTCAGTCTGTAAACATTTGTGAAAATCTACACTGACACTCAGTTCTTTGGAGGTCATTTGAAACTTACGGTCATGCATGGTGTTTCCTCTGTCTGGGATAGTTTGCACCCTGACATCTAATTAAGTCTCTCTAAAATCCCAACATAAATCTTACTCACAACAGCTTTCCTTGACCACTGTTCCCCATGCCTTCCCACCATCATATACAAACATGGATTAAGTTGTATTTCATTCTGTGGACTCATCATACTTAGTAACTATCACAGCCTAGAATCTGAGCTCTGAGGGTTAGTGACTGGGTTTATCTTTTTTTGTCACACAGTCTGCATGGCTTGTAGAAGACTGGCCTTCACAGGGATAGGACAGACAGAAGGTATGAGAACTTGGGGGTTCTTATTCTTTCCTTCATCCATCTATGAAAGAAAATTGTGGCATTGCTCATTTACTTTCTTCTTCTCCCTTGCTCTACACTGAGAGCTCTCCCATTGCCAGACCAGCTCTTTGGGATGTTTGTTATACAGATTTCTTAGACAAACTGTAAGCTCCACAGGGAAATAGAAGAAACTTCTATAGGTGATTTTGGAGGAGCTGTAGAATGTGAGGAAAACTAATAGTTACTACAACTTATTGCTTATGAAATGTCTAGCTCAATGTTAGATGCTCATGTGCTGTGTTATTTAATCCTCACATCAATTCTGTAAGGTAGGTATAATCACCATACAATAAATTGACTGTATCATTACTGATAAAATGGCAATATATTTTTGCTTCTGCCTGCCTCTTGACAAACCCTTATTGGCTAAAGCTTGATCTTTTAGTGAAGGAGACATGTGAGGAAATAAGAGAAAAGGCTCTAGGAATAGAAATAGGAAAAGTAGATTTCTATTCAGATATTACAGTTAGGCTAGACGGTCTCTACTTAGCCCTGTGCAGTGATCACAATATTGAATATAGAATGGTTTATCAGCCATTTACTGAGCTCCTGTATTGGGATAGAGGTTTGTATATAATTTAAGAAGCAATGGAGTAGAGCACAGTGGATGATTTATTTTCAACTCAATTCTGAGCAGGAACTGCTGTGGTTCTTTAATTCTTGAAATACCTTGGATACTTTTAAGCAGTTCTGATATTAGGTTGAACTTGACACTATGTGCATATTTACTGTGGCAGTGCCCATCCCCCAAACAAAAACAAAGCCACTATTGACTAAACTGGTGGTGAATCTTAGAATTGATAGCATCTTAGAGAGGGGAAAAAAGTACTTTTTAAGAACATTTTCTAACTTGATTTAATATACCCTTGCTATAGATATAGAATATGAAGAAGGCTCAGGTTAGAGGAGAATAGAGAGCCACGTCGTAGTCATTACTGGGCTTAGCAAATCAACCAGTTAACATTTGAACCTTTCCTTGGGACTCAGTAAGTTGTCAACAGTTAAGATCTGAGTTACAGAGTACAGAAATATCTTTGATTAACCAAATTTATCCTTTTAGTCATATAGTATAGGGGGTGCACAAGTTCTGTAGTAGAGAACTGGAAATTGACTTCAAAGCTATTTTTAAGGTCATTTTATATAATCACATGTATGATAAGCTGCCTCACAGTCTTTATTCCAAAGAGTAGATTGGTCATTTTGAACATACCTATTGCCATCTTCAAATTGTTTCTCACATATATATATCATTATATATATTCTATATGATGGTGCCTGAATTTACTGGCTACTTCTTGGCAATTAGTCAAGATGATGATGCCTAGAGTTGGAAAACCATGTGAGTTGTCTTTGCTTTTTTATTGTGTTTTGTTTTCAGAATAAATTGTCACTATCTTTTTAAAATTCCCTTCATACAAAGTGCCCCCTTTGGAATTATTGATCACAATAGTTACAAGCATTTGAAACTTATGTGAATGCTATAAGCATGTACTCAGTGCCACACTATGCTCCCACGTCAATTGCAAACATAGAGAACTGGTTTAGTACTATCAACTTGTCTCTTGTATGCTTACATTGTATACATGCGTGGATATAAATTTGTGCAGATTGTATATGTTCCTGCTGGTTCTGGTTAGTTCTGAAACTTCTGGAAATTCTGAATGAATGACTCTATGCAGAGTAGAGTTACCAAACTTCAGTGTAACTCAAGAGAGGTTCCATTTCATTTAGACTCAGGTCTTTTTTAGAGATGCTGGAGGTGAACCATCAGAGGGTAGAGAATTATCAAATGGATCCTTTTGACTTTGGAGTCTCTTACACCCAAATTGGCGGCACTCTCTACCCAGCCTTGACAATCTCTAAGGAATAGATTGGCATAAACCACCTGGTAGTACAGACATCTGGTAATTCTCATCCTAGGATATTCTTAGCAACCCAGCCTATCTTCTGATGTAATATACTTGACATTCTGTCTTAAATTTTAAGCAGAAAATGCTGTATGTTGTTTAATGATAGTGAGTCCTTGCTCAGTCTTTTGTACACAAGGCTAAAATTTCCCAACAAATCAGTTTCAGGGCACTATCTTCCTCTAGTGTATTTTTCAAATGTGGGTCATTTTTACTATTTGTCTCTAAACCATCTCCAAGTTTCCTTTTTATTCAAGTGCTGGTTCTCAGAACGGAATATAGTCTTCTTTATGGGAATGATTTTCCCCAGCAGGAGATATTAGTACTCACTTAGTTTGTCTGTGTGGAAGAGGCCTGGGTTTGGAGTTACATAATATGGTTTCCAGGGCTAGTCCCCCACTGATTTGCTTGGCCTTGAGTAAGTCCCTTAATAATTTCTTTTGGAAGCAGTTTCCTTGATGACAAATGGGAATGGTTATTTCCCCCATGACTACTTGATAGAGATGGTATAAGGATACAGTTAGGTGGAAGTTATGAAAGTGCTTCATAAAAAGTTAAAATGCCTGCACAGGTGCGAGCTATTATTACTGAAAAGAAGTTTGAAAAACTCAGATCCTTCACCCAACCTTCATTTCTCCAGGAATAAGAATGCATTTTTAGATTATATGTGTACTTTATTTCATAGGATCTTTTTAATCATCACATTAAAGGGTTTCATTAGGACTGTCACTATTAATTTTATAACAGTATGCTGTACCAGATCAACCCTTAAAATTTTGATTGCCCCCTTTTGACTAAAGACTGCTGGAGGAGTTTACAATCTGTTCTTCCATATTTGTAAAGCACATACCAAAGCATGTCAGGAAGTCACACACTTCATTAAAAGACTTCTACCAGGTCTAATGCATGCTTATTATTTCATTAGTGGAAGAAATTATGTGTGATGCACAACCTACGTCTAGATCATCAAGTCAAATGTATGGAAGTTTGTGCTAATTGAATTCTAAGATCTTTCATAGCACAAAATTTTTAGCAAATAACTTGGGCCCATTGAAGTTTGAAGGTGTTATTCTTTTATATAAAATCCATATAATTTTAAACTATTTTCTTATGAAGAGCTGACAATTTCTAGCACCTACTATTTTGGACAAAGTTTACAATATTACACAACTTTATTTTGGGGGATTCATTTTAAATTCCATTTAGCCATGCAGACAATTAGAGGGTTTTTTAAAAAAATAAATATGACAGGTGGATTTCTGAAGTATAAAGCAACATGCAAGCTTATATATTTTCATAAAAGCACTTTTAGGGAAGTGTTCTATAATGTGAAGTTGAGAGCTCAAATTAGATATAATGAAAAGATGAGGTTTTATAAGAGTTATGTAATTCACATAACAAATATTTACATAAAAGTAAGTACAAAATTGCAAACATATTTGTTCTATCCTCTGAATCATCAAGTTCAGAAAATTTCTTACTGGAATAATTATAAGATAAAATTCCCAATTCTGAATGTTAATAAGGAAACACATATAGGCGCAATATGAGAAATGTAATTCTTCCTTCTGAGAAGCCATGAAGGAATAACATAGCTGCCCCTTGGGGATTGTCACAGCATCCCTAGAACTCCTAGAAACAGAACTAAAACTGCCTCCCCTCACTGGCATCGAGTTTTCTTTTCACACTTAGAGATGCTTACAACTGGACCACAGGTTAGTGAACTATTCTTAAATGTCCCTACCCTCCAGTCCTCAAAAAGGCAGTAATATTTTAAGGTGCCTTAAGGAATATGTCCTTTTAATAATTTATGCCATCCTAAATTCCATCAATCTAGCTTATGTGTGAGATGATTACGTCCTCTCTTTAAGCTCATAATAGAAATTTTATTCCATCTGTTCAAGTGAGAGAAAGGTAATGTGTTTTGTTTTGTTTTGTTTGAGCTGGTATTATTGCAATTGAATTGTTTTTTTCTAAAATCTTTTTTCTTTATTCAAGCCCTTTTGTTTGCTTTCTTGCCTTTTCTTAAATATCCAATTGATGTATAATAAACATACAGATTCACCCTAGTGTACATTTCAACGAGTTGTCTTTCTTCCTTTGATTTTATGCACCACTGCCAGCCATGCCTGTACCTGAGGAACCTGGAACCAAACACACACCCAGTATTTTTGTCTCTTCCCACAATGCAGCCCCAGCAAAGGGCCTTGAGTAATTATTTCTGACTAGTTCTTGTCCATCACCAAAGATTTTAAGCTGAATTTAACAGAATTGGTATGGTGAAGACATGTGTCTTTAGCTAAATAAACAATTATCAGAGGATGGAGAGGAGGGATGCTCTTTATTCCTTGCCATTTATGGAAATGGGTTCTTTATCTCATCACATGTTCTGCTTCAAAACTATTCAGAGTTGAGCACTCTGGAGATAGGCTTTGATCTTTGTTATCCTCATCTTTTACTGAAGACTTTCAACTTTAAAACATTTGATGCTCAGACCATCACCAAGTTCACATTATATGCTTTAAAATTAATCATTTAAAATTAATGATTAAGCCTCTATATCAGCCAGGATTCATTACCTTGTGTTGTGATCACAACCCCAAAATCTCAGTGGCCAAACACCAAATACAGCTTACTTCTCAAGCTTGTTATATGTCTGTTGATAGAGTTCTGTTCATTGTTAACATGCAGGGACCAAGGATGACAGAATTTCCGTTTCACATGTGTCTTCGTAATTACCATAAGGGGGTAAAGGGAACAAGACAATCCTGTGCTTGCTTCTACAGCTTCTCAGAAGTGACATATATTACTTTCACTTATATTTCATTGACCAAACAAGTCCCGTGGCCATGCCTACCTTCAAAGGGTTCAAGAAAATACGATCCCTCTCTCTGTCTGGAAAGAAAATATATGAAGAGCCCTCTTAGGAAGCATGATAAAAACAAAGAATTGAGGGCGCCTGGGTGGCTCAGTCGGTTGAGCGACTGCCTTCGGCTCAGGTCATGATCCTGGAGTCCCAGGATCGAGTCCCGCATCGGGCTCCCTGCTCGGCGGGGAGTCTGCTTCTCCCTCTGACCCTTTCATGCTCTATCTCATTCTCTCTCTCAAATAAATAAAAAAAAATCTTAAAAAAAATAAAAAAAATAAAAAAAAAACAAAGAATTAAGCAAAAATATACAGTTGGGTCATCAGCTTAAAATATTAGCCACACATAATGATACATGTTAATTGGAGAACTCTGATATTCTTAAAAAAAATAGAATCAAAACTACAGCCTCACTCTGGAAAAGAAATACAACTTTTAAGTTACATGTCTTATAGTGATTTTTTTTCCCCATGTTTTTTTCTTGTTAGATATGTGTTTCTGGCCCTGTCCATGTTTCCTTTCAATTACATGATGACAAAGCTACTTGTACTCTAAGTTTTCGTCCACTATGGGGTATGTTACACAGCTGTTACTCGACTGGGATGGTGACAGACTATTATTAGCTTCCATAACATATCTTTATTTTCTGATGGACTTGCCAGCAGCAGAGAGCCAGTAATAGCAACTGCAGGGGTAAGAACTGTGGAGGTCCATCTGGAAGTAGATCATAGACACACACAGTCACAAGACGGCATCTGGGCTGCAGAGAAAAAAGAAACTCTGGGTTAGTTTACCAGGGAGGGTGGGAAAGAGAGTCATACAGGAAGCACTATTATCTATGAAATTCCATGTTATTTTAAAATATTATATAAGCAAAGGCTGGTATTTACAAAAACACTTTTCTCTCTGAAAATCTCACAGGGCAGGTGCACACCCCATGACATCCTCGAACCTAACCTTGGGTTTAGGGAAAAGGAACTTTGGCAAGGGCGTTCATCTTACTCCTTTTTCTTTTACTGAAAGTGACAGGGCAACTTTTTACTGAAAGTTACAGGACATTCTGTAGCGAAGGAGCCACTTTCAGAGTCTTATCTTAGAGACTTCTTTAAAGAATCACTGTCATCCCAGAGGAGATGAGAAGACTATCAATGTCTAATCCTCTTGTCTCTACAGTGAACAAACTTCAGCTGTTTATCAGGACGATACTCTCCAGTCAAATCCATTATAGTCTTTGAGTCTTTACTAACTCAATTTGGGAAACATTTCTTGCATAACAGAGTTTTGATACCTTAATTTGTTTTATGAGTTTTTAGATATTTATTAGGAAGTTCTCATTTTACTGATTAAGAAATCTGAGACCCAGATTTTGGGCTACCACGCGTGTCTTCTTTTAGGAATTCAGTGTCTCTACTGCTAGGTGCTGCTGCAGTGAATACAGACCTGTTCTCAGGAACTGTGTATCTATGAGAGGAGGAAATGACAGGTGGACAAACAATTAAAAGTGCAGAATACTTTGCATGCAGAAGGCAATACTTTATACCATGTATTTAGTTCTTAATATATCTAGGCATTACTTTTAGGTCCAATTTAAAAAATTTCCTTTACTCCCCCCAAAACCCACAACTGATTGATAGAAGCTAAGCTTTAGAGATGCCAAATAACTTGCCAAATTTATTAGTTCACAGCTAATAAATAGTGGGCCAAGGATTGGATCTTAGGTTTGACTCCAAATTCAGGTGCTTAGCTACTTTACTAAGCTACCTTAATAAAGATTTTGATAGGGAAAAAGAAATATGAGGTAGGTAGAAATAAGAGCTGCAAGGTGCTATGGGTTCAGAGGAAAGATGGGTTCCTACAACCTACAACATTGTCTTTAAGCCTTTTTGTCCTCTTCTTACCCTGACTCTGGTCTGAATTGTCTTATATCCTGCATTGTTTATTAATTTATTATTTCTACTGATTAGAGTTTTTCTCTGCTGCTTTCCATTCTTCCTCCCTCTGACTTGAATGTAAGCTCCATGCAGGCAGAGATATTTGTTTTATTCATGGTGAATACCAAATGTCTAAAATAATACCTGGCACATAGTAAGAGCTCCACAAATATTTGTCAAGTTTAATATCTTAATAACCTTACTTGGGAGAAATACCGCCTAGAAGGCATAACAGAATTTCCAGGTGGTCATGAGATTTTTAGTTTCAAAAATGGAGACAAAAGTATAAAAAGTATGAGGATTCTGCCCAAAGCAAATAATCTTCAAAATCTGGGTGTGACCAGGAATGTATTAGAAATGTATATATTACCTGCTGCTGGTGGTTGAGATAGCTGACAATGGTATCCTTATGTGATGTGAAAGAACAGCTGTCCAGTTTATATTTTCTTTTATATAACTTAGATTTTGAATAACATTTTCTTTTTTTAGAGAGAGCTAAAAGGCAATTTGAGGAGTTTTTCCTTTGCTCTTGTCCTCCCAAATCTGTCTTTTGAGCCATTTAGATCTGTTGACACAAAATTTCCTCTGCCTTTACTTACCATTAATGCAGAGTCCCCTTCTTGGTTTTCATTGCTGGTAACTAGATTCTGTTGGTGAACTTTCTTTGCTGAGTGAGTTCAGGCAAGTTGTTGTGACTTCCCACCTGGGTTTCTGTGCAGATCTGCAAAGAAACCAGGGATTGGCCATAATTCTTGGTTAGGTTTCAGAACCAAAGATGGCAGTGGAATTGTGAAAGACACCATCTGTTTGAGTATAAAAATTACTTAGCTCTACTAGTAACAAGTGAAATCTGAAATGTTTTCCATTTGTGTTGGAAATGAAAGTGTTGGAAGCCTTCTGAGATTTGTGGAGGTGATGCTGAACTCAGGGACTCAGTCAAAAGCCTCTAGTGCTTCCCATCCTTTATTTCTCATCTGTTTGGTTAAGGGATTAGAAATGAGGTCCAGGTGGTTATGTTTTTTGCTTAGATTTTGAGGCATTGGTACTTTGAGCTGTTGAGAACAGAAATAATTTTCTGAAGGATGACAGTTGAAGACAGACTAGACATTCCACAGTCAGATCACAATATTCAAGCAGCTAGACATGAAGCAGCTACCTAAACACAGGGCCAAAATTGGGTGAACGTTTAGGAACCAACTATCAACAAGATTGAGTTGGGAAGACAATTTGGACCAGGGGAAGAATAGCTAACTGTGGAATTCTGAGGCAAAGGCAAAATGCACTTTTGTGTGTTTCCTCTACAACCTTGTATGTGCACATCTGGTCCATATAAATTGACTTAAACAGAATAAAATGTATCTTGACAAGCAGAAAGAAAAATTAACGTCCTCCTCACTGAGATGACAGCCAACACAGACATTTTTCTTGCCACCTTCCCTGGAAAAGTTCTAGGATGTTCTATTTTAATAGAACCCAAACCTTTATTATTCATCCTCTCTCTATTTCCTTCCACTACTAAGCATAAAGATTCCATTAGTAGGCTTGTGAGTTCAGACATGAAGGAAAAGAGAGCTCTGCTCCTTTATATCAAGGTTATGTGTCTTGGTATTAGTAATTTTTAGACTAAATGCCAAGAAATCTGCTAATGGGATTTTCCCAAGATTATATGGGCAATAAACACCTTAACAGAACCTAAAGAGTCTTCGCAAAAATTAGGTGTTTGTACATAATGCTGTACTTTTAGAATAGGCCCTATTTATTGCCTCTCAGTGGATATTAAGCAGTATAAACTAGAAGTAGCATACAGTGACACCTGGACACCACTGGACCCCAGAGAGCATAAAGCAGGACTTCCTGAGGAAGCTGAGTCCTTCTTTGCTGGATTATTGTCTGTGGTGTTATAGTAGGTTCCTCCTGCTTCTCATCTTAAGTCACTGACACAGAGGAGAGGAGAGTTGATACAGGAGTCAAATTCACATTGCTAATGCCCACTGTACTGTCTTTGCTTTTAGTACTCAGCTCCACATTTAGTGAAGTGTGTCTACAGCCAAGGACAGTCAAAGGCTTCCTCTCGACTGCCAGATCAATTGATTTGCAGTCTGAGAGCATTTAGGCTCAGGGGATTGTGCTGTGATGGATTAGCAATTTGCCAAGGGTGTGGATGGGAAAGTGAGTTTCAGTAGCCCCTTAAAACTAATATCTAAAGTTAAAGGACAGAGCTCACAGTGCCACTCACAGGTCACAGACTCTGTTCCACTCCACTCGGCTCCACCTTGGCAAAAGTGTTCAGCCATACAGAGACTGAGCGGTGCATTGAGTCTCTGCTGTCTCCTGGAAGTATGCTGCATAGAAAGTTAACAGCTACAGACCCTTCAAGAGCAAGTTCTTCACCTTCATGAATACAGACCTGGTTGCCTTCACAAAGAACCAGAAGGATCCCAGTGTCCTTGACGGCATGATGAAGAAACTGGACCTTAAGTCTGACGGGCAGATGGATTTCCAAAAATTTCTTAATCTTATTGGTGGCATAGCCATAGCCTACCATGACTCCTTCATGATATCTGTCCATTTCCAGAAGTAAAACTGAGGAACTCTTGGGCCTGGCCTCCAGACCACCCACCCCGTTTCCTTCCAGCCTTCCAATTATCTGTTCCTCACAGAGCAAACACCCCTTCTGGTAGTAATAAAGCAGTAGCATTGTTAGAAGTGCATGCACACACAAATAAAATAACTTTTAAAAAATAATAAAGGACAGGGGCGCCTGGGTGGCTCAGTCGTTAGGCGTCTGCCTTCAGCTTGGGTCATGATCCCAGGGTCCTGGGATCGAGCCCCGCATCCGGCTCCCTGCTCGGCAGGAAGCCTGCTTCTCCCTCTCCCACTCCCCCTGCCTGTGTTCCCTCTTTCGCTGTGTCTCTCTCTGTCAAATAAATAAATAAAATCTTAAAAAGAAAATAAATAAAATAAAGGACAGTTGCAAAGCACTCCCCCTGAACCTTGAGAGTTTAGGACCTCTCTTTAATTAAGTTGCAGAACATCTTAGAAAGAAAAGAAAATGCAGAATTATAAATTTCTTAGCTATGATACTGAACAAAGTTTCAATCACTGATCTTTGACACTTTTATTCTATTCAGCATTTAAAGTGGTTTTTAAAAAAACATCCTTATCACTTGTGTTGTGGAGAGTCCAGTAAGTTTGCTCTCTATTTTAGAGGAAGCATTTTCTTTTGTTTAGCGAAACTTACTTCCTTTGAGTATCAAAGGGTGCACACTCATTTCTAATGCAAGAATACTTGATAAATAAATCTGTCTTAGCCTTATCCTTTCTCTTCAGAATCAGAAATATATCACACTGCCTCTTGGCCTTACCAGACCAAAGCCTTGGCAGGGGTTAGGGCCACAGTGACAACTAGACTTGCTATATCAACAGAAGAAGTATGGGAGTGGCTCCTGGATCCTGTTCCAGAATGGTATCTTTTAGCTCTCAGATCCTCATTCTCTACATTTTAGATTGTTGACCCAAATAATGGATCAGCAAACTATACCCTATGAGCTATATCCTGACCACTGCCTTTTTTTTTGTATGGCCAGGACCTAAGAATGACTTCTACACTTTGATGGAGGGCATACTAAATTTGGATACAAAGGAAGTTATATTTCTTGTTGGTCCATAAAGCCTAAAATATTTACCATCTGGCCCTTGATAGGAAAAAAATTGTAGACTCCTCATTTAAATGCATACAAAATTAAATAATAATACATTTAAGTAACTTTGAAGCACACCTAATTACTGTTTTTATTCCCACATATGCTGGCTCGTGAGATACTCTGAATGTGAAAGTTTTGTTTTGTTTTTATAAATTAAGTCAAAGAATTTCACAATCAAAATCAGGCTGGATAATTAATTGGCAGAGTAGATCTAAGAATTATACACACAAGAAAGTCATTTTGTATTGGATTATGTATGAGAGATTAATCCATCAATACAAATGACACAGTTCAAAAAATTTAAGATTCAGGCTGGGAGGGGCTGTTCTTGAAGTCCACTGAAGGGCTTTGAACTACTGGAATATATTGCACACTAGGGGGCAATCTTTCTAGCCCACTTTTCAAACATTAAAGTACATCCTGAATCCCTGGAAATTGCTAAAGTGTTGATTCTGATGTGGCAGGTCAGGGGCTCAGCCTGACATTCTGCATGTCTAGCAGGGGGTCTGAGGCTGCTGCTATGGGGTTCAGGAGTTGAGAAGAAAGACTCTGGTCCTTTCCATTGGCCTGCACCACTTTTCCCTTAAGCTGTGATGAAGCCTGACTACAGAGGTAGTGCTTTGACCTTGAGTCAAAATCATAAAAACCACAAACACCTGGACCAAGTTTCTGTTTTACTAAAACATTTTATAGCTCTGGCATTCCATCAGTCAGAGGTTGGTATGGAAATTATAAAGAACAGTTGCCTCAAACCGTGTATGTTTACCTCGCAGCCGAAGTGACAGTCTGATGGCTGTGCCTGTGAAATACAAATCCCTTATATTAATCAGTACATGTAAACAGACAAGTGCTGATGGAGAAAAAAAGGCAATCCATAATAACCATAGATAACTCACGTATCATAAGGTAAGCTAATTGGTATTGGGGTTATACAAATGTTCAGCCCATCTGTGCCTTGTAAGTACTTCAGTACACCACCTTCCCATCATGGCATATTATGCAAAATCATAAAGCTTTGAGCTTTAATATTATTCTGGTTTCTGAATCATACATTATCAGTAATAAAAGTGCTTGTAAATAAACTAGCAGATCAAATTAACTTCTTTTTCTTGAGAATTGAGTCTTTTGGCATACTTGCTTCTGATACTACTTTTGCGTGTTTAGATTTATTATACAGAGGGTCTTCCTCTTTTTCTCCTCCCCCTCTTTCTTTCCTCCTTCCTTTCTTGCTGTTTGCTTGATTCCTTCTACTTTTTCTCTTTTGTTTTCTTGGAAGGAGATTTTTGGAAGAGATTTCCTGGTATTTAAGGCAGAAAGACTTTGCTATATCTTATATTTATGTAATTCATGATGACAGAGGAAAAAAAAATTCAGTCTTCAGTCTTTTTTTTTTTTTTTTAGATCCACAGTCACATAAAGAAATGATTTGTGGAACTGAGAAGAATATGTCTATAACGCAAACCAAGAAAAAAGAATTTGATGTTATTTAATGAAGCAGGTGGCACATCTTTTTCAAAATCCCATTTTAGCTGGGCAGTGATTTGCAATGAGAGCTGACATGTTCATTTTTGCCAGGCTAACAAACCCAAGGCCTATTGAAAGTCAGGGTAGGAAAAAAAACAAAAAGAAAGAAAAGGAAAATCTTCTTTAATAGGCCTGAGTTTTTGTTGCAGAATTTTTGTTGCTTTCCCTTTAGAAAGTTAATTCTTTGCTCTATTTGTTACTACAGGCTTGTTAGTATAATAAGATCAACCAAACAGAAGCTTTGCAGTTACTTGTAAGAATCACCCTACGAACTAATGGTAAATGGTTATTAATGTGGGAGTGGAAAAGTTTGAGGCACTCTTCTTTCTGTAGTTATTCTGTATGACTTTTTTTTTTTGACCAAAAAATATAATAGGTTGGAGTAATCTGTGCTCAAGATTTCTGGGTTAAGCTGTAAAATATTTAGCTGTCATAAAATGATGAACATGTTTGGTCTATTAATTATAAGTGTCCCATCACATGGTCCCTCTACTTTGATTAAATCATGTGACTAATCAAGGCGAAACAGGAGATAACTGACCTTTAAAAGTAGTTTCACATTAAATCTATCTGGGCTATAATTCTTTCTCATTTTAACAGAACAGATTGCAGTACTTATGAATATTTTAGAGTTCTACTTAGACTTTTCTCCCTTTAGTGATAGAAAGAGCTATCCTGAGTTTAATTAATTTTTTTTCTTGGTAACAAGCATGGTCCATGCATCTAGGTAGAGGCAATTCACACAATAACTAATCCTACCTAATGCACCTGTAGGTAGGAACTGTTTAGAGCATTAGATGTATCAAAAGTGACTGAGTAATAAGGATTGTATCTGATTTGGGGCTGAGATGCTAAGACCCTTGTCTCATAGGACAGTTGCTTCAAATGGCACTTGAGGGCAAGTCTGATGGTGAAGTACTATTCTGATTTCTAGAAGAATTATGTAATTCTGTGGGGGAACCCTGCTTCATATCCATATTTTAGAAAAATCAAACAATACTCTAGACCCTTATTATGTTCTTTTATACTGCATTTTTAAAAATTAAATGCTAGAAAGTAACACAGGAGTGTTAGCTTCAGTTTACCTTGTAGAATGTCGCTGAAGCAAATAAACATGTGCTACCAAAATGAGCCAGTAAAGCAGTTCTAAAAGTATTCTTCTTGGGGGACAGTTATCATGGGGTTTGGATAGTTCAGCATGTTTTCTCTCAATTATTTATTTTATTTATCTTTGTGGCTCCTAAGAAGGAGGAACAGAAAACTCAGATGGACAAATGGATCTTTTCTCATGATAAATTCTAATTTGGTCTGGAGTGTAGGAGAGAAGGCTGCAGCAGAATATTGGTGCTTTTTTTTTTTTATGTTATGTTAATCACCATACATTACATCATTAGTTTTTGATGTAGTGTTCCATGATTCATTGTTTGCGTATAACACCCAGTGCTCCATGCAGTACATGCCCTCTTTACCCATCGCCAGGCTAACCCCCCCACCCCCCTCCCCTCTAGAACCCTCAGTTTGTTTCTCAGAGTCCATAATCTCTCATGGTTCATCTCGCCCTCCGATTTCACCTCCTTCATTTTTCCCTTCCTGCTATCTTCTTCTTTTTTTTTTAAACATATGTTATTTGTTTCAGAGGTACAGGTCTGTGATTCATCAGTCTTACACAATTCCCAGTGCTCACCATAGCACATACCCTCCCCAATGTCTATCACCCAGCCACCCCATACCTCCCACCCCCCACCACTCCAGCAACCCTCAGTTTGTTTCCTGAGATTAAGAATTCCTCAGATTTAAAGACATAGTCAAGTCCCAAATGGCAAAATGAGGTTAGGGTAAGAGGTGTACTCTAGTCAAGCCAGGCAAAACTAGTGTTGGGTTAGGTTAGAAATGGAGAAGCAGGCTACTCAGGAACATCCAGGTATACCTAGGTTGTCTGTTTTCCACTATCTATTTAAATAGACACCAAATTACAGTTATTGGTGGAGAAAGAGAAAGAGTTATACTTCAAAAGAGAAAGTGTAATTAAGAATTCATGTATTAGAATATGTGAGGCGTGTTACTTGGGTGGTGCCTATTTTGTTGGATCATCCTGACAGTCATTGGCATGAATTGCAAGGTACCTCATTTCAGAGGCTTCCAGAGCCCAACCTACAAAGTGAAAGCAAATTCATGAGTTGCATCGTTTCATCATATGAAACCTGTTATATGAATTGACATTTCAAATGAAAGTCTCCTGTATCTGTGAATTTTATTTGATAATAACTGTTACTCTTTGTTTATATTTAATGACTTTCCTAGAAATTAATGTTTCTGTTCTCTATGGCTTGTCAGAAACAAATAGCCTTTAAAAGGGCAATTATGTTGCAGATAGAAAATGTGTACGTAAGATTCGTTTAGGATGGTTGGACTGATAGTTCTAGGACGTGTTTATTGAAACATTTTGGTCATGGATTCATGTGCTCAGGAGCACATTCACATGGACCTGAGCTTGCAGAGCTATGGTTTCATAAGAAAGCTAGAGCGCAAAGTGAAGATGAGCGCTCCAAGTATAGCGAGGATCCTTGCCTTCCCTTTCATTTTATCATCACATGTTCTGTCTGAAGAGTCACCACCTGATACTCTGTTAATGGGTGAAAATAGTAACATTTTGCAAAGATTGTTTCCTACGCTCTATAGCTGTTTCTGGAATTTAGCCCTGTCTTTAACATAATCCTATATTCTTCAAAGATCTGACTTACCTTATGCTCCTCTGTTTTCCTCGTGTTATCTCAACCTATTTGTTTGATGATGCTGAATTATATTTTTGTGCATCCAAGATCACTTTCACATGACAGATCACTCTCACATTGGAATATAACTGCTCCTAAGTTCACGAACAAAAGAAATTCTTTATAGCAGACATAATTGACTCCAGTGGAATTTTACCATTACTGCCATCTATTCCCTTCTGTGCAGTGAGTTTTCTCACTTTTTAAAAAAATTTCTGTTTTGATGATTTTTAAAGATTTTACCTTCTGAATACGAATCCTTGTAGACTTCTGGAATTTTGGCAGGTGAGTTTCATAGGTAGATATTTTGAACCGAATTCAAAGCTTTGGGAAATGACCTGACCCTGGAATTGCAGCGTAGGCAAAGTGGTGCCATGTTGGGTCCTTAGTGGGTTGTTGGTGATCACAGTGAAGTTTTCACTGGAATCTATTCTTTATTAAGACACTAACACTGATCGCATAGAATTATAATGCCTAGGAAAATGAATTCACCTGTAGGACATAGAATCCAACCCCTCAGGTCTTTCAGTAATTTAAATTGGGGTGATTGTCAAGGAAATGAAGTGGACAAGACATCATCTTCACTGAAGAGCCATATTTTACCATCGTATTACATAGCATATTACAACTTCTAATACTGTGTTAAGTGTTCTTTATCTAATTATGTTTTTGAATTGAAAGATGGCATACCATTCACTGTTTAATATCTACACAAATACCGAAAAGAATAGATGGCTCAACACCCAGATTTTCACTTCTTTGGCATTTCATTTGAAATATGATGCTCATTATTAGCTATTCATACTGTGACATGTCACATTTTCTTCCAAAGACAGTCTTTTCTTTTCCTTCCACTCCTGTGCACAGTGTTGTTAGTTGATGAAACAATGTTTAAGGGAGTCCATTTTTAAGTCCATTACTTCCATAGCTTTATCCTTACGGAGCTCATAAATTAAGTTTTCTACTGGTTTGCATTCTTCTTTAGGTTGACCTCCACACACGTGAAGGAGAATCACTCAATCCTGTGACTCTGTGAACAAGGTTCTTCCTGACTCACCTGATGCTCTGAATTATAGCAACAACTCCATTAGAATAGCATCACCAGTATTTAAGATGCTATTAAATTGCAGGCACTTTGTCAATTGCATCTGAAGATAGCTTCTAACTACCGAACTAAGAGTGAAGTGTATAAACAGTATTAAACAACCAAACCCTGCCATGTCAGAAAAGAAATAGTTGTTTGAAAAACAGTTCACATGCAAAAAATGTCCAATATAATGTGAACCGGTTTAAAAACAGGCTCTAAACTAGTTGAAAATATAAGCTATGATACAAATGCATATGAAATGTTTCTCTAGACTATTCTCAAGGAAGAAAAATGAAAGGATAATTATAAACAGGTAATGAAGTGGATAGGTTGTGATCAATGAATTTGCTTATCCTGATGAGAAAATACAACTTCTATCTTCATGTTTGGGTAGGAAAGCTCCCCCCCCACCCTTCCCCCCCCGCAGTGAAGCACCTAACGTCTTACATTTGCATTAGGATTTATGGCAAATTTATTTGTTCACCAGTTATTCTGAGAATAATGGGTCCTTTTTTTAATGGCCTATTTTTTAATATCTCCAGTTCTTTGCCACATCAAGAATCATTGCAATGGTGCTCACCAGCCATGTCTTTCTTGTTACCTAGTGTTCCCTGTTACACGAGCAATTGTTCTGCATGTAACCATGCAATGCCAGACATGGCTGTCAGATGAATTCTGGTAAAACTCAATATTGCAATGATTTTTGTTTTTTGACCAGCATCTGAAATCTTTTCTTGTGTTTGGCAAAACTAAAGTTACATAAATTATGGTAGGAAGCAGAATTCTACCTCCCATTCCTACCAGAGAAACAAAAAGGCTAGATGCCTGCTTTTCTTGACTTCTGGCATCTAGAGCTCAGTCAAACAGGTGCTTCTGCCTGGAATTTAAATGAGGAATGAGAACATAAAAAATAGGGATAGTCTAGAGGAGCAGTTCTCAGAGCATTGTTCAGGAACTTCTGTGGGTCCCTGGAACCCTATCAGGGGGTTCACAATATCAAAACTAATTTCATAAAAACATTAGCACATTATTTGCCTTTTTCCCACTGATTTTATCATGAGCATACAGTGGAATTTTCTAGAGGTCACATGACATGTGATATTGCAACAGACTGCTGCAGAAACTAGGAGAATCCAGCTATTTTTAATGGAGTTAGACATGGAAGAGATTTTTTAAAAATGTAAAATAGTATTATTTTCACTAAATTTGTTTATTTTAGAAAATACAGTTATTAAAAATATTTGTGCTAGGGGCCCTGGGTGGCTTTTCAGTTGGTTGAGTGTCCAACTCTTGATTTTGGCTCAGGTCATGATCTCATGGTTGTGGGATCAAGCTCTGTGTTGGGTTCTGCACTCAGCATGGAGTCTGCTTGTCCTTCTCCTTCTGCTCCTCCCTCTGCTCTCTCT
>NC_138369.1:69117446-69203539 GCF_054177405.1 Leptonychotes weddellii
TCTCTCTTTTTCTCAGCTTCTTTATTTTCCATCATTTGGTCTTCTATATCACTGATTCTCTCTTCTGCCTTATTTATCCTAGCAGTTAGTGCCCCCATTTTTGATTGCACCTCATTAATAGCCTTTTTGATTTCTACTTGGTTAAATTTTAGTTCTTTTATTTCTCCAGAAAGGGGTTCTCTAATAACTTCCATGCTTTTTTTCAAGCCAAGCTAGTATCTTTAAAGTGATGATTCTGATCTCTAGATCCGACATTGTACTAATGTCCGTATTGAGTAGGTCCCTGGCAGTCAGTACTACCTCTTCTTCTTTTTGTTGAGGTGATTTTTTCCATCTTGTCATTTTGTCCAGAGGAAAATAGATGAATGAGAGAACAAAATGCTAACAGGGTAGCAACGTCCCCAGAAAATGTACTCTAAACAAGTCAGAAAAGACCTGAAGCCGGGGGAAAAGAAAGGGAAAGAAAGAAAAAAGAAAAAGAAAAAAAGAAAAAGAAAAAGAAAAAGATAAAAACAAACAAAAACAGAACAAAACAAACCAGAATATGATCAAATATGATCAGGCTGGTATATAGATCAGTGCCACACACTAGATTTTGGGTGTATTTTGGTCTGTTAGAAGAAAGTGCCTCCCAAAATTTTAAAGAAAGAAAAACTTATATATGTACAAAAATAAGAGTTGATATGATGAAGGGATGGAATATGACTATAAAGATGAAAATTATAAAAAATTTTATAAAAGGAATTGATAAGTTTGAAAAAACAAAGAAGAGGATTAAAAAAAGAATAAAAAGAGAATGTGATCAGGCAGGAGACTAGAACAAAGCCATACACTAGAGATTTAGGGTATATTTTGATCTGTTAGAAGAAACTGTATCTCAAAATTTTAAAGAGAGAACAACTTATATATATATGCCAAAAACAAGGGTAACTACTATGAAGGGATAGAATATGACTCTAAAAATGAAAAATAAAAATGTTTTTTTTAAAAAGGATTGATAAGATGTTGGTTGAAAAACGGAAAAAGAAAAATTAAAAAAAAAAAAGACAGTTAAAAATTAACTTTGAAAGACTAAAGAATCATGGTAAAAAAGCCACGGATTCTCTGTGCGTTATTCCCCTAGCACTGGAGTTCTGCCATTCTCACTGATTAGTAAACTTGGTCTTGGTTGGCTGTTCTTGCTGGTCTTCTGGGGAAGGGCCTGTTGCCGTGATTCCCAAATGTCTTTGCTGGAGGCGGAATTGCCCCGCCCTTGCCGGATCAGAGCTAAGTAATCTGCTCAGGTTTGCTCTCCATAGCTTTTGTTCCCTGCAAGCTTTCCATTCAGCTTTGGAGGCCGAGAGTGAAAATGGTGGCCTCCTAATCTCCGTCCCAGAGGAGCCAAGAACTCGGGGCCCTGCTCCTCAGTGAGCTCCAGAGAAAAGCAGTCAGTCACTCCCGCCTCCCCAGTCTCCGGCCGCACTCTGTGCTCACCTGGCCTGTGACCGAGCATTTCTATCTCTGGCACCCGACTCCGTGTGGAGTCTCCAAACCCAGCAGATCCCTGCAGCGCCGCTCCTCCCAGGGGAGAAAGGGGAGTCTCTCTGGATCTGCCGCTTGTTGGGTCCCTGCTGGAGGAGCAGTGGCCTGACTGTGCCGCTGATCACGGTTTATGTCAACCCCGAGCTGAGAGCCCATGCCTCGGCTTCATCTCTGCAGCTGGCTTCCCTGCTCCGATACCTGGGAGCTCTGCCACACTCAGGCACCCCCAGTCTTTCTGTGACCCCGAGGGTCCTGAGACCACACTGTCCCGGAGGGTTCCACCCCCTGCTTAGCCACTGGAGTGACGTCCCTCAGCGGAGCTGACTTCTCAAAGTTCCGATTTTGTTCTCTGCAGCTCTATCACTTGCCATAAGTGGCTGTCGGAGGACCCCTCCCCCGCCGTCTATCCTCCCGAATATCACCTTGGATTCACTTCTCTGCACTTCCTACCTTCCAGTAAGTGGTCACTTTTCTGTTCACAGAGTTGTTGCTATTCTTTTCTTCGATCTCCTGTTGAGTTTGTAGGTGTTCAGAATGGTTTGATCCCTATCCAGCTGAATTCCTGAGAGGAGACGAAATCCAGGTCTCCTACTCCTCCGCCATCTTGGTCTGCCCTTTTTGATTGGAATATTATCTAAATATATTTTATTGGAATATGGGAGCATTCAACCCAGAATGATTGCTTTCTGTATGGATGCACTTTCTCTTTTTTGAGTTATCTTTGATATTGCTGGAATCCTCCAGTTATTTCCTAATAAGCCATGTATGGGATGGCAATTTCTTGAGACGTTTTGATTTTCTGAAAATTTCTGTAGATTACCTGCCCATGTGTGGTAGTTTGGTTCAGTTGGAAATAATTCTTATTAAGAATTTTGAAGTTATTTATCCATTCTTTTCCCAGGTTTTAGTGTTGAGCCAATTCTGATTTCCATTTTTCCTATGTAGCCATTTTGGTTTTGAAGTATTCCTCATGTATATTTTTGATGTTGTTTCTCTCTTAAATTTTCTCTAATCTTTCTTTATAGAACTGCTATTAATTGAATGTTGGACCTCCTGGTATATTTCTCTAATTTTATCTTTTCTCTGTTTTTCATCTCTGACATTTTCCCTTTGTTGTGGATATACCTCAAGTATATATTCCAACTCTTTAGTTGAATGTTTAATTTCTGTTCAATTCTAAATTAATAGATCATATTTTTATTTGAAGATTATTTCTCTCTGTAAAGTCTTTATTTTACCAATGTAGCTTGCCTGCCTGCCTGCTTGCCTGCCTTCCTTCCTCTTTGTGTTTTCTTTTATGTTCAAGTTTTTCTCAAATGTGTAATCAATTTGTCTCTTTGTAGTTAAGAGTGGCTAATATGTTATCCATGATGAAAGATCTTTGGACTTCTTCTTTAAAAAAATTTGTTTTAATTTAAATTCAATTTAGTTAACACATAGTGTATTATTAGTTTCAGGGGTAGAATTTAGTGACTCATTAGTTTTATATAACACCCAGTGCTCATTACATCATGTGCCTTCTTTAATGCCCATCACCCAGTTACCCCCATCCCCCCATCCTCCTTCCCTCCAGCAGCCTTCAGTTTGTTTCCCATAGTTAAGAGTCTTTTATGGTTTGTCTCCCTCTGTTCTTATTTTTCCTTTCCTTCTCCTACATTCATCTGTTTCATTTCTTAATGTCCACATATGAGTGAAATCATATGGTGTTTGTCTTTCTCTATTTTACTTAGCATAATACACTCTAATTCCATCCATGTCATTGCAAATGGCAAGATTTCATTCCTTTTGATGGCTGAGTAATATTCCATTACACACACACACACACACACACACACACACACACACACCCCACATCTTCTTTATTCATTTATCTGTCAATGGACATCTGGGCTCTTTCCATATTTTCGCTATTGTAGAAATTGCTGCTATAAACATTGGGGAGCACATGCCCCTTCAAATCACTATTTTTGTATCCTTTTAGTGTACCTAATAGTGTAATTACTGTGTCGTAGGGTAGTTCTATTTTTAACTTTTTGAGGAACCTCCACACTGTTTTCCAGAACGGGTGTATCAATTCCCACCAACAGTGGAAGAGGATTCCCCTTTTTCCGCATCCTCACCAACATCTGTCGTTGCCTGACTTGTTAACTTTAGCCATTCTGACTGGTATGAGGTGTTATCTCATTATGGTTTTGATTTGTATTTCCCTGATGCCAAATGATGTCGAGCATTTATTCATTTGTCTGTTGGCCATTTGTATGTCTTCTTTGGAGAAATGTCTGTCTGTGTCTTCTGCCCATTTCTTGACTGGATTCTTTGTTTTTTGGGTGTTGAGTTTGGTAAGTTCTTTATAGATTTTGGATACTAGCCTTTATCTGATATGTCATTTGCAAATACCTTCTCCCATTCTGTAGATTGCCTTTTAGTTTCACTGATTGTTTCCTTTGCTGTGCATAAGCTTTTATCCTGATGAAGTCCCAATAGTTCATTTTTGCTTTTGTTTCCCTGGCCTTTGCAGACATGTCTAACAAGAAGTTTTTGGGGACAATGTGAAAGAGGTTGCTGCCTGTTATTCTCCTCTAGGATTTTGATGGATTCCTGTCTCACATTTAGGTCTTTTATCATTTTGAATTTATTTTTGTGTATGGTGTAAGAACATGGTCCAGTTTCATTCTTCTGCATGTGGTTGTCCAATTTTTCCAACACCATTTGTTGAAGAGACTGTCTTTTTTCCATTGGATATTCCTTCTTGCTTTGTCGAGGATTAGTTGACCATAGAGTTGAGGGTCCTATTCCAGGTTCTCTATTCTGTTCCATTGATCTATGTGTCTGTTTTTGTGCCAGTACCATACTGTCTTGATAATTGTAGCTTGTAATACAGGTTAAAGTCAGGAATTGTGATGCCTCGAGCTTTGGTTTTCTTTTTCAACATTCCTTTGGCTATTCAGGGTCTTTTGTGCTTCCATACAAATTTTAGGATTATTTGTTTCAGCTCTGAAAAATATTGGTGGTATTTTGATAGGGATTGCATTGAATGTATAGATTTCTTTGGGTAGCATAGATATTTTAACAATATTTATTCTTCCAATCCATGAGCATGGAATGTTTTTCTATTTCTTTGTGTCTTTCTCAATTTCTTTCATGAGTGTTTTCAGGGTACAGGTCTTTTACCTCTTTGGTTAGATTTATTCCTAGGTATGTTACACTTTTTGGTGTAATTGTAAATGACATCAAATCCTTGATTTCTCTTTCTACTGTTTCATTGTTAGTGTATAGAAATGCAACTGATTTCTGTGCATTGATTTTATACCTGTGACTTTGCTAAATTCCTGAATCAGTTCTAACAATTTTTTTGTGGATTCTTTTAGGTTTTCTACATAGAGTATCATGTTGTTTGTGAAGAGTGAAAGTTTGACTTTTTTGTTGCCAATTTATTTCTTTTTGTTGTCTGCTTTTTATTTCTTTTTGTTTTCTGCTTGCTGAGGCTAGGACTTTCAGTACTATGTTGAAAAACAGGAATGAGAGTGGATGTCCCTGTTGTGTTCCTGACCTTATGGGAAAAGCTCTCAGTTTTTCTCCATTGAGGATGATATTTGCTGTAGTTGTTCATATATGACTTTTATGATGTTGAGGTACCTTCCCTCTATTCCTACATGGTGGAGGGTTTTTATCAAGAAAGAATGTTATATTTTGTCACATGCATTTTCTGCATCTATTGAGAGGATCATATGGTTCTTATCCTTTATTTTATTAATGTGGTGTATCACACTGATTTGTGGATGTTCTTTAAACTCCATGTATTTGTGGTGTTTCCAAATTTCTTCTTGTGGTTGATTTCAAGTTTCATAGTATTGTGGTCTGAAAATATGCATGGTATGATCTCAATCTTTTTGTACCAGTTGAGACCTAATTTGTGACCCAGTATGTCATCTATTCTGGAGAATGTTCCATGTGCACTTGAGAAGAATGTGTATTCTGTTGCTTTAGGATGAAACCATGCTAATCTCTGTATCATTCCAATTTTAGTATATGTGCAGCACCAAATCTTTGAGCCTCTGCTGCTATGAGCCAAATCACTTAGCTACATGGAGTGACAGGGCATCTTAGGTTCAAATTCTTAGCTCTGCTTTCATCTTTACCCCCTCTTCTGGTGATAGTCGTTTTATCAACTCCTTAACCATTTGGAGATTCTGTAATGTGAGCTATATTGCTTCCTGCTCTCCCCTTCTGCTGGTTTAGTATTCTATTTTATCAAGTCTGTTAAGCTTGTTACCAATTTACCCATCTGAAATTAGGCTTCCCTAATATGGTTGCTATCATTTATTCCCATCATTTTCTTAGGCCTTATAGGTTTTTGCTGTGTGTGTATGTACTTTCCTGTAATTTTAGAAATGTTTTAGGTGGTATTATAGTTAAATGAATGTATGCATATATACATATTCAATCTATTATCTTTAACTGAAGGATTTGCTGTGTACTTTGAGTCTCATTATCAGTTCTTTCCTGATTCTGTGAGTCAACCAATTCCCAACTAGTTAATTATTTTTTTTATCTGCTTAAGGCCACTTAAGCTGGTTTTTGTTGTTGCCAAACAAGAACTTTGACTGATACACAAATTCCTGCATTTTTACACCTACCAAAAAGGTCATATTATTTTATGATCATTATAATTTCACTATTTCCAGAGTTTAAATTCCAAAACTGTAATACATAGAATTTACATGTCACTTAGTATAATGTGTATGTGTGTACATATTTACATTTCTCTGTTTATTGAGATTTAAGTGTAAGTGTTGTTCCAAATACAAAAGGAATATTATCTCATTTCCTTTTTCTTCTATCAACATAATGATGGTCAAACAAATTAGCAATAGAAAGTTTTGATATCTGTAATCAAGATTAAAATTTTTAAACCAAAAATAATCATTTCCATGAAAATAATAAAACAGCAAACTACACATACTAATTATTGACTTCATTTAATAATTTACTTATTAGCATAAGAAAAAAAACTAAGGACATTTTGAAAAATATTTTTAAAATAATGTTAAATTTGCACCAAGAGTTTTTGAATAAATGACAGTTGTGGAACTGCTATCCTTTATGAGCTCAAGAATTATAATACTCATGGGTCAGGCTATGAGAGATGCTTCTTACACAGTAGAATATGAATTTTAAAAGGGCACTGAATTTGGCCTCATGTCATTGAAATAATGTTAGAAAGTCTCTATCAAATCTCTAGATATCCAGGGATTTTCATAATGGTAACCATAGCTCCATCCTGGGAGACAGTTAGGTGTTTTCACTTTATTCTTCTTAATTTCAAAATGAATGCTTTCAGCATTTGCAACTAACCTCCTTTAACAAGTACAAACTTCCAGTTATAAATAAATAAGTCATGAGGATGAAAAGTACAGCATAGGGAATACAGTCAGTAAGATTGTAATAACTTTGTATAGTGACAGATGGTAACTACACTTACTGTGGTAAACATTTTGTAACGTATGTAATTGTCGAATCATTATGTAGTACATCTGAAACTAATATTATATGTCAACTATACTTCAATTGAAGATTAAAAAATAGAAATTAAAAAGAGAGAGACAATTGTAGACTAAGATATGATTGGGGGTGAGGGAGGGGAGAATTACCATCTCTGTAATGTCTATCAGCCCTCTTCCCACACAACTACCCACAAAAATGAAAGCACAGCTTCAAGATAAGTTTTCTAGCCCCAGTCTTCTTCAAATAGCTTGTCATCAGTAATTTAGAGGAATTCTGAAGTTGCCAGTCTTTTGTAGAAGATCCTAACATTTGACTTTGTTTGCTGCTTCCTCAAGCTTCCTTTCAGCTTACATATTTTTGGCAGAAATGACAGAGAAGTGATGGTGTGTCCTTATCAGCTCATTGTTGTATCAGGAGGCACAATATCAGGATATTGTGTTCTCTCATTAATGGGGTGACGGAAGTATGAATTTTGATCACTTAGTAAAGATGTTATCTGTTGGGTTTCTCCATTGCAGGGTTATTTTTTTCCATTTGTAATTGTTAACTATTGGAGGATATAATTTGAGAATATGTAGATATTCTGTTTTTTCAAACTTGTATTCAGTAGTTTAAGAATCCATTGACAATTCTAAGCTAAATTTTTACCGTGGTGTTTGAAAAATATTTTCTAATTCTATATTTCCTTCTATACTTATTAGCTGATATTCTAAGTGAACAAGCATTTTCTTCCTATATATCTGTATTTATCGTTAGTCTTGCTGTTTGAAGGAAATCATACATAAGAACTTCCCAACATATAAATGCTTTATTTTTGCATAATGCAAAATAGGTCTTTTACCATACCTGTTGCCTGTTCCTCTTTTTATTTCTTTGCTAGCAATAAAAATATCAAAGTAAGTTAGTGTATACATGGCGAAGAACCTTTACAGCCCTGGGTTGGAATCCCAGCCAAATTTACCAGCTATGTAACCTTGAGCAAATTACTGTACTTTTCTTTGCTTCCTCATCTGTAAAGTGGAAATGATAAACCCTCCTCACAGGGTTGTTTTGAGTATCCAACTGTTTATTAAATCTATTATTTATCACTTATGTGTTTATTATCTATATCTCTGTCTACTTGTAACTATCTTTCTTCATCTCTAATCTATATTCTTGTTTCTGTATCTCTCTAGATGATAAATGTTCACTTCATGATTTTATAACAACAATAGTAATAGTGGATAACCAGCATTTGATATAATTGTACAAGCAATATTCCCTTTTCTCATACTTTCCTTTTTTAGAAAACTTCATTGACTTAGCTTCTAAAAAAGGAAAACAGAAATCTGGATTTTATCTCAAAAGGCCTTAGGGATATTCTCCTTGAGATTTCTACTGCATTAGTAGAAATACATCATAAATTGAGGAACACTGGGTTAAAATCACATGTTTCATTCTAGCAAAGTGTTTAAACCAGTGATTCTAAAAACTTCAAACCTTAAAATTGGGTAGATATAGTTATTGATATATATGTATTTATTGCCATTTTATTACTTGTTTGGTCACTGTTTCTGGAGATTTTCTCTGATCCTTTCTTGTCTTTGTCACTTTTGGTCTCTCCTTGGAACTCAGAGTCCCCTTTAATATTATGTGGTGTGTGTGTGTGTGTGTGTGTGTGTATATATATATACACACACACAATAGGATATTACTCAACTATAAAAAAGAATGAAATCTTGCTATTTGCAATGACACGGATGGAGCTAGAGAGTATTATGCTAAACAAAATAAGTCAGAAAAAGACAAATATGATATGATTTCACTCATATGTGAAATTTAAGAAACAAAACAAAAGAGCAAAGGGAAAATGAGATAGAGAGAAAGAGAAACAGAGGGGCAAACCAAGAAACAGACTCATAACTATACAAACTGACAGTTACCAGAAGGGAGGTGGGTGAGGGGATTGGGTTAAATAGGTGAAGGGGATTAGGAGGGCACTTACTGTGATGAGCACTGGGTGTTGTATGGAAGTGTTGAATCCTTATATTGTACACCCGAAACTAATATTACACTGTATGGTAACTAACCGGAATTTAAATAAAAACTTAAAAAAAAAACATTGAATAGATATGAAATCATGTTTCCTTGATGGGAATATAAGATTTCTTCTATGGCTATGAAAAGTTTGCTGTGACTCGCTTTGGACTCTTTCGGTGGTGTTCTCTGAATGTCTGCAAGCTGTTTGTTTTGGGTATTTGTTAAGTATAACGTATGGGTTATGAGGACCAATATTGGAGTCCAGTTGTGCCTGGGTTTGAATCCTCGTTCTCTAGTCACTTGACATGACCTTGAACATTTCACTTGAATTCCTGTTAATCAGTTTCCTCATCTGTAAAGCAGAGTAAGTAATCATACATATTTCATAAGGTGTTTGTGAAGATTAAACAAGCTAGTATATGAGAAGCCCTTAGAATATAGGAAATATTCATTATACTATTTTATTTATTTAGAGAAATTTGGTATAACAAACTATGCATATAGTGCATGCAGTTTGCATATATTTTGGATTATATATATGTTATTTGTAATAAATTATATTTCACAAAAATAAATTTGGAACTTGTTTTCTACCTGAGTTGGATATAGTAGCCCTATGAATAAGAAAGAAAAATACATTTTCCCATATATTTTTGGGTAATAATTGAACCTATTCTGGGATTGCCTAAATCTCTTTGGATTAGTGGTATCTAAGAAAAACTTGTGTGATGTTTTTGATTAACCTACTTTTAATTATTCTAACAGTAAGATGAATATATTTCTCTGCTCTGTGATTTAACATGCATTTGATTAATCAACAAAAGCCTCCAGTATAAAATGTCTGTAAACATCAGCAGTGCTAGATAAACACCCAATGTGACAGACATCTCATACTATTACTAAATATAATAAAAATTAGTGGGACATAATGTCAAAAGGGAAGACAAAATATGACACAATTAGTTTATTGTCATCAGTGTTGCGTAAAATTTATTTATGCAGCATGCAAGATAAAGAAAACAGCTTTTCTTTTCTTCCTCTTAGCTTAAACAAAAGTGTCTGCTACTCATTTTATGTTTAGGGCATGAATTTTTGTATCTCAAAAAATCTTTTACAACACCATGGTTGACTTTTTAAGAATAGTACTATTCATCTGAGATGAGAATTTGGATCAGGAGGGCTTTTATTATGTTGGACAAATTGTTTTTTTCCATTTTGAAACTCTTACATGTTCTGCTATCTTATCATCTGTGAATAGATGTCAGTGGGTAACTGCAGGACATATGGACACTAGGCTGTATCTTGTAGGAAGGGTCTCTCCCAGTGCCTAGAAATGACAGAAGTTACACATCTCTCTAGTGGTGATCATTTCAATAACATTCTTTTCAAATGTTAACTACCTATTGTCAAGAAATGAGCAAAAAGGAAATATTTATTTTAAACTTTACTGAAAGAAAATAATACACTGATATACTTAGTGGATGGAATTATATGGAAAGTGGGGTCTTCTCTCTATATTTTTTAAATTAATAGATGTTATTTTTTAGAGAAGAAGTCCACAGAAACATAGGTGGAGAGTAGAATTCCCATGTACCTTGTCACCCCCTTCCATTTTCCCTTATTAGCATTTTGCATTAGTGTGGTGGATGCATTTGCTGTAATTGATGAACCAAAATTGATATATCATTATTAACTAAAGTCTATACTTAATATTTGGTCTCACTGTTTTTGCAGTACATTCCATAAGGTTTTTTTTTTTTAAGATTTTATTTATTTACTTGACAGAGAGACAGCTAGAGAGGGAACACAAGCAGGGCGAGTGGAAGAGGGAGAAGCAGGCTCCCTGCCAAGCAGGGAGCCTGATGCGGAGACTGATCCCAGGACCCTGGGATCATGACCTGATCTGAAGGCAGATGCTTAACGACTGAACCACCCAGGTGCCCCAATAAGGTTGTTTTTATTTTTAAGATTTTATTTATTTGAGAGAGAGAGATAAGGAGGGAGAGAGAGAAGGTAAGCACGAGTGAGGGGGAGGGGCAGAGAGAGAGGGAGAAGCAGACTCCCCACTGAGCAAGGAGCCCAATACAGGGCTCAATCCCAGGATTCTGAGATCATGACCTGAGCCAAAGGCAGACACTTAACTGACTGAGCCACCCAGGCTCCCCTCTATGAGTTTTAATAAGTAGGTACAGGTATGTGGCAATCATTATATAGAATGGTTTCACTGCCATAAAAATCCCTGTGGTCTACCTGTTCATCCCTTCTTCCCTTCCTCCTCCTAAACTGAAACCAGAGTTTTGCCATCCATAGTTTTGTCTTTTCTAGAATGTCATATCTTACAGTACATGACCTTTTCAGATTGATTTCTTTCACTTAGCAATATGTATTTAAGTTTTCTCCATGTCTTCTTGTGGCTTGATATCTTATTTTTTAGTGCTGATTAATGTTCCAGTGTATGAATTCCACAATTTGTTTATACATTCATCTGTTGAAGGACATCTTGGTTGCTTTCCAAGTTTGGAAAATTATGAATAAAGCTGTTATAAACATTCATGGGCAGGTTTTTTTGTAGACATAAGTTTTCAACTTTTTAGGGAAGATAGCAAGGAGTGTGATTACTGGATCATATGGTACAAGTATGTTTAGTTTTGTAAGAAACCATCAAACTGTCTTTAAAGTGGCTGTACTGTTTTAAGTTTTCAACAGTAATGAATGAGAGTTCCTGTTGCTCCACATCCTCACCAGTATTTGGTGATGTCAGTGTTCTAGATTTTGACCATCCTAATAGGTATGTAGTGGTATTTCACTGTGTTAATTTTCCTTTGTATTTTTAATTTTTTTTACAAATTATTTTTATGAAAGGCAGTGTTTTCACTTAATGCCATGAAGGGGAGTGACTTAAAAGTGATGCATAGAGCTATGCCAGTCACACATACAGATATTATTTCTTTGTAGGACAGTGCTAAGTGGGGGAAATTCATAAAAACAAACATCCTTCTAAATCTTGATTCAATAGGTATAAAAAAGCTAATTTGACTTCAAAGAGGCTGAGTCCAAGATAAGGATTTTTTTTTTTGTAAGATTTTATTTATTTGTCAGAGAGAGAGCACAAGCAGAGGGGAGTGGCAGGCAGAGGAAGAGGGAGAAGCAGGCTCCCCACTGAGCAGGTAGCCCGATGCAGGGGCTCGATCCCAGGACCCTGGGATCATGACCTGAGCCAAAGGCAGCCGCTTAACCAACTGAGCCACCCAGGCGCCCTAAGATAAGGATTTTTTAAATTGTTATTTTCTTTGAGAGTCATTCACGTTTAGTATCAAAGTTGGAATAGCTTGTGTGACGTTAACACCTGATTCATTTTAAATTTCTCATGGTCCTAAAGTCATTAACTTTTAATCAAAGCATGTCACTGGAATTCAGATTAAATTTGAACATACAAGGAGGAGAGAATAGCCAAATCATTAAACTAGGTAAACAAACCAAAGTGTCCTATAAGACTGTTTAGAATTTTAATACCCAACAATTAGAATACTGAATGACAGGAAAATTCAGACCCTGCCTTCAATTGAGCACTACCTGGCTCTGGACAGTTAAAACAAAGCAACCTGACTGGTAAAATGGTGGGATTTGACCGAATTCTCTTAGGCAGGACTAGGAATTCAGGCTCATCTTGACCTGTGGCTCACTAAATGGTAAACAAACTGAAGTTAAACTCCACTCACAGAATTTCTTTAGGGTAAAAGTTTAGAAATGATAACATAAATAGCCTAAATTTGACTATCCTAATAGCATTTCCCATGCCCTTTCACATTAGCCTTTTAAATTTTTTTCTTCATAGCTCATTCTGCAGATATTTGCTGGGCAGTATCACCTACTGGGGCTTCAAGAATCAGGCACCAGAATCCTCTCTGCTGAGCTCCCAGACACAAATGTCTTCTGTTGGTTTCTTGATCCACTGATTGACCAGTAGAGAAACTCATTAATGCATATGTTCCTAATGGTCAGGTAGATCGATGTATCAACTGTGAGGTTTTGCACAATTTATTAAGTTTCTCTGAACATATTTTTTTACCTACTTTGTAGGTATAATAGTACATGCCATTCAGAGCCACATAGTTGTTGTTGTTGTTGTTGTTGTTTTCAAGATTTTATTTATTTATTTGACAGAGAGACAGCGAGAGAGGGAACACAAGTAGGGGGAGTGGGAGGGGGAGAAGCAGGCTTCCCGAAAGGGAGCTGGACGCGGGGCTCGATCCCAGAACTCTGGGATCATGACCTTAGCCGAGGGCAGACGCTTAATGACTGAGCCACCCAGGCACCCCTATTATTTTATTTATTTATTGTTAAATAAAACAGTATTTGTAATTTTTGTGTCTGGATTCCTACTACCACTTCCTTAGTAAAGAATATCTCCATTTCTTTCCTGGACTATTAAAATAGACTTCTGATTAGTTTCTTTACCTTTTATATATTTACCTATTTATATAAATTCTCTGCCTGTTGATAGACAGTCTCCACACTTCCACCAGTGGTGGTGGGGGTTAGGGAAGCAGAGACCAAGAGACAAAGGCAGAGTTCACCTGTGGAGGGAAACAAAAGATACTTCAAAAGACCTGCATGAAAAATGGGCAGATCTAAGATCTTATTCATGCTCCGGAAATATGTAATAAGCCCTCCCCACTCCAAACCTACTCCTGTATTTACAGGTGCCATTAAGGAAGGGAAAATGGAGTGGGGGAAACTTTGAAAACTGACAGCATTTTCCTGAAAGGAATTTTTTTAAGCTAAGAGGACACTACTTGACTAGAATGAGGTAGAAATATCATTAATTGAGAGCTTTATATTTCCCTGATAGTTAATAAAGAGTTCCTAAGAGGATAAATTAGTTCAGGAAATGTGAAGAAATATATTTTATCTTCACCTTGAATATGATGTTTGTGAATTTGCATCCCTGCAATAGACATAGAGCGGTGTCTCAGGGAATCATGGTCCTTCAGTTTTCTAGGCAGTGGAATTTGCCCAACTCTTCTGACTGATGATTGTTTCTTAGAAACCTTCATCTTTTACATACTGTCCTATTAAATATATCAATAAATTTAGAGTTTGCTAGCATGATAAAAGTTTCCTCAACATTCAGTAGAAAATTTGATAAGACAACCAACCATATCAGACAACACAAATCTGGCCTTCAGCTTTCCGACACAAGAACATAGTGATAAAATGCCTTCAAAATCTTTAAGGAAAAGAAACATGACATATTCTAGAGTTTATAATTAGCCAAATGGACATTCAAGTATAAAGGCAGCAAACACTTTTGATCATAAAAATTTTCTCAAAGAAACCAGATGTTAAACATTACCGAGCCAAAGATAAAGAGACTATGTTGGAAGGACTTGGGATGGCTCACAAATTCATTCAACTGTAGGTCGAGATTAATAATGTGGGAATTATGGTAAGAGAAAAGAATAATAGAATATAAAAACTCAGTCCCTGCTTTAGTTCTTTTCCTTCCTGCTTCATCATTGTACTCAAGGCCCTTTCCATATAAAATTCTTTTTTTTTTTTTTTTTTTTGTGAGAGAGGGAGAGAGAGAATCTTAAGCAGGCTCCACGCCCAGCCTGTGAGCCCAATACAGGACTTGACCTCACAACCCTGAAATCATGTCCTGAGCTGAAATCAAGAGTCAGAGGCTTAAATGACTGAGCCACCCAGGTGCCCCCATACTAAAATTCCTAAAATCAATGATGGTTTACCACTGAGCCTTTACACAAACTCTTCACTCTACCTGGGACAAGCTCACCCAAGTCCCATCATATATTCAGCCCTACCCAGACACTCACTCTTTTCCTGTTCCCCACCTCTTCATCCTAAGGACTCAGCTTCATCATCATTGTCTTCAGGAATTTCCTATACCTTCCTCTTTGATGTTTTTGCATGGCATCACTCACCACACTTATCGAACTGGAGGAGAAATTTCTTCTTTCTAACCATTCTCCCCAATCACTGCATTGTCTAAAAGACTTAGTTTTATACTTGCAGAAACAGGATCTGTTATGCTTATTTGTTTTTAAATCTCTAGCATCTCTCAAAGTGCCTAATCTATGGTAAGCACTCAATAAACAAATTGATGCACATCAGGATGTGAATATGGTTTTTAGTTCTTTTTCACTTCCTTTTGTCTTGTAATTACACACACACACACACACACACACTATTGACATGAAAAATATTTTACTTAAACCCAGATACATATTTTTTAATGTTAAGTAACACAGTTCACAATCTGTTTTGACTGGCCCAGATCAAGATTTTAGGTAAGACCAATGAATACTTTTTTGGTCATTAAGCTATGTCATTTCAAGTGATGATTTTATACCATTGAAAGATTAATTTTAACACATTTGCATAGCATACCATTAACTTGATTTATTATGAAACAGCAAAATTACTTAATTTGACCAGACACCATGCTGTCAGTAACTTGACAGTAATGATACTATTTTCCCCCCAATGACTGAGATTAACAATATCAATTTGCTAAGTTAATGCTTGTGTGGATATTGTCAATAAATAAATGAATGAATAAATTCATTGGATAAATGAATGAATAAATTCATTCTTGGATAAATAAAAGGCAGATTTTGATATCAGGACTACTGAATTGAAGAGTTCAAGTTTAACCAAATAAGTTACATTTCCAAACTATATGTATATATATATATATATATATACACATATATATGAAATATAATTATTTATTTTTTAATAAACATATATTTTTATTGCATATTGAAAAACATTGCATATAAAAGATCAAATATCAGAATAAAAGATGAAATCAAATTATAGAATATTATTATCCAAATGGCTCTTTTAGAAAGCAATAATCATCTTTCCATAATTGTTATTATAAAGGTTTTCACCTGAAGAACTCCTAGTATTATTATAATATCTTGATTTGCTAAAATTCACTTTAATGAATTATTTTTGAAACAATGTAATGAAGCTCTTAAACATATTTTATCATCTTTTGAAGCCTGTAAACATCATATAAATATAAGGAGAATAATATGTCTTTCAGGGGCATTTAATTGTCATTTCACTCCCTTTAAAATTAGAGGTAAATTTAGAGATAAGACTTTTTTTTTCTACTAATTTTTTATTTATCTATTTTAAAAAAACTAACTTTGGGGTGTCTGGGTGGCTCAGTCATTAAGCATCTGCCTTCAGCTCAGGTCTTGGTCCCAGGGTCCTAGGATCCAGCCCTGCATCAGGCTCCCTGCTGGGCAGGAAGCCTGCTTCTCCCTCTCCCGCTCCCCCCGCACCCCCCACCCGCTTGTGTTCCCTCTCTTGCTGTGTCTCTCTCTGTCAAATAAATAAAATAAATAAAATCTTAAAAAAAAAAAAACTAGCTTCAATGACTCTATGTTAAAACCAAATAAGGAACAGTTTGCTTCAGATTGGAAGCATGATTTTCCAGCTTAATGCTGTTAAGTATGCCAACTACACTCAAATTTTGGGCAAAAGCTCATCCTTTTCCTTGGGATTATTTCTTTGTTGTATTTGGAAAAGGAAACAGGTATCTTAGTCACTTAATCACTATTTAAGTAAAAACAATATGTACTTAATTTAGTTCTATTTTGGGGCACCTGGGTGGCTCAGTTCGCTAATTGTCTGCCTTAGGCTCAGGTCTTGATCCCAGGGTCCTGGGATCGAGTCCCTCATCGGGCTCCCTGCTTTGCAGGGAGCCTGCATCTCCCTCTCCTCCCCAGTAGTGCTCTCACTATCTCTGTTGCTATATCTGTCTCTCTCTGTCAAATAAATAAAGTCTTTTAAAAAAATTAATTCCATTTTGAGAAAAATATATAGAAATTGAAGAAATATTTAAAAAATTGAAATGTGTGAGTTTTTGCACCAACTCTTCTCTCTTCTTTTGTAATTGGAACTGAGAATCAGGGGTTTCATCCATACTGTGAGTTATTCTAATCAAGGTCTAAGAAACATACAGCCAGGAGCATAGCTCTCCCACAGGGTGATGTGATGTGTGGAGAAATAAATGGTTAATCTTGTAATGCCCAGGTTATGAGCAGAAGGGACTAAAAACAAAACTAGGAAATTTCTATGAATTTGATGGTCAAGTTTCCACCATTTACAAAGTTCTTCTAAAGTATGCATAGATGCACCTTGATTTAGGCTTTCTGAGTGAATCTAACAGAACCAATTACCCACCCCCCAATGTATAGCAGGGTGCCTATTTAGCTATATCTATTAACATTGATGTTTGCATATCTTTGTCAATGGACATTTACATAAGTAACATGTAGGATTGTTTATTTACATTGCATATAATGACATAGTAATGACAGAGGAGATTTTTTTTTTTTCCTTAAGCAGAATCCTTTGAAGGAGAGACTTGCTTATGGTTAGAAGAATACTTTAACTTATTTGCAGTAGGAAGTGAAACCCCCAATGAGCATACTCACTGACCAATAGGCTATCTTTTAAGGAAGAGGAGGTACTCCATTAATTAGAGGGCATTTGTTTTGCTAGACAACAATATGAATGTGGTAGGTAAGTGTGGGACCAAGTTGAAACACAGGACACTAAATGGCTGAGAATGAGTACCTCAGGTGGCAGGGTATGTGATGAAGAAACTTTGGATACCTGCCTTATCTGATGATGACTACTGAGGTGGATTTTGTATGGGATTTGCTCTGTTTTGGTAAGCTCTCTTCTATGTTGCCCCGTGAAATCTTTGATATCTTTTTCATTCCTCCATAATGATTTTTGTAAGTAGAATACCTAGAAGATTTGTGAAGAACTGCTTCAAGGCTGGTGATAAGTGATAAAAGAATACAAGCAGAGATTGTTTAGGATCTGGGTCATAGGTGCATAGATTCTTACTCAGTAACAGGATTGTTATCCATACAATTTATCTTATAAGTGATGTTCTTGAGAAGTATTTTTTCACCAGGAAGTTTATTCTGGGGGTATATTCTATTTCTACCTATTCTTGCTACATGTGTGTATACGTTTCTGTAAAACACACATGTATTGCATCTTGATTCTCTTACTCTTGACTAAGACAACCCATGCTCTGTGCAAGAAAAAACAAAACATTAAGTCCTTCAAATTTGTTTGAATAAATGGAACCAGAAACATAACCCCCCACCGTCTGTACTCAGTGTTTGAAAAATATGTACTACACGGAACCAGAATTTATACCTTAAAGATTCCTGAGTTCCCACACATCCCTTGAGGTTTTATATTTGAAAGTTCTGCTTCAATTTTGATTGGGATTGTACTGAATCTATAGATCAATTCAAGGAGAACTTATGTCTTAACAATATTGGTCTTCTAACCCACGAACAAGGTATAACTCTTATTTACATCTTCTTTAAATTCTTTCAGTAATGTTTTAGTTTTCAGTACATAGACCTTTTTTTTTTTTTAAAGATTTTATTTATTTATTTGAGAAAGAGAAAATGAGAGACAGGGAGCACGAGAGGGAAAAGGGTCAGAGGGAGAAGCAGACTCCCTGCTGAGCAGGGAGCCCGATGTGGGACTTGATCCCGGGACTCCAGGATCATGACCTGAGCTGAAGGCAGTCGCTTAACCAACTGAGCCACCCAGGTGCCCCAGTACATAGACCTTTTGCTTATAATATTTATCATTATTTTTGAGGCCATCATAAATAATATTTTCTAATTTGAATTTCTTATTATTTGTTGTAGTATATAAAAATATAGCTGATCTTTGGTTGAGTCCATTACATCTTCTATGTAGATGATCATGTTGTCTGTGAAGAAAGCCTGTTTAATGTCTCCCCCTCCCCCCCTTATATGGATGACTATTCTTTTTTTTCTCTCTCTCAATTTACTTTCCTTATTTTATTTTATTTTTTTATGTGACTGCACTGGATGGAACCTCTAGTGCAATGTTGGATGGAAATAGAGCAGAATTTTTTGTGTGTGTGCCTAATATTAGGGGGAAACCATAGAATTTTGTAGAAACATTTTTCAGATTGAGATAGTTCCCTTCTATTCCTAGTTTGCTGAGTTTTTTTTTTTTTTTTAAATCAGGAATGGATTTGAGATGTGTCCAATGGTTTTTTGTTTTGTTTTGTTTTTGTTTTTGTTTTGTGAGCTTGTAGAGATGGTTATATGTTTTGTCTGGATTTCTTTCTTTTCTTCCAGTTTGTTAATATGGTAAATTACATTCATTGATTTCCATATGTTAAACTTAATGTGCTTTCTCAAGATAAATCTCATTTGGTTATGATATATTTTTGTATAGTGTTACATTCAAATTGCTAAAATTTTGTTTAGGATTTTTATGTCAATATTCAGGAGGGATATTGGTCTATAGTCTTATTTGTAATGTTTTGGTATCAGGGCAATGCTGATCTTACAAAATGTGTTAGGAATTATCCTCTTTAATTTTGTGGAAAAATTTGTATAGACTTGGTAGTATTTCCTTCTTAAATAAGTAAAGACATGTTAGTCTGGAATTCTCTGTTTGGGAAGGTTTTTAACTATAATTTGGGGGTGCCTGGGTGGTTCATTCAGTCAGTTGAGCATGGGACTCTTGATTTTGGCTCAGGTCACGATCTCAGGATCCTGGGATCAAGCCCCAGGTTGATCCTATACTCAGCATGGAGTCTGCTTGTCCCTCTCCTCTCCCCTCTGTCCCTCTGCTCTCTCTCTCTCAAATAAATAAATAAAATCTTTAAATAAAATAGACTACGATGTGAATTTCTTTAGTAGATACAGGCCTTTTTAGTTATCTGCTTCCCCTTGAGAGAGCAGTGATATCTTGTGTCTTTCAAAGAATGTGTCCATTTCATCTAAGTTGTCAAATTTATAAGCATGGGCTTGTTACAAATACTTATTATCCTTTTAATAATGTCTTTAAAATCTGAGAGCTGTCACCTTTCTCATTTCTGATATTGGTCATTTGTGTCTTACATTCCCCTTTACCCTCTGATTAGTCTGTCTGGAGGTTTATCAATGTTACTGATCTTGAAGAACCAGCTTTTAATTTCATTGACTTTTCTCTGTTTTATTTTTTATTTCATTCATTACCACTTTTATCTTTATTATTTTCTTTCTTCTCATTTTGGGCATCATTTGCTCTTATTTTTATAGTATCTTAAGGTATAAAATGAGGTCACTCACATGAGATGTTTCTTCTTTCTGGATAGAGGGGTTTAATGCTTTAAAGTTTCCTCTAAAGCAGAGTTGCACAGCAGAAGCATGCTGGGCCCATAAAATTTCCTCTAAGTACAGTTCAGTGACACTTCACAAGTTGTGACATATTGTGTTTCATTTTTGTTCACTTCAAAGAATTTTCTAATTTGCCTTTTGAATACCTTTTGACCTATTGGTTATTTAAAGTGTGTTATTTAATTTCCAAATATTTGGATATTTTTCTACCATCTGTATGTCATTGATATCTGATTTATTCCACTTTAGTCAAAGAACATGCCTTGTATGACTTGAATCTTTTAAGACTTACTAAGATTTGCATTATGAATGAGAATGTGCTGGTAAATGTTCCATATTTATTGGAAAAAATGTGTATTTTGCTGTTGTGTAGAAAGTTTATTTAAAATCAATGAGGCTAAGTTCGATAATGTTGCTCAAGTATATCTTTGCTGATTTTTTTCCTATTTTTTCTATCAGTTATTGAGTGATGGTATTGAAATGTCTGATTATAACTAGATTTGTCTATTTTTGCAGTTCATTTTTGTTTCATGTATTTTGAAGGTCTGTTATTAATACCGACATTCTAATATCCCTAATAACATTCTTTCCTACAAAATCTACTTTGTCTCTTATTAACAGCCACTGCAGCTTTCTTTTGAGTAGTGTTAGCATGATATTATAGGTTCTTTTCTTTCTTAGTACTTAGTACTTTAAAGTTGCTTCACTGCTGTTCACTTGCTTGTGTTGTTTCTGATGACAAATGTGCAACCATCTTTGTCTCTCCTCTGTACATAATGTTTTATTCTGGCTGATAGTAAGTTTTTCTCTTTCTCACTGGTCTTGAGTAATATGATTATGAAGTGCTTTTATGTTTCTTTTGCCTCAGATTTGTCAAGCCCCTTAGAACTTCACATTTATATTTTTTACCAATTTTGGAAATTTTTCAGCCATTATTTCCTCAAATATTTTTTCTGTTCTTTTCTCCTTTGAGGATTCCCAATTACATATAAATTAGGCTGCTTAAAGTTGTCCCACAGTTTGCTGAAGTTGTGTGTGTGTGTGTGTGGTTTTTTTTAATTTTCTCTTTTCTGTTTCAGTTTAGATAGCTTTATTACTAGGCTTCCAAGTTCCCTATTCTCTTCAAGAATGTTTAACCTTCTGTTAATTCCACCCAATATATGTTTTACATCAAATATTGCAGTTTGTACCTCTAAGAAGTTCAGTTTGTTTCTTAAAAAATATCTCCCATTTCCTTACTTAATGCTTTGAACATAGGGACTTCAATTATAATATTTAAATCTCCTTGTCTGTCAATTATAACACCTGTGACAATACTGAGTCATTTTTATGTACTTCCCTCACAATGGGTCATGTTTCCCAGCTTCTTTGCATTCCTAGTAGTCTTTGGTTAGATGGCAGATAGGAATTTAGTCAAGACCCTCTGTAGTTCTCTAGAGTCCTTTTTCTGTGCAACTCTCTTCTCTCTGGAACTCTAAATTGTCCTGGTTTCTTCAGACTCTTGCTTCCATCTCCTACATTCATTGAGATCATCAAGTTCTGCCTAGTTCTCTCTCTCTCTTTGCTATAGCCTTGGAACTCTCTCAAGCTGGGGCATTTATAGGACTTATCTTGTTTCTCATTTCTGAAGGATCACCATCCTTCAGTACCTGACATCCATTGTCTTGAAAATCATTGTTTCAGATCTTTTATCTTTTGCAGGGGGAGGGCCTGTTTCATATGAGAGCCGAAATCTACTTCTGATTTGTCTTTGTTGGAAGCAGAAGCCCACGTTTGGATTTTACATTTCAATCCTTTCATAGGAGTGGAGGTAGTCTACAAAATAGACCCTACAGGACTGATCAAGAGACATGAAGGAGTCACATGTTATGTGAGTCAAGATTATGATCTAGTTTATTAACCTTGAAAATATACACTCTCCCTCTGAAATCATTATTAGACTAGATTATACCCAAACCTACCTGAGATTACACATGGCATAATTTACTGGTATCACCAAAGGTATTAGAATGGGAAGGAATTTTCTTTCATGGTCTGTAGCCTTGGGAAGGTAGTTCAACCCCCTTTGTTCCTTCTGCGTAAATCATCAGATACATTGCATTTGAATAGTCCTTCAGAATATATAATGAATAATGTTGCATAGATCAAGGATAGGTAAAGTTGGCTGGCTTCTCCTCTGAGTTCTATTCATTTTATCTTTCGAGTAGCCTTGCTTTTTCTGTAAGCCCTATGCCTCTGGGGAAAGAAGTAATAGATTGTTAATCTTTCCTCTTTGATAACTGAGTTGGTCCTATTCTAAGTATCCAACTTCAGTCATTAATGACATGATGAACAAGAATTTACAATGCTCTGATCTGCTCTCTTCAGGTTTTGTTCTCTTCAATGAGCTAACAACAAAAAACAGTACTGTGGACTTTTATAAAAAAACTTTTATACCTATATTCCTTTGCAGAAAATTTCTAGCCATGGCATTTTCCTAATTATTCTTATTTTAACAATTTGTCCACTCCCACTGAACACATGCATGTGCATTCTTAGGGAACAAGACCATTTCCTATACCTCTGTCACCTGGCTTTCTATTGTCCCATTTAACAATTTTTAGAGAATTTTCTACTTCTAAAATATAAAAGCCTTCCAATTATGTTATAACCTAAGTGTTTTTCACCTAATTTTCATATTTTAAGTTTCATTGCTTCCTATTGGTAATTTAGACCGCAGAAGATTTTATTCCTGTTTTTAAACTTTTGAGTTCATACCTTATCTGGGCAAAGAAAGCTGTTTGCACAGATTTAAATTACATTTTCTATGCTATGTATCTAATACAGAAAACCTCAAAATTTTATACCATATTCAACACACCACATGTTAGCTATACTCTTAAAATATATTTTCATTGCTTTTTAATGGATGTACTATTTGCCTATCAATTTTATTATGAAAGAAAACTATGGACAATTTTTTTTCTGCAGATGTTATTAAATTAAAAAATGGGTTTATCTTTGAGATTTTTAAATATACATTACAAATCTTATATCAATAGTAGATATCTAAAAACATCTCTTCTTTATTTCATCAGAATGAAGCCTTTAGAGGTTTTTATTTTATTCCACAAGATCAAGATCCCAGGAAGACTACCAAAGACTTTTTAATGAGAGGCAAGATTCAGATGTTCTCAAGGGGGAGATGTAAAACAGTTTTAGCTATTAAAAGATAATATCAAAGAGAGCACAAGTGCATAACCTGAAAAATGGATCAATTAGGAATCTATTGTATCCTTGGTAGCAGGAGCACTTCAATTAAAAAATTGAGACCATGGCTATTAATATTATTAAATGTAGACAACAAAAGCTGTGATACATTTTCATTTACTACTGTAATACCCAAGGGCCAACTGCAGCTAGCATATAGGTCATTTCCTCATGACCACATGAATTCTCTAAAAGTAGCTTTGATCACAAAAAAACTTCATCCTTTTGAAGAGTTTTCTTGATTTGTTTAAAGCTTTGACCTCCCTCCTGCATGGTCTAGAGTATTTATTGCCAATTTGCTGGAGAAGAAGAGAGAAGTCTCTTCTAAATGTTATAATTAGGATACATATCTATCATACATATATGCAAATATGTATATATATTTTTTCCAGGACTTTATTTATTTATTTATTTAAAGATTTTACTTATTTATTTGACAGAGACACAGTGAGAGAGGTAATACAAGCAGGGGGAGTGGGAGAGGGAGAAGCAGGCTTCTCGCTGAGCAGGGAGCCCGATGCGGGGCTAGATCCCAGGACCCTGGGATCATGACCTGAGCCGAAGGCAGACGCTTAATGACTGAGCCACCCAGGCGCCCTTTCCAGGACTTTATTAGCTTACAGTGAGACATTATTAATACTAGACATCAGAAAATTCTGTTAACTCTATCTTCCAAGTTGATGGATAATCTGATCACTTTTCATCACATCTGTTATTACCATACCAGGCCCAGACATCATCATCTCTCCCTGGATTATGCCAGTAGCGTACTAGCTGGGCTCCCCTGCCCCTTTTTTTCTACCAAGAAGTCAGAGTGATTCTTTTAAAGTCATGTCCAGTTATGTTCCTCTCTACTTAAACCTTTAGTAGCTTTCCATTTCAATCTAAGTAAAAGCAGAAGTTTTGATGATCTGTAAGGCTTTAGGTGATTTTTCATGTTATTACCACTCTGGCTGCTTCCAAAATCTCTTTCCCAAATTCATTTGGCACCAGCCACACTGGTTTCCTTGTTCTTTAACACATGAGGCAAGCGACCATTGTGAAGCATTTGCACTAGCTCTCCCTTCTTCCTGGAATACTCTCTCCCTGAAATGTTCTCAATACTACCACATTCACCTATGATATCTGAATCTTTGCTGAAATGTCTACCTTCCAAAGGAGATTTGCATTTGCCACCCTATTTAAAATTGTCAATCTCATCTACCTCCAGCACTTGTCCCTTGAATGGTCTTTTCTTTTTCCATAGTAAATAATAGGTACTTAATTCATATTTTTAAAATGAAGTAGATGCATTAATTTATCTCAGTGATGTTGCAATCAATGCTTTGTATATTGGAGAAGGCAAGCCAGGACAAAAGATTTACTTTACATTTATAGGACAGGTAGTCCTTTATGTAAATCTAATTTCTACATAGACTCCTTTATTTTGATTCATTAGCATCATTTTAAGCAAATGCATTTATGAATAATGAATGATTTGTTATACATCTTAGATTAGATCATGCATACACAGGATTTGTATTATTTAAGTAAATTTATTGAATTCACTGGGGTGGGTATGGAGGAACTGATAAAAAGTATAGTTGCACACTTTGAATCTAGTTTTAATTATCTATCTGTCCTTAGGTTAGAGTGTGAACTCCATTTCTGTATACCTAAATAAGATATCCTTCTTCTAGTCAGGATGAGCCATAGAAATTCTTAATAACATAAAGCTTCAATAGCCACTGTTTTTGTATAGAAATGTTGGATGCTGTTGTTCTAAAGGAAAGAAAAATGGATTATAAATATATCTCTTTTAGCTTACACATCCATGTTTTAATTAGACTGGACCTCAGTATTAGGAACACAGCTAAAGCTTTGCTTGAATATTATTTATTTGAATTGATTTCTGTTGCTTGAAAGGAGTCCTAGAATGCCCTTTGGTATGTAATGAAGTCAATGATTACACTTCCATGAAACAATTTTAAGGTTTAACAATATTTTCCTTGTGTAAAGTGGTTTTTAAAACAAAACATTGTTTACTAACCTAGAACACTTGACAATATTTATCTAATCTGAATGTTAGAAACATTTCACACTTGTAAAAATAGTTACTGACCTTGAAGGTAAGTGAATTCTTAGTTTGTCTTACCAGCATTTTTAATACATGTTTATTTTTCACTTACCATATTTAGGAAGAAGGGTTGGAGGAACTGAAAGCTATTGCCAAAATGCTCTTAAAGTCTATTTTGGAATTGTTTTATTTTTATTTTTCCATTCCAAAATGTAATGGTGATTACAGTATGTAGTCATACATGATAAAAAAGTTATATATGCAAACAATTGCTTAAAAACATCCAAGTATAATGGCCTTAATTCTAGCTATGGAAATGCAACTGTGTGTGAACAAATACAGTTTTACTCTGTCGTCATCACTATTACTAGAGCATCTGGGTATCATTACAGATCTAGGTGGGGTACTCCGGGTTTGTGCCTTAAGGTCACCTTCTCAGTAATATTTCAATGCCTCATACTTCCTATTCCCATTTGTTGTTTGAATAGTAGGAATTCTGGTATTTTTAATGCTTTCTCTTCTTTCATTTATTCAACAATTATTTAGCACACAGTCAAATCTGGGTATCACTTGAAATTCTTATATGTTTAACTCAAGTCCCCTCTAGGTAGTAGTTTCTTGGTCATAAGTAAGGTCACTTCCAGATCAGTGCTTATCAATAGAGTTTTTTGTGATGATGGGACTGTTCTACATCTATACTATTCCATATGGTAGCCACTAGCCACATGTGATTATTGAGCACTTGATATGTGGTTAGTGTGACCGAGGAATTGAATTTTTAATTTTATTTAATTTAAAACAATTTACATTTAAATTTAAATAGTCATATGTGGCTATTGGACCTCTCAGGCCAGGATATTATTTCTACAGGGTTAATAGACCCTACAAGGAATTTAGACCAAAATGGCTATGTTCTCTCTCCTTCAGCTCTTGGTCTCTGCTTGATTTGGGCCATTGCAGGTCCCTTTGAAGCTTTAGTGTACCACTGATTGTTATGCTAACTGTGGGTAACTGCTTACCCCACTGCCAGTCAGCTCCTTAATCACTAGTTCTCTACCCACACTGTTGCTGGTGCCCTTTGACCCCTAGAGTGACCTTGGAGATTTTGGAGTCTGAACTTGCCCCTTGTTACTACTTAGTATTTATTGCTACCTCTTGTCTTCCCAAAGATACGGGTCAACTCTGGTCTGCCTGGAGAACTCCTTCTCTTAGCATGAGGCAGATTCTGTGGAACTTTTTTAAAGGTATCTGCTATTCCACCATGTTCATAAAACCAAGCAGGAAACCAGTTGGATGAGTTACATACTGGGTGTCATTTAAAGATTTATTCCAAAATTTATTGAAAAGTTTCAAAGGGTGTTTCCTGAAGCCTGTTGACTTCCGCACTAATTCTTGAATGCTGGGCCTTGTTCTCTTATTTATATTTAACTTGTTACACCGGTATGTAGGTATATTATTCAAGATGATATTCAGTATGGGTAGAAGACTGTCTTGACACCAAATTTAGAAACTTCTCTTTTACTTCTCCTTTTCTCCTATCAGGCTAGTAGGATGACAGATACTTCTAGGAATAGGGCATAAATATGTGGGTTTTGTGAGGGGGCACTCACTGGATTTTATGCTCTTGTGGGCCTTATCTGAGCTGTCTACATAAACTTGAGCTGTCATGTCAGAGCTTCTCAGGAGAGAATCTGTCCATGAAACATAGGCGCTCACCCCTTTTTCTAGCCAGCAAAATAGTAGTAATAATAATAATAATAATAATAATAATAATAAATCTTTCCTTTTCTTGTGTCAAGTTCTATGAGAGGGTGGTCCCCCAGCACTTCAGTTTGTGCTCCTGAAGATACAGTTTTCATTTCTACCATGGTTTCTACTTTCCCAGGGTGCATAGGCATTTGGTAGGAGAAGCTGATCTTAGGCCTGGTTACATGTACCCTTGAACTGTACTTGGAATCACTCCCCTCAGAAACCCAACTAACTAATCCGTTCTGTCAGATTTCTTCTTCACCCACGTGGATTTTCCTTTTCAGGGCCTCTTTGCTCCTCTCAGTGGCTGCCTTTGGTAATTAAAACTCCCAAAGCCCCAATCAGTTGGTTTGTATAAGTCTGAATCTAAATTGTGGACAAAGTTCAAGATCTTTCCCATAGGACTTGTGAGCCCCACATAAATCATTACGTATTGATGGGGGTTTAAATATTCCTGAGTTGGTTACAGAACCCTGTCTGCCTAATGTATCCATAGACCTCTGACGGCTGTTGTCCTAAACTCTACATGGTAGGGGAACAGGCTCTTCTGACCCTCACATTTGACTGAGCCAAGATGTTCTACCCTTAAAAAACTTTTAATAAAAATGCAAGTTACACCAAAAACCTTAAGCCAGAAAAGCCACAGATGTCATCTTAACATGAATATTCTATTAAGGAAGAATATGATGGGCCTGGATCATACCCATACCACATACCCAGTACATTTGTACTCTTGTCTTGAAGATGCTGTAGAGTGGTAAGGCAAGTACATTCATTCATTCCTTCATTCAGTGCTTTCACATACCTTGACTTACTTAATTCTGATGGAAATTCACTGAAGTGCGCAGGAGCAAAGAAACTGGGATCCAGAGAGGTCAAGTGACGCACTCAGTCAAATTATGTTAAAAATAAATTTTCCTAATGGAAACTGCTCCAAAATCACTCAAAAGAATGCAACTTTATATTTTGGGGCCCTTATTAACCTTTTATCACAAACATAACCCTCCTGATTGGGTTTCTTTGCCGTATGTTTCATGAGTTCCTTCATTTGTTTCTAAGACAGGAAAGTCTGATGAATTCACTGGAGGTCTTTTTTTTTTTAATATATTAAAGTATTTTTCCTTCATTTTTTATTGCAAATTTGAAATACAAAAGGAATCCGATCCAATGATGTCACACCTCCAATTGTTAGGCAAAGCAGATGCTTGACAGTCTGTGCCCCTGTGGCCTCAGAATGTAGTTGTCACATTTGTTCTGACACTTATTTTTCATTTTATTGGGAGGTATTGGTCTGACAGGGTTGCAAGAAGCAAGTTCAAAATAAGGTCTGCTGAATTGTCTTTGTTCCTTTCCCTTTATGGTCATTGTGAACACAAAGAGAATATGAGCCTGTGAAAGAGGCAGAGCATTGCTTCACCATCCTTGTCTGCCTAACTTTTCACCCTAACTGTTCTGGAGGACAGTGATTCCTTCCCCCCTTTTGCTCATTTACAAACATGCTGGCTGATGGTGAGCTCTGCTGATTGCTTTTCTCAAGGCCTGAGGTGTATGTAATGAGTGGAGACAAGAGGTAATGGAGAGTGTCCTGAAAACTGGCAGAAGAGTTCCTCTCTCTCCATCACCCGGTTCAGCTGAGCACCACTAAATGCATATTTACCTTGGGAAAGTTGCTGCTGCCATAGAAGAAATATGTTCAGTAGAGTCAGGTGGTTTTTCTTGCCATAAAAGGATAGTTTTAAAATAATGGCCTTCCATTAGCCTATAACTAAACTAGGTATGGTGTACATGCTCATGTGGAGTATATAAAATAAAAAAAAGTATTGATGGGAAAAGAGCAGAGTGGGATATTGGAAAGAGCTTTGGAAGAGGTGCCAGTGTTGCCTCTGGTTAGTGATGTTACTTTCGGATCAAGTAGAAAATGCTGAATTTGATTGGCTTACAGAACCTGTGTATGTACAGGAAGTGTGGAAGTATTTTAAAAACTATAAAACACTATAGGAAAAGATTAAGCTAATTACATTCACATTTAGGGTGTCTTATCTGGAGAACAAAGAGATATTGAGTATGCAACATCCTTAATTTTAAAATAATCTTTTAATTTGGAGGAACATAAGTTTAATAAAATAGATTATTCCAGGGAATAAAGTACATCTTGAGAATTAACTGGGCATTTTGGAAGCTACATAAATTTGAACAGTAATTTTCTAGATGAGGTTCTGGTATTCTTCTCAATTTGATGCAGCTTATGAATTGGTCAACACACAATCAAATAATTTATGAATGATAAAATCTTGGACAGTAGATTTAAACTCTTACAGTCAATTAGTCAGCAAAATGAATGCAGTGATCTTTAGGTGTTGAGGACTATATTAGGCAGTAATGGGGCACAAAAAAGAGATTACATATAATGAAAAAGACATTCTCTCAAGGAAAAGGCTTAAGTCATTTAAAAAGAAACAGATGAGACAAAGTCAACTAACAATGGTGAAGATGTAGAGAAATAAAGTAAAAATCAAGGTGAGCTGAAGCTTGTCAAGGAAAGCTTTTGAGGGGTGGCTTTTTAAAAAAGATTGCATTCTTTGATCTGCACTATTACCACAAAGCAAGTTTACTTGCACATGAGAACTTTGTATACTTTATGTGATTTTGGACATCTATCCATTTTCTAAATACCAAAATTATAAAAAAAAAAAACATAAGTCCAAACTGTATTAACTATGGATTCCTTAGCAAAATATTTTAGTCTAATTTTTCTCTTCTTCCATTAAAGGAGGATGTGTATGGGTAACTTAAGTTGCACAAAATCCTTCCACAATAAAGTCTGAGGATAATATACATATCCCAAGGAGTGAGGTAGAAAAACACAACATTTTTAGGATAAGGTTGTTCCAAAAAAGTCAGTTATTCACTTTTAGCTAAGTATGCAAGCTGCCCAGGCAGCTTTTGCCTGAAATGAAGTGTTGCTTTATAGGAGCTACCAAGGGCAGTGAGATAGTTTCTCCATCTTACTGCCCTTGGGGTGTGTCCACTGTCCAGAGGATAAAGCAGTGAGCATCTGGGCAGTAGCTAGGGTGGCAGGTCCCATGGTCCATAATGGGTAATTCTCCTGATATCCTCTATCCAATGTTAGCTGAGACCAAAGGCAAAGCCTCACTTTCCCTTATGCTCCTCCACTTCGTAAAAGGACATTTATGAAGCTTGAGTTTTGCCAGAGAGGAAGAGGCAGGTTTCCCACTGAGCAGGGAGCCTAATGTGGGGATCGATCCCAGCACCCTGAGATCATGACTTGAGCCAAAGGCAGGCACTTAACCTACTGAGCTGCCCAGGTGCCCCCTACATGTGTATTTTAAGTAGTTTTTTTAGAGATCTAAAATACCGAACTAGGATTTCTGACCCACAGAAGCTGAGATAATAAACATTGTTGTTTTCAGCCACTAAGTTTGGGGTTATTTGTTATGCAGCAGTAGTTAACTAATACAGATATTAAGGAGCATCTCAGAATATCTCATTGTTTGCTTTCAATACTCATAAAACTCAGGATGAATTTTTGACTATTATTTTAGATGACTTTCATCAATTATGCCAACTACACACCTGTGTGCTACTTCTTGCTATTATTTTCAATGTCCAAATCGAGTATAACTTGAGAATAATTTTATTTAACAATTTCTGGATGCACTCCACAGAGTATTGCTAAGGTAATATGATAAATGTTCCACTGAAAAACATGCAATTTTTTCTATCATTTTTGGACAGATAATTTATATTGGTTTTATAAATAGCCTTAATTCTTCAGGTACTATGCCATTTGCTTCTGCATAGTATATCTTTTATTTCCCCTGACCATGCCATAAGCCCTATTATCATGCTTCCTTAGACATAGAAAATGAGGTCCAGAGATTTGCCTTTTATCAAACGCATACAGCTAATAAGTGTTAGCAGAGTAAGGATCTGAACCCAGATATGACTAGTTCTAAAGCCTGTTAAACTATTTGTGCTGCTCAAGGACATTATGTTTTTGTGGTCTTCATAAAGCCCATCTTACAAAGCATTAAAAGATACTGCATTCAAGGCGGAGAGATTTCCTGGGACATGTGCTAGTGAATTTCCATGTGCAACTGATTCAAGGGTGCCTTCTTGGATTAGAGGCTCAGAGTAGTCCCTAGTTTTATTCCTTCAAGCATCACATATGCCATGAGAGTTCAAGTAATTAGTGCAAAGCCTGGATCCAGATGGAATTGTGCTGGATTCCTTGTCTAGCTGAAGTTGTCAATTCTTCTGAGAGTAATTTAAGAAATCTATTGACAGTTTCCTTCAGTTGAATTGTTTTAATGGTAAAATGCTTTGTACTCTGATTTTTTTCCTATTTTTTTTCTATCCATTTGTACTCCCCCTTGCTGTGATAAGTGAAATTTTCCCTGTGAAAAAGTTCTGCCTCATAGTCACTTGAAAACACCCAGCTATAACATCATTTTGATCGTAGACACATTTGAGAACACACAGTGTGTTCAGTCACCTTGGTAAAGGCCCTCCCTGAGAAAATACGAAGTTGTGTTAAACACAGCCTGGACCAATATCTCCATTACATGTTTGGTCTTAAGGATTCTAGAATCTTATACTTTCAGAATTCATAAAATTCCTTTGTTTGACATGTAATCATACAATGTGATGTAAAACTGCTGCTTTCTAAGAATTTCAAATGAAGTTTAAAAGGTTTAGTATCTGAAATTTTTGTTTCCCTGTGCAGAGCATATATATCTTGCCTTTTAGAAACCATAAGGAAGGCATGGGGCTGCTGTATCCAGCAGATACTACAGAGGGCATGTTTCCAGTATTCCAATCTTCTCTTTCCTTCCTTCAAATGTAAGGCACATTTTAGATTATCTGTTTGCAAGTTTGCTTATTGCATGAGTGTAGTATAAGCTACTTTTAAAATTTGTCTGGCATATAAAGACATAGCCTTACTGCCTTGTGCTTTTTGTGGAACATTATAAATGTTGTATATATTTCAGTCAGGATGCATCACTGAACTGCTGCAATGTAAATTCCACATGCAAGAGGAGCCTGCTGTTTATCGTTTATGGACCCCTTAAATTGCAGGGTTTATACATATGGTATGATTAAATATTAGCAAGTTAAGATGAGAATTATGGGTACAGAGCCAAAATGTTAATTATAAGGAGATCTTTATATTCAAACAAAAGTGGAAAACTGCAGTGGGTTGAACTCAGAGAGCCGGAAAGCTTGAATACACCCTCTCCCTCGTTCTTTAATATTTTCTAAAGCTAAAAGGCCCTTTCCTAGGAAATGAACTTTCTAGTTTTACTTTTGACTGCAGATAATTACTTTAGAATATGTTATGAAACTGACTACACACTGGTGTCTCATGAGACAGATAGGGTTTTAAAAGATAAGAGGATGCAATGTACAATTTGGGTGAGAGGTTTGAAAAAAACTGAGTATATTGTAAATATTTTTATTTTGGTATAAAGTTTTTTTTAAAGAATTTAGTTTTTTCAGAGTTATATCAGAAATATCAATATGAATTTATCACCTTTAAAAATATTGTCTAACTATATTATTAAATGGGCCTAAAGAGATGTCATCTTTTTAAAAACTGTCATTAATCATGTGGAACAACCTATTTGCACTCAGATTTTAGTTTCTCATACTGACCTTTACCCAAAAGAAACCAGAGTTCCTTGTGACAGAGAATTTAGGCTGATCCAGGACCTTCTTGTTACCAGAAAAAAACAATAGTAAAAGAATAATTATAAATTAAAAAATAAAGGTGGTGGTGGTGATAGTGGGATGTTGTTAAAATGATGGAGCCAGTTAAAGTGGCTTCCACAGTGAAGTTGTTAAATTTTAAGCATCATAAAGAAAACAATAATTCCTCAAAGCTAGGAGTCCCTAATAATCCTGAAAATTAGGCAAATAGTAAGTTTTTTAAAGGGAAGACAGCCATAAATTTCCAATAAATTATCATGTAAGGGTTTATATCAAACAACTTGAACTGTGCACATACTACATTCAAATTTTGTTAAACATCTAAAGTTAAAACCTGTAAAATGTTTGAACTTTCCATTGCACCTAGTTATTAAAAAATACTATCTCACATAAAAGACCATGGTAGGTTATGCTCCAGTACCCATGGTGCCAAAGACCCCTGTACTTTCCATGTCATTTGGTCATGAACAGTGTTGGCTTCCCTGTGAGGCTGGTTGTCTCATGATTCTAAGTGATCCTAAAATGGCTTCCAGCAGTTAAGTAGGAAGAGGAGAACCTTTCTGCCATTCCCGCTCCTCAGTCTGCTCTGGACAACTTCAGCCCCATGCTTGCTTCTAGGTGGCCAACAAGAGCCTCCTCTGCTTTTGCTCTGATTGACTTAGATTCATTAGGAAACACACTTGAATTAAGGATGGAAGCAGATTCCTCTGATTATCTGGAATGAATTTCTGAACAAAATCAGATTCTGGTAGGAAAAAGGATGGTGTAGCGGGTGGGTGGGTGTCAGCTAAGCGTGGCCACTACCAGCTGTAAGGTGTTTTTTAACCCAGATTTGGAGTAAGAAAAGCCTTGGCAAGTCAAAATAAGTAACATTAAGTTGTGATAGAGGTTAAAGGATAAAGTTGTAAAAATTATCATCAAAGGCACAGTAAGAATTATGTAGGATGAAAACCGAACAACATCGAGGGGATCTATGATGTGCAGTTTGGAGGGAAAAATAGGGACTTGGGAAAACCAGTTGTAAGGGTACAGTTATTATATGCCAGTTCTACTCAAATTATCCTGGAAAGTGTCCAGGTTTCTGTGTCCCAGTTACAGCTCTCCAATTTGTTTCCTACTCTTAAATTTTCTACTGATAAGAGTTGGTTGAAATTGATACAGTTAATTCCATTCTTGGTAAGTGCAAAATAACTGTACAGTCCCTGTGAAAGTATGTAAGTAGGGATAGAGATGATGAATAAACGAGCCAAAGTAATTCAATTTGATTATAATTATATTAACAATTTTTGTAAACATTTCATAATTTATGTAGATTTCTTTTCTGCTTCCTAAGGTGTTTTTAATCTCTTTGAAAATCATGATTTAAGTTGGAGGTGTTTTAATTGCTTAGGAAAATTATGATTAATATTTAAATTATTTAAAGTAATTTAATCAATTAAATATGATAATGTTTAGAGAACATAAAACTGTCAGCTTCATAAGCTAATCAAGAAAAAAAAGTGAAAGAGTATTTTTAATTCCCAAATCACTAGGTTTATAAATAAAATAGCAAGTTTTGTAAGTTGAGCTTAAGGGATTTAAGATAAAAAATTGTATTTAGATTTTTAATAGAAATTAAGTATAATGATTATAAAGGTTATTTTCCACATACACAGTTTCCCTTCAGACAGTACCTAGGATCAAGTTTGGCATGCTATGAGCAAGGATATGATTTGGGGAAGGTGAAAAATGGATGCCTCCCCCAGCAGGTATATATAACTGCATCTGTGTAACTTAGGACTTTGGATTTATCGACTAAGATGATGAGGATTCTGGCTATGACTCTTTGGTGGTGTAAATTATGGAAATCAAGGGACAATAAAAGGCCCCTGAGTAAGATAAATATCCCAAACCTCACTTCTTCCCTCTTTATTATGTATGTGGTGATAAGGTTAGAAAGAAGGAATTGGGAGGGGCTGAAGACTATTTTGCCAAAGTGGAGCTGGTAAAATCTTTACTATCTTCTTTTATTCAGCCTTGGACCAGGGTTGTGTTTGAGTTCATAGTGTTGATAGATACTGTGTTGTTGAGAAATGAATCAAGTATCTGTAAGTCAGCTGGCCTCTCCTTTTTAAATTGCCCTTAAATCCCAAAGGGCTCCATGTTTGACTGATGAGGATGGTGGAGGAAAGTTGGGGGTGGGGTACAATGGTGAGTCCCAGTACCAGTTCCTGATAGTTTGGCTCTTTACTGTAAGCACCTAAACCTATAGGTTTATCTCATGGCATTTAAAATGTACTTATAGTAGATAATGTTAGTGAAAAGATTATCTTGAATTCTACAAGCTTATCAAATATCTTGTTTCCAAGTGAAGGACGGATGGCAAATATATTATGATGTCAGTATGATGGACATTTGAAGGTTCTGCTCTAATAAAAGACAACCTTCTAAGCAACTCATGTGCACTTAGGTTGGATCAAAGGCCTTGAAACACTACTTAAAGTGGTTCTATTATAGAGCCTGAGAAGGCTTCATACCAGCCCAATTTCCCTTTAGTTTTAGGAGAATCCTTTCTCATTTGCTGTAGATATGGATCATACTGCTAACCAGATTAACACAGGTTGTCCATACTTTTATCAAAAGAGTGTGTTTCTTTGACTATAACAACATCGTAGAATTCATTCCTTCCTCTACCCCCACCTGCACTAACCATGACAACAATTTTCCTTAATAAAATAAAAACAGAAATTAAAAAAAAAATGACAAGAGCTGCTGATGGCCTGATCTACCATATTATGGCAATGGGAATAAATTCAGGACATATTTAGTAAAAAGGATCAACTGGACTTGGATAAGAAGGATAGTGTATTAGTCCAATTACTCCAAGAAGCAGCCTCAAGAATGGGATTGAACATGAAAAAATTTTATTTGAGGAAGGACCTTTGTAAGAGAAAATAGTGAGCTAAATGAGGTTGGGAGAGCCAGCAGATCATGATGCAAGTCTAACCCTAAGTGAAGGAGAGAGGGAGAAAGTTAGGTGCAAGTGTTCTAGATTAGCATACAGTCTAACAGAATTCCTACAGAGTTGTTGGGGAGTCCTCAAGCTAAAGTGGCCATCTGAAGCATCACTTGTCTCCAGGAATGGTTCTACTGTGTTATTCCTAATATCCTCCATCATGGGCTCAGTTTAAATGTGGGAATGGAATTTCGAAGTGCATCACTGATAGTCCTAGTTGGTAATCTGTGAGTGCTTTCTCTTGGTCACCATGGATGACATCAAGGATAACCCTCAGGTTTCTCACTTGAGCATCTGGAATATTTATTAAAATAGGGAGATACTCGAGGACATGAGTTCAGGCTTGTACTTGACTGAGGCACATTCAAGTAGACAAATTGGAACTCTGAACATATAATTTAAAAATAAGGATATAGAACATACATAGTACAAAAATGAGCAATTTGGGTTGGAGATAAAGATTTGGGGAAAATTATCAGTCAGGTGATAGATGTAGATGAGATGAGTGTCATGATGTAGAAAAATACAAAACTAGGATAATGGAAGGAATCCTCAAGGAAATGGTTCCTGACCTTGAAGGATGTGAAGGAGTTAGTTAGTAAAGAGGGTGGAGCAAAGGTGCTCAAGACAGAAGGGGCATCCTGTGCTAGGGTGTATGGGCAGCAAGAGCATTGTGCTTTCAAGGCTCTGAATTTCTTTCAGTGGAGGTACATATGGAAAAGTAGACAGAAATTACACTAGAGAAGTCCACAGTGCCAGGCCATAACAGGCTTGCTAGAGTTCGGATTTTGAATGATTTCAGGTCCAGGGTGACAAAAAATGTGCATTTTAAAAGATCGCGCTGGTGTTGGTGTTGACATGTGAATAGTGTGTCCTCTAGTAAACTAAAGAGGCCTACTTTGTCTAAAGGGCCTAGGGTTGCCAGGTTTAAATAAAGAAAAAACTCTAATTTTTATGGGAGATCCCTAATTATAAAATTATTAAAATAGTTCAAGTAAAAGTCACACACTTGTGCATTTTGTGTGGGCCAGTTTTCTTTGCCTTTTCCAATGTGCCTTCTGGCAGGATATAACTCACACCTTCCGTGTTGCAGGCTCTGGAACCAGAGTTCTGAGCATTGCTATTGCTCTTGTTGATAAGGAGCTTCACACCTACTGACTTGGATTTTAATTCTCCTTATGAATGGAGTTAAATGTTGCCTTCTCTGCTCTCTCTCCTCTTCCTACCTCCCAGCAATTTACAAGTCCCTCCCAACCCTGCCCCTCCATGGGTTACTTCACTGCAGAAATAGTTGTCTTTTTCTGAAATTTCATTCATGGTTTATCTTGCTGTAGGATCTAATGCTCATGGCCCTGCTGCTTCTAACTGCCCCTCCATGCTCAGTCTCTCTGAGACTTCTGTTTTTCTACCCACCATCTTTGCTACTTTGCGCCCTGCCACTGCTTCAATCTGCCTCTCTAACTTTTCTTATTCCATGTCTGCATTTCTTTCTTTCTTTTTTTAAATTTAAATTTCTCGGGCGCCTGGGTGGCTCAGTTGGTTGAGCGACTGCCTTCGGCTCAGATCATGATCCTGGAGTCCCGGGATCGAGTCCCACATCGGGCTCCCTGCTCAGCAGGGAGTCTGCTTCTCCCTCTGACCCTCCTCCCTCTCATGCTCTCTGTCTCTCATTCTCTCTCTCGCAAATAAATAAAATCTTAAAAAAATATATTAAATTTAAATTTCTCAATCTCCCAAGTATCTGAGTTTCCATGTTGACCACCTTGTGATGGGCAGTGACAATGTTTCTGAACCTCTCATAATTTTTAGTTGGTGAACTAATCACTCATATAGAATGGGATAATCTTCATGTTTTAGCAATGTTTTTAATTTGCAAGGATTAGAGAATAATGATTAAGAGTATACTCTGCAGTCAGATGGCTTGAATTTAAATCCTGTATCTACTGCTTTCTAATTACTTAACTTGTACATATGTTATTCTACAGCTTCAAAGTCTCAAGTTTCCTCATTTCCAAAAATGGGAATGTTAACAGTAATGTCCTATAGGGTTATGGTTTGACCCAAGGAAGTTAATCCACGTAAAGCGTATATCAAAATGCCTGGAATGGGGTACATTTTCAGTAAGCGTTGGTTTGATTTTCATTATTAAAGATTTTCCCCCTTCTACTTACTGTGGTATGTTCTCTCTTCCTTTCCCACTGCTTACTTTTTAAATTTAGAACCATTCCAGAAGTTTCAAAACTCTAAACATCTGTTTAGGATATGTATGATTTCCTTACGTATGTTTGTTGCTGTTATTGTTCTTTATGGGGAGGATGTTGATGAGATTGGCTTTATCTTATGTAATATCTGGATTTACTTAATAGCAAGCTGTGTTATAAACAAGTTTCCAGGTAAAACCGGAAGTAGAAACCATAGTTTGTGAATTATAGCCACATATACAGACCTGTTGGAGCAAAATGTTGGAATAGAAGACAGAGAGACTGGGAGTCAACAGAGTCTTCGTTGTAGCATTACCATTGAGTAGCTGCTGGCCTTAGTCAAGTTTAGCTTAATCTCATGGGTATAAGTGGAGATTGGACCAAGTCTATGCTTTTTATTCAGGGATACTTTTATGCCAGGCCTTAAGGTTCTGTGACTGCAAGGGTTTAAACAAATCTGTAGTATTAATATGGACATAACTTCTGGAGCACAGTTTTACTCAAAGGTTTGGGGAAAGACGTATTATCTGAAAAATAATAGTAAGATAAATATATTATCACATTTTAAAGTAAAATATGTAACTTCAAAGAAATTGGAATTAATACCTTGGCTCCTTTGGATTAGTTCCTCAGATACGCTAGAGTACATGTCACACCTTCAGATATATTTTGGAAGAAATTTGAGAAGTCTCAAGCTTCTAGGGCTAAAATGTATTAATTTTACAATGTCTGTTTTTATTACTGTCTTTATATACCCTCAATAATGTCTTTCACTTAAGATTATCAACAAAATGAGTATAATATTCATTCTTACTTATAAAATATACCCCTTTAAAATGGCTTAGTATAAATTACATTTACAAAGTTTTGAAATAAAAATATGTATGTAGGGGGGATGCCTGGCTGGTTCAGTAAGAAGAGCATACTACTCTTGATCTTGGGGTTGTGAGTTCGAGCTCCATAATGGGTGTAGAGATTACTTAAATAAACAAAACTAAAAATTAAAATAAGTATTTAGAGTATATTATTTACATGCTTCTTACATTACAGGACATTAAACATACATTAAATAAAGTCATTGAGTCATTTCTTAAGACCCATCCCTTTTTGTTAGATTTTTAAAAATGCAATTAAACAAAATCTTGATTATACCATTGCTCATTTTAATGATGACCTAGTACTAATTTCTCAGTAATACTTTAGGGAAATACTAGCATCATTATTTTTTTTTATATAATTGCTGCTTGAACTGTTGAGTTTTGCTTGAAGCTATTAATAAGCCAAGATAGGATATATGGCAATTAACATAACATAATAAAAAAAATAAGCCAAGATAGGTGAACAAGTATAATTTCTTTTTTCAGAGTATTTGAATATTTGTAGTCAACTCTCATAAACACTCATGCAGATAGAATTCTGGACTCTGACCTTATCATCTACATTATTTTAATTAATTTTGGGATCAAATGAGAAGTTCCAACAGACTCTCATATAATGAGTAACACTTCATGTTATTTGTAAATTGTCATACTGACTTGAATCTGTAGGTACACTGGCAAGAGATAAAATTTCTACAGCAATATTCACCATGAAAATTTGCTTTCTTTTCAAGTAGAAAATATCAGGATAATGGTGCTAGTATTAAAAACAAAAACAAAAACAAGTGTGCAAAAAGTTTTATAGGTAACAAAAAGATCACTTTTTATTCTCAAAGAGATGTCTTTTAGCCTGACTTTTTTTTTTTTTTTTTTTTTACAAAAAGAGCAAAAACTTAAGTCCTTTCCCAGTGGCTATTTATCTACAGTAGTTACTGTTAATTTGGGAAAGATTATTTTCGGACCCCAAAACGTATTTGACAAAATTTGTTAAACAACCATACAATTCTTGGGTAATAATTTTCTTCAAATATTATACCATCATTTTGTACTTCTTCTGAATATGTCACATGGCATTTGGGTCTTCAAATGCAAAGTAAAAGTAGGGATAATTTCAGATATTCAGTTCTAAAAATATATATAAATAATATATAAATATATATAGATTATATAGACTATATATATATAAATATATAGATTATTACTACAAATTTTCTTTAAAGATTTTATTTATTTTAGAAAGAAAGAGGGTAGCAGAGGGAGAAGGAGAGAGAAAATGTCAAGCAGACTCCACACTGAGCAGGGAGCCCAACGTGGGGCTCCGTCTCACAGCCCTGAGATCATGACCTGAGCCGAAATCAAAAGTCACACACTTAATTGATTGAGCCACTTAGGCTCCCCATTACTGCAAAATTTTAAATATATATTTGTTATGTAAATTACTACCTACCAGAATATATGTAATATCTACCACTTAATATGTGAAGATGAAATGAGAAAACATGTGTTAAAGAATTTGTAACCTATTGAGTAAGTATGTAGTTATCATTGTCTTAACTCTGCCCTAAGTCTGTGTGTGTCTATGGGCATGCAGTTATAAACTTCAAGTTCTTAGAAATATTGCCTATGAAGCACATCAATTTCATCTTCATAAATATATGCTTAATTGCTAAAGAAATATTGTAAATCATAAAGGGTTTTCATGTTTGGAGTGCCTTTCTTTTCTGGTTAATAATTAAATATTTTAGAATAAGATAATACATTTTTTTCCTGGTGGTAAATTTTTCTTTGACCTGCACATTGAAAATTGGTTTTTCTACATTGATATTTGAATGATTTGCCTGTTTGTCTGATAAATGTACCAGAGCATTTTAGGGTGGACACACTAGTTTTGCAAATACACTTAGTGTTTTACATCTCCAACTGGGGTTTTTTGATTATTAAAAATACCAAAAAGTTTATTTCCTAAACAGGAATTCATGGAAGAATATGCATGTGTGTTCAAGCTTTTAATAATTATGATGATTAGTGATAGGCTCTTGAATTAACTGTTCCAGTCTGAAAAATATTAGAAGGTAAGAAGATTAATTTTACAAATAAGATAGTATGCAGGCAGGCAGAATTTGATTGGAGATAAAGGTCAGTAGCCATCTGTTCCTCAGTCTTATTTAGAAGAGCAGAAGGTGTGGTATGTCATGCCCAAGCTGTTTTCAAATGCGTGGAACAAAAAATGTGAAACCATTTGGAAGGTGAATTTTCTGAAATTTCACCTTGAGACAAATTGCTTCCTAAGATAAACAAAATAATATGTTTAGTGTCTGCTAGAAATTTTTCCTATGGAATTTGATAAGTTGTACAGCTTCCTAACCTAAATGAATGTACCCTGGAATTAGTCTTTTGAAACAAATTACAGCAAACAGAAATATCAGTGAATAGAGGTATATTTAAGCTCTGTACAGTAAATTCTGCAGATCTGCCAATGATTGGCCAGTTTCTCACATAAAAATTTTATCTACTGTTCTTTAAATAGATTAATAATTTATTATTATTCTCACTATTATTATTTATTCTGGGTATACATGCATCTTTGTAGAATTTTTGTGAGAACCTATGTGGGCAATACTTTTGAGCTGTGATGTCAGCAGACAGGCACCTTACTAGAGGTTCTAGGTGGGTATGGGCCTTAAAGCAATAAAATATGTAAACATGACAATTCTTTTTAGCTGCATCAACTCTTTTTGGTATTCCCACAGCTGATCTCAATTTTCTCTTTTTATAACAACTCAGTAAGGGGTTTTACCAGAGCAGACAAGCATGAAATTAATTTTCCATAGAAGTTTACTGATGCTGGGAAACTTGCTGGTCAGTAATATTGATATAAGTCCTATGCTGGCTTGGCTGTTTCATTTTCTTCTTTTTAATTGCAGTGAATTTTATCAACATCAATTCTACAAAGTATATGATATGCAAAAGTTTTAAGTGAAGGAATATGGGTTCTTTCCATATTTAATCTCCTAACTTTTAGCAAGATTTATAGTAGTATAACACTCTGGATGTTTTTGCTAATAGCAAGATAACTTAATGATTTATTTTGGCACTTGCTGCCCTTGACATACAGAATGTTGGAAGAAAGAAGGTACTCCAATACTTCACAGACTCCAATACTCCATTTTTTTTTTTTTTTTTGCTATTTAAATGTATTTGAGAGCTAAGAGATTGGATGTGTAACTGGAGAGCTGAGACTTCTCTTAGGCTTTTTTAGAACTAGCAAAACTTGAATATGTTAACTCTAATTTGGATGATTTCTTTACCTATGTTAAGTCTAAAATGCCTCTGGTGTCTTGCCAATCTAATAGATATCTGTTAGATGTAATTGTTGCTTCATGTTCTTTAGGAATTATATACTACCTATTTTAAGGGTATCAATTTTTGATTAATAGGAGAGGTCATCCCTAATTTTGTGGATCTAAGAGTTTTTAGTTGTTAGATACCCTCAATTGTAAAAGGGACTTGTAAAGCATTTATACAATCTGGGTTATTGTGCTGAGAGGTTTGCTATTCAGCAGATCTGGTTCTGGGTAGTGGCTTCTAGAGACTGGTCATCTGGACTGCTCTTGAAGTGCCTTGCTCTTGAGGTGACCTTTCTTAGACAACCTCTGCCAAATCCATCACTTTCTTGTCTTAAAAGCCTCAGCTTGGTTCTCCCCTTTGCACCAGGTGCATCACCAGGAATGTGAGCTCCTGCTGACTTACTCTCTCCCTGTTAATAACATTTAAAAGGAAAAAAAAAATCCTCCCTTAGTTTCTGAGGCCAGCATTTATTTTGTAAATGGTGTCCTGTGTATCTTTAGGAGAGTGAAGATTTCACAGATGTAGCAAATATCCTGCTTGTACACTACCCCTGAATGGTAAATGGATATATTGTTTGATTTTTTTTTTTTGCTATTTAAATGTATTTGAGAGCTAAGAGATTGGATGTGTAAGAATAGAAAGGTAAACTGTCTGAAAGGATTGTTACAAGGGGGAGATGGGGTGAGAGGAGGTGAGAAGAGAATGCTTCCTGCCTTCTAGCCTCCCTGCCCTACTCTGCCCAAGGGTTGGAACAGACTTGCACTGTCTAACAAATACTTATAGAACATTCATTAAGTGCAAGGCAAAGCACTAAGTTAGAGGGCTGCTAAACAAAAGAGCAAGAACAACAAAAGCCCATGGTCCCTATCCTCAGGGAGCTCATGGATATACTCAAATGTGTGCAGGGGCATTTAAACCAAAAATATGAGACTATGTACAAATAGGTAGCCATTTATTGAATGCTTAAATGTATTAGCTCATTAAATGCTGACAACTATTCATGAGATAGGTACTGTTATTTTCAGCCTTTTCTAAAGATGAAGCTGAAGTTCAGGAAGGTTGAGTAATTTGCTTGAGGCTGTACAGAGCTGGGATTTGAACCAGTGAAAACTTGGATCAAGCATCAGTGTGCTTAACTGTTATGATGTAACTCCCCCTCCTCCCTGTATAACTCACAACAGCAGCACTTATGTGTTCTTACAGAAGAGGAATAGATTAATCTGTTTGATTGAAGTGTAGAGATGGATTTACAATGGAATGAGCAGAGTTTTGAAGAGTAAACAGATTTCCTGAGAAAAGGTGGTGGTGGTGGGGGGGGTCGTGGTGGTGGAGGCATCTTCCAGGCAGAGAAGCCAAGGGATTGTTCAAACAAACAAACAAACAAACAAAAACCAAAATGAAGCTTGGCTTTTCTATATCATAAACTTTATTTATTTATTTAATTTAAATTTTTTTAGAGAGAGAGAGAATGGAGGGAAGGGCAAAGGGAGAGGGAGAGAAAATCTTAAGCAGGCTCCACCACCAGTGCAGAGCTGACTTGGGGCTCGATCTCATGACCCTGACATCATGACCTGAACTGAAATCAGGAGGTGGATGCTTTATCAACTGAGCCACCCAGGTGCCTCTATATCACAAACTTTAAGGGCAGAAGAAGCAGGGGATAAAGTTGGAGAGGGAAACAGGGCTGAATTCTGAACGGTCTTATAAGCAATGTGAGATGATTAGAATGTGGATTATAGGGACATCATCACTTGGTGTCTAAACCTGGAAAACAATACATTTCAAGTATTTCCATCAGGAGGAACTCAATCTCCAGTGGTAATGGAGGAGTAGAAAGCCCAACAAGGGATAATGAGGTAATCCAGATACTTACCATAGCAGGAAGCCATGAGTCCCCTAGGTTGGAGGAACAAAGGAAGGCAGTGATGTTGCTGCATCCCAGGACCCAGAATTACTGGTGGAAGCTGGGTCCATTTGAGCCTGACTTGTCAGAGAGGGAATGCAGCTATTGCCAGAGTTGCTAAGTTATTAGAGCATGGGGTTAGGGGGGAAAAAGAGTCCTCCACTCTCTGGCTGGTGTTTCCCAGTGGAGAAATGGCAGAAGCCTGGGGAATGCTCCTAAGGAGTCAGCTCTCTCCCCCTAGCATACAAATCAAGGAGGGAAGGGAAGGCATGAATCTGAGGGGGCAAAAGACCTAGGACAACCACTGTAGGGTTTTATCATGTGAGACATGCAGTTGGCTACAATTTGGAATAGAGATTTAGGAACAGAGATTGGTGGAGTCACAAAGGTTATTTGGAATGCTATTGCATTTGGCAGGGCTTAATAAGGAGTAGAATTAAATTAGGGTCTGAAGGAATGGATCACTTTTCTCATGACTTCATTGTAGGGAAAGCTTTCATAAACAAGACACAAAAATCACTAACCATAAGTGAAAAGATGATAAATATATTAAAATTGAACATTCCATTTATCAAAAGACAATGTAGAAAACTGTAAATGCAAATTATGATCTGGGAGAAGATATTTACAGCACATATAATCAATGAATCATTAATTTTGAGAATAACGCTGCTACAAATCAATAAAAAAATGATAAACAACCAAACAGAAAAATGGACAAAAGGCATGAACTTGTATTTCACAGAAGAGAAAACCTGAATGGCTAATAAGCATATAAAAAGATGCTTGATATCAGTAAACTGGGAAATGCAAATTAAAACTACATCATGATACAATTCACACTAACCAGATAGGCAAAATTTAAAAATTCAGGTGTTACAAAGAACTGAAGGGTACCGAGAAATAGGAATGCTTATTCACTGATTCTTGGAGTATATGGGCATAACCATTTAGGAAAACATTGTGATGTTACTTTGCACACCCCCAAAAGATATTCCTGTATATGTGCAACATTGTATCTGTAAAATAGTGACCATTGTTTGTAAAAGTAAAATTAAAAGAAGTAAAACAATGAAATAATCAGAGGCTACTGAAAGGCCTATTCTAAGATGAACAAATACATTGTGTCATATTCCTACAACATAATTATATACAACAGGGAAATGAGTAAGTTATAGTTCACCTGCAAACATGGTTGAATCTTGAAAATATAAAGTTGAATAAATATGCTAATCATGGAAGTATATCAATAAAATGTTAATATTCATAAAGTCTAAAATATATAAAACTTAACCATATACTATGTACATATATGTGTATATAACTATGACAAAAAGTTATATTCAAAACTTCCAGGAAGGGACACAGGAAGAACATCATAAGAAACTTCTGTTTGGTGGAAACAAATATTTGTGGTGGAAACAGATATTTGTTATAAAATTAATTATTCCTTGTTCTTTTGTATTATAATATTTTACAACAAAAGCATATTTAAAAATTAAGGAGGGTTAGAGCAGCAGGTACAATAGAATCAATGTCCTAGAAAGTTAGGAGTGAGAGGAGACTTGATCTCTTAGGGTGTTACAGATTGTCAAAGACTGTAGCATTCTAATCTCTAAGAAAGCAATATTTTCCCTCCATGGAATCATTAATTCCCCAATTAAAATATAAGCTTCCTAAGGAGAGGTATTATACCTTTTACCTTTTTATGTTCCTCTTTGTTCTAGTAAAGCTCTAGTGTATGTTTGTGATTTAGAATGATGATGCTGCTGAAGGGAAATGAATTAGCCTTTCTCCTACCTGCCTCCCATCCTCTTTCTGTGATTGGGGGAAAAAAATCTCCCTAATGCATAGGAGAAACATAGGAAAATTGGATTGTATCTCATTTTAGCTGTCATCAATCAGGTGGCTAACCTTAAATAATTCACTTGGCTTCTCTAACTAGTTTCTTTAATTTCTGAAAGCTGAGGTTGTATCAGAAGTTCTCTTCTGCTTTAAAATCCTAAGGTTGAGGATGTCACTATAGAGATGGATTCATCATCTGCAGACCTTTCCACGTTTATGCACATAAATAGTTGTTTCTGTGCTTGAAATCCCTAGCTACAGCCTGGCTTTTTTTGCATAACTGATAGACAGTTTTTATTCTATGTGAAATACCATATTTCTGATTGCTGTACATCAAAATGATGGGTTTTCCATAATTTCTCAGCTGTCAACCTGAATGTTTTTAGGATTTGGGGTGTCCTTGAAGTGCTTCATCTACTTTGTTGGTATTATACACAGAAAATAGAGAAACATGATCCTAGCTTAAGAGTCTAGGGCACTTGATTTTTGGCATTAAGCATTGACTTTTAAACCACATTATCAGTTGGCAAATTTAGTTTTTACATGCATTTTATTGTGATCTTGTAGAAATAACCTGCAAATTCAGTTCATTTTCTGTTTCTGCCTGATGCCAGAAAGTAGAATGATCCAACAACTATATTTTTATGAATTCACATTGGTATTCATTTCTAAATAACACTGTCCATAATTTTTACTGTACCTATTTTAAGGACATGAGTTTGACATCTGTAATTGTTGCTGTAAGTCATGAGGATAAGCTTCCTCTTGCAAGAATGTATTTCTCTTGCAGCACATTTATTTTCAGAGAGACTCAAATTTAATAGTGAAATATATGGGCCTTTTGGTGATGCCAGCAGTATCAGTGTTAGAAGAGGGACATCAGGGGTGCCTGGGTGGCTCAGTCATTAAGCGTCTGCCTTCGGCTCAGGTCATGATCTCAGGGTCCTGGGATCGAGCCCCGCATCGGGCTCCCTGCTCTGCGGGAAGCCTGCTTCTCCCTCTCCCACTCCCCCTGCTTGTGTTCCCTCTCTCACCGTGTCTCTCTCTGTCAAATAAATAAATAAAATCTTTAAAAAAAAAAAAAGAGGGACATCATTAGTATCAAATACTGTTGAATGTGAGAGAAGTGGCTGGGTTGCTGTTGCCATTCTATCTTGTCCTGAGGCATTTGTTTGAACTCTTTTATATTTTGGGACTGCCAGTCTTCTATCCTTGATGATCTCTTGTTAAACTTAGGGAATCTGTTTGCCAGTTCATCATTTTAACCTTTACCCTTTATTTAGAAATTAGTTAAATTATGTTTAGTTCTTAGTTTCTGAACATGGAGTTCCCCTAATGTTCGTGCATGTGATTCTGGAAGATTGGATCCAGCATTCAGGTTGGCATCAGTTTTCAGATATGCATCTTTACATTATCTGTTTTGCTTACATGATCCCAATATACTAGTTCTTGGTGTAGAATTATTCTCTAGTGGTAGTACACAATTAGCCCTATTGTAAGGAAACAAATAGTTTTGCTTTTACCAAATGTGTGCAGAATGGTCTTCTGTTATTTCTGGGCTAGTGCACAGTCAAGAAAAAATGATTAGAAGATTTATATATGTGAGGCTGTGTATGGGTTCAAAAAGCTGTGGTGATTAATGTCTATGAATTCATTCCTTCATTTAACAATTTTTCAGTCAATATCTACCTTGTTTCAGCCATTGTGGGCATTTGAAAACTGGGAGAAAGAATAGACAAGTTGTCAAACCTATTCCCAGGTTAGTCCAGGAATTGGAAATAAAGATGAATTCTTCTCTGAAAATATTTTCAGCATTCAGGACTTTTACTCTAGTGTCAGTACACAGAAACAGTGAGGGAAAGTCACTCCCATGGGACAATTTTCCAAGAGAAAACTGTTAAGGAGAAGTCAAGTTAACCCACCAGGACAGATTCTCTAATTGTTCAAACTGGGTTCTAGAAGAACAGGGATCTAAGTGGAGCTATGAAAATGAAGATGGGAAAGTTAGCATGCCAGAATGGAGTAGTCAAAGACTTGGCTTTATTACTGTAGGTAACTAGAAGTGAGTGAAGTACAAATCTGCACTTATAGCTAACCAAGGAATTTGTATTTTACTGCTTAAATTTAGAAAATTGTAGGATGGCTTTAAATCCAGGAGATTGTTACCAGAATAGAGTACAATTTGTGAAATTCTACTACTTGGGCTCACACCTGAGATTTGTGACCTTGAGCAAAGTATATTACTCATTTTTATCTTAGTTTCTTCAAGTGGTAGTAATGATAGTGCTTATCTCACAGGGGTTTTGTGGTAGAAAATGAGATAATGCACGTAAAGCACTTAATACAGTGTCAAAGATAGAGTAAACATACATCAAGTAATTATTATTACCCATAACATAATTTAATTGTAGTCAATTAGAACATACAATCTTAAACTGGGAAGAGATCCATTGCAGGAATTTTCTCCAATATATTTTTGAGAAATGGTTGTGGAGTAATAGGGTGCTTACTACTTTATAAGCATCCTATTTCCTCTTGAACAGCTCTAATCATTAGAAAATTCTTGCTTGTTGAGCCAACATCTGTGGTGTCCAACTTCCACCTATTGTTTCTGCTCCATGGAGCTTCATATAACATTTGAGCTTTCTTCCACATGGCAGCCTTCCAGATTTAAAGACAGATATCTCATTTTCCATATGTTTTCTCATTTCTGTAATAAATCTTCTAAATTGTTGGGTTTATGTTATAATCTTCCATTTATTTGAGGACAGTGTTGGACTAGCTAATTAAATAGCCAATCTGAACTCCCTTCTCCCTTATCTGTCTTCAAGGTGAAGTTTGAAAAGCAGCTAAGGGAGCTATGAGACTCCATTTTCACCAATGAGGTATAAAGAGAAGTCAACTGGAGACTGTTTGGGAAAGCCTTTCATTTTCTAGCAAAAGTGATCTTCCCAGCTGGCATTATCCCTTCTCCTTTATCTCCTTTCTTCCTGTCTGGAGTGAGAAAATGATTTCTGGAGCTACAGCAGCCATATTGCAGCCTTGAGATAATGAGTTTGAAGGCAAACATCAGCAAGCTAATTCCACAGGAGTGGAATAATCAAAAAGAGCCCAAGGCTTGTTGACCATGTCTGGTAGTGAATCTAAAGAAAGCCAAAACTAAAATTAGCAAAATCGGATATAGGAATTTTAATTTCTAACTCAACAATGCACAACATATCAGACAAATGCTTGTAATTAATATATACCATGTCCATCTCCTCTCTTTTCAGGACCATATGAAAATAAAATTAGCTTTATTGTGTTATAATATTTGGCAGTCATAAATTGCCTCTTAAGCAGCCTGACAACTGGATATTTGAAAATTATCTCTGGAAACCTCTTTTTACAAGTAATTTTTCAACTGATAAGAGATATTTAGTACTGCTATATACCATTACAAATTTGCATGAAGGTGCCAGCTTAGGTGACAAGTTGAGACTGAAATCCCAGCCATGCACCCTGGATGAGACTACCCCCATCCAGGAGAATGGACATTTTTCCTCAACTTCAGAGCAGGAGTCAGAACCAATGAGTTACTCATCTCCCACAGTACCATTAAAATATCACAACATTCCCCTGGAACCAGGCACCATTCCCAAAGGAATATGGAGCAGGAAGACATTTGGAGAGCAGAAATGACCTTAAAGGAAATTCGAACTTTGAGTTGATGGGGTATTTACTCAAACAATATTATTTGAAACTGGAAGAAACTGAATTAATTTTGACTTTAAAATTAAGTCTTCCATCCTCTTCTGCCTTCCCCCACATTCCATCAGCAGGGAAAAGGTCTCATCAGGAAGTTGTTGAAGTTCAGAGACTTAGATGAGCTACTTTTTGTGTTTGTTTTTGTACCTTGTGAAGGCCAAGGGTAAGTCACTCCAGGATGTGCAGCTTTGGCATGCAGATTAGTTCAAGCTGAAAACAATTAGACCCAAAAGACTTAGGAAGAAACTTTGATCTCCCCACTAAATTCCTAAAAGACTGTAGAGGACCTGCTCCAGGAAGAAAATGATCACCATAGATCACTACAGCATAATGTGAACTAGGTGTGGTAGACAGGGAGGAACTTAGCAAAGTCTGTTAAAATTCCTCTCTCTGTCCCACTGTTTCTGGATGGCCCAGCAAAAATTTGTTTGCCAAACATTGAGTCTTTTTCATCTTCCTGAATTGCTTTCCTTCCTTTTGAAGTCCCAGACCCCTACCTCCTCCTTAGTTCAGGATGACATATATAGCTCCTTTTGCCTGTCTTTGAAATCTCACGTCTGTGTGGGTACCTGATACGTATGTAATTAAATTTGATTTTCTCCTGTTAATCAATCTCATGTCAATTTAATTCTTCTAGCTAGTCTAAGGGTAGAGGGATTATTTTTCTCTCCAACAACATCTTAATTGTGGCGTATGAATTTCAACCTCACTACATATGTAAAATTTGCCACCTATTCCAAAGGGTAAGAATTAATCCTAATAGGAACTTATACGTGATAGCACACAACATGTAAGAAGTATAATTTCTTGCCTTGGAATTGCTTACAATCTAAACTGGAGAAAATTAACACTGATATAAACATTTCTGAATATAAGTAAAGCAATTTTATGTTCATTATGCAGTTAGTGAATATTGTTCATTTGCACAATTAAATTGTATGCAATCTTTCCTTAATTATCTTTCTCTATTTTAGACATTTTAAAATTCATGAGATATAACAATAAATACAATAAAAACTTTCCAGTTTTAAAGAACTTTAGTATACTATAAATAAGTGTGGATCAAAAACCATGTAGAGAAAGAGATGTAAATAGAACAACTGCCTTTTCTTAGTTGTTATTTTAGGAAATTTATCAAAATGTGAACTTAATTTCTGTTCAGGGCTGGAATTCTAATTGAAGTAGGCTATTTCCTATATGGTATAATTTGCATAGTAATATTTTTTCTTTTTCTGATTATTGAAATTCAACCATTAGTGATTCATTCTCTAGGTGCAAGCTTTGTGGTCTTTCTGTAGGCCTTTTAAAATGCAAATGCACATGGAAAAGTGCAACCAAATTAAGTTCTTTACAATTTAGAATGGTTGCAAATATCAGATGGATTCTTTTCTCAGCATAGCAACATAAATGTTTTTAGGTGTTTGAAGTGAAATACACAAAGTAAGACATTAAAAGTAGGAGGGAAGACAAATTTTCAGAAAAGTGAGTGGAAAGGTGCTAAAATCCAATAGCCTGTACCTCACAATTGTAGCTATTGCCACTCTTTTTTTTTTTTTTCATTCTGCATGTGTGTAGGTGTTAACTGCTGTAATGACCATAGCATCTCATGAACTGAACAATAAAAAACATTCTGACAGGATGTTTGGCACATGGTGACACTGTCAGACCCTTGGACCTTGGAGTCTTCCATTGTTCCTATGCTTCAAATTCTACAGATGACAAGGGGAGAGAGAAGGAGTGAACGGGTGTTTGCACAAAACCCCAGAAGATTTTCGGGGCCAAGACTTGAGGCCTGTGTTTTCTGTTGATATTTCCCCGGTCAAAGGTAATCATAAGCCTTTTTTCTGCTTGCCAGGGGGTTGGGAAAAGTAGTTTTTCCCTGTTCCCAGGAGAAAAATGAGATCATTTGGTAAACATATAGTACATTCCTGCCACTGTTAGCTTTCAGAATTATTAATAGGAATAATCATCTTAAAGGCAAAAAAGTCTTGAACATCTGAAGTAGAACAGAAATTTGTTTGGCACTAGATATGATTTTCCAAGTTGGGGCAAGCCACTTCATAGTCATATATAACATTTCTCATCTATAGTAAATCAATAAGTACTGACTGAGTTCCTGTTGTAGCAAATATGTAAAATCATCACTTTCATTAATACCTATTTTCTACATATGTGAAACTCTGTGTTGCCTACACTAAAAAATTTAAGTACAGTAAGTATATTAGATAGAAAGTTTTATTTGTGTTCATATCAGTAGGTCAGTTAAAGCAGGGCATACATAACTCAAGCATTTTTATTTTTAACTTAGTACATATAAATGCATATTCACCATTTTTTTATGTAGGGCAGAGATATTCCTTTCAGTATGAGTGTTCATTGTCATTGATCTTTCGTAACTCATGATGCATATTCTAGCTGGTGCACATACTGTGGATTTCCTGTCCAACAGCTACTCTCTTTTTAAAAACTCTTTTTCCCTAGTGTCCTCCCCTTTCCCAAATGAATTGGATGATTTTCCACCTTATCAGCAAATGATGTTAGGTAGTTAACTGGCTCCTGGCCAATGAGACACAAGAGAAACCTAAAGAGCTTCTTTGAAAGATATCTTTGCTCTTAAAGGGCAATGCACAAGGGATCCCAGGGTCCCTTTTCAGTCTTTGGCTATTGGTTTGGGGGTGGGATGCCTTGAGCTGCTGCAACCATTTTGATTCAATGAAGAAAGTCTGCCAATAAACTATAAATGGTTGGATAGAAAGGTGGAAAAAGGATGATTTGATTAAATTGTCGTATTAAACAGCCCTGGAACTTTTCTACTTCAGGACTTCTGGCTAGCTGGAATAATAATCCCATTATTATTTTACCTTTCAAGTAGAATTTGTGTTATTTCCAGCTGAAACACCTTAATTAAAATACCACAATTCCTAGTTTGTTTCTTTAACTTGTGGTGAGATATTAAACACATTCATTAAGATATGCCAAGTGAATAATCTTTCCAGATTGTTATGATTTTTCCAGTCCTTTTCAACTGTCTCCCACCTAATTCAAGAGCAGATCTCTTGGTTGGTTGGTTGTTTTTTGAGCGACTCATTTTTTCTTTTTTCTTTTCCAGTTTTATTGAGCAATAATTGACATACAGCACTGTATATATTTAAAGTGTATAGCATGATGGTTTCATTTACATTATTGTGAAATGATTACTACAGTAGGTTCAGCTACATCCATCTTCTCATATAAATAAAAAGAATGAAAGAGAAAAACCCTCTTTGTGATGAGAACTCTTAGGATTTATTCTCGTGAACTTTGCTATGTATCACACACAGCAGTGTTAGTTGTAGTCATCATATTGTACACTACATCCTAGTACTTACTTATAACTGGAAGTTTGTAACTTGTGACTACCTTCCTCCAATTCTTCCTCCCGCACCCCCATCCCGATCTCTGGTAACCACAGGTCTGATCTCTTTTTCTCTGAGTTTGTGTTTAAAAAAACATTTAAGATTCTACATACAAGTGAGATCATATAGTATGTCTTTTTACTCTGACTTATTTCACTTAGCATGGTGCTTTCACAGTCCATCTATGTTGTCACAAATGGATTTCCTTGTTTTTATGGATGAATAATATTCCAATATGGATATTAAAATTCAATTTCTTTCTATCCAACTTCTTTATCAGATATATGGTTTATTTTTTTTTTCTCATGGCCATTTCAGTAGATACAGAGAAGCATTTGACAAAACGCAGAATCCATTCATGATAAAAACTCTTAAATTAGGCATAGTAGGAATATATCTCAACATAATAAAGGCCATATATGGCAAGTCCACAGCTGACATCATACTTAATGGTGAAAGATTGAAAGCTTTTCCTCTAAGACTAGGAACAAGACAGGATGTCCACCCTCACCACTCCTAGTCAACATAGTACTAGAAATCCTAGCTAGAGCAGACAGGCAAGGGGAAAAAAAAGGTATCAGAATTAGAAAGAAAGAAGTAAAAGTGTCTCTATTTGCAAATGACTTTTTTTTTAATATAGAAATTCCAAAAAACTCAACCAAAAGATCAAGTTGCAGGATACAAAATTAACATACAAAAGTCAGTGGCATTCCTATACACTAACAATGAATTTTTTGAGAAAGAAATCAATCCCATTTAAAATAGCATAAAAACAAGGAATTAATTTAACTATGGAGGAAGAAGATCTCTACTCTGAAAAGTATAAGACATTAATGAAAGAAATTGAAGGCCTGTATGGAATGGTACTTCTGTTCATGGATTGGAAGCATTATTACTATAAAAATGCCAATTCTACCAAAAATCATTTAAAGATTTAATGCAATCCCTATCAAGAGTCCAGTGGCACTTTTTTTTTTTTTACAGAAGCAGAAAACACACTCCTAAAATTTATACAGAAGCTATTAAGATCCTGAGTAGTCAAAGAAATCCTGAGAAAGAAAAACAAAGCAGGAGACATCAAACTTAATGATTTCAAGTTATACTATAAAGCTGTAGTCCTCAAAACAGTATGATACTGACATTTGGGGGGTATGCAAGCATTAAATTTAATTTTCTTAGAGGCAGTATGTCTTTTTCACTTTCATATTCCATTATTTTATGTAATGTTTAAGAAAAATACACAACTATAATAATTAAGTACAACAAAATTGGCTGAATCCCAGTAAATACTTACTATAAATGGTAGGAATAGTAACTGGAGGCACACTAAAATTAGCCTTCACCAAGCTGAGAGCTTTCAGAAATAGGTTTCTGATAGCCTGGAGGTTAGGGTAGAAGACAGAAAGTGATTAAAAATGGCTTTGAGATTCCAAGTCCAACAAGAATGAGGTACCACTATAAGCAAACGAGAAGTCAGTGGGAGGAGATGTTGCTGAAGAAGACACACACAGTTTGAGGTGAGGGGGATTTATGAGTTACCATGTTCATTCTTTTAAACATCCAGGATAGCAATGCCCTCAAAAAACCATCTTCCCTGGGAAGATAGCTAGATGGGCAAACTGAAATATATGTAATTTATGCTTATATACTTAAGAGAAACTTCAGTCTCTGCTAATTTATGTAACTGCATAGCAATCAATACATTAGTTATGGAATAGATTTGTGTTTGGGTGGCAAAAATGTTCTGAAGCATGAATGGATTACATACATTGCACATAGTGCTTGTGTGTGATTTTTCTTCATTGGCAAAATGTCCTGAGTTTATTACAGACATGCCACTCCATGAAGTTGCTTTGTGTATGTAGTTCAGGGCATCATTCCTATTCAGCTGGTTTCAACAGCATACCACTCTCTTAAGGCTGCATCCTTGAAAACAGCTCCTACTGTGGGAATGGTGTGTAGAACATACATTCCAAGGACAAGGAGAGGTGAGGAGCCTCTGATTGCTTGAGTCTAGCTCCCAGGTTAACCAGTGGTCACATCCTCTTGGTGACTTCCTCCAAAATAAGTTCACTCCTTTGTCAGTTTATTCTTTTTCTTTTAACTTCCCATCCATTGATTGAAAAAGATCCAGGATCCCCAGACAATCACAAGTATGTTCTGTATTGGCCATTCCATTGATCTTTCTTAGTTAACATGTTCTCAGAACTATTTTCTGTTGACCACAGTCCCCTCCTCAATATTCAAACTCTCATTATTTTGAGCCAAGATTTTGCTGTAGTTTTATATGTATTTTTCATTAGCAATTGCAGAATTTCACTAGTAATGGGAAAGGACTCTTAAAGCAATTTTTTAATGGAAAAATATGTTAACCAGTGGTCCTTTTCTGATACTCTGTGAGGTTTTTAATGAGTACTTTTGTTTGTCTCTTCTAGTAGAATAGACACACTGGTGCTAAGGAATTCCACATGTAAAACAAATGGAAGGACATTTGCATTAAAGATTTTCTGAAAAAAAAATTTTGATCCATGTATCAGCATAGCATAGTTCAGTGCTGATGGGGTTCAGGCCAGGCCACCCCAAAATATGGCACTTTGGCATATTGATGATTTTGAATTAAAGTTACTTCAGTAACAGCCAGTGCAAGAGGAAAACTCTGACTCTCCTCTGTCTGCCTGAAATTAGGAAATAATTCCCCCATGTGAAGGGTGTTCTCCCTGCACCTGGAGAATAGAAGGCATCCTTACTACCACAGATAAGGAAGTCAGGGCCCAGAAGCTCTATTAAGAAACCTTGTTGCCTCATTAATTTGCTACATCAAGCTCAAGCTTCTTTGTCTTGGGGACTCTTCACAAATTGTTTCTTTGTCTAAAAGGTATAAAAGCTGCCTGCTTGGGTCAGTTCTTTGAGTTTTATATTTCTATGAGCACATACAAAAATAAAATTTGTTTTTTTCCCCCTCCTGTTAACCTGTTTTCTGTCAATTTAATTATTAGACTAGCCAAAGAACCTAAAAGGGAAGAAAGGAAAAGTTTTCCTCCCTTGTGGTGCTGAGTCATTTGGTCAGAGACAGTCTGGAAAGATATTAGTAGACAGCAATCACACTCTTCAGAGTTAGAGAAGAGAACTGCTTCAGGATATTCCCAAAGGATATTTGCTTCCGGAGCACACTGTGTTAGAGAAAAAAGTGATACTCAAATTTGAGTGCGTATCAGAATCTATACCTGGAAGGCTTACTAAAACAAAGGCTGCTAGGACCTACAGAGTTTCTGGTTCAGTAGGTCAGGAGTGCAGCCCAAGAATCTGCATTTCTAGTAAGTCCCCGGGTGATGGTGATGCTGCTGGGTGAGGGACAACCCTTGGAGAACTACTGCCTTAGAACAGTCTCTAGAAAGAAAGGTTAGGTTTAGCCAGGAACAAGAGAAAATTTTGCTTCCAATTTCTTTCCACTGTGTACAGGTTAATTTTCATAAAGCAGTACTTTATTCACATTTCTAATTTGCACAAAAATTTCACTATTTTCTTCTAAATAAAGTCAATTAACTAGACATCAAAAATCATTAGCGGTGTCCCTAAACTTTCAGTTATGTTCTTGACATACTAGTCCAGTTGTTGGCCCTCAAAAACATTTCTAGGCCTTCATGTTTTACACATTTGTTCATATCTTCACCATTATTTTTGCATTTCAAACTCCAACCCCTTCTTGAAGACTGAAATAAATTCATTTTCCTTCATTAAATTTTCTCAGATAAAGTGATAGTTTCTTACTTTGGACTTAATACATACTGTTTGTACTTTGTCATTTGTATTTTGCAAAACATTTCATTCCTACCTATTGTAGTTGGAAAAAAACCCACAAATACTTTTATAGCATTTATTTTGTGGCAGCCTTTTAAATTCTCAGACCCACCCTATGACACAGATATTATTATTATATCCATTTTGTAGGTAATTTACTTCTCTATAGTTCATTGTACTTCAAATTTAAGTTATATGATATCAGACATGTGATTTAAATAAATTTGTGTTCCTCCAGAGTACCCATCACAGTACCTTGCAAATAATAATGCTTATCAAAATAATAATTGCTGCATTCAAGATAGGTTTCTTTGGGTTGCTTTAAAGCAGTAATAATGAAATACTCAAATACTTGGGCAGGTTAGTTCTACAGGCTTCTCTGTGAAGTAAATTCTTATCATGAGGAATGACAGATCGATGTGACAGTACAGAGACCTGCTTCTCTGTTCTCAGTTCAGGATAACTCTGTAAGGTCCATTCAGCCCAGAACTCGTGTGGAATTGGTGGAGGCCTTTGCTGAGACTGCACTGGAGTTCAGCTTTCCTTTCCTTTTTTTTTTTTTTTTTTCCAGCTTTCCCTTTTACTCAGTTCTACTTCCTTAGCTCTCTCATAGGTGTTGACCTCAAGGGCTCTCCCCAGTAAACTTCCTGCACACAAATTTCCATGTCTCCAAGTCTGTTTCCTGAAGAACCCAACCTAAGACAAAAGGAATGTGGACAGACAGCATTTATTAACTCTATTTTGCTTTTTTAGAGACAACATTTTAGAGTGGAAATTAAATATGTTTTCTAATCAGAGAGATTGAAGTTTATTAGGTACCATCTCAGGGAAGTTACTTTATCTCTCTGAGCATGTTTTCTCATCTTGGAAGAGTGATTTTACTAGGTTGAAGATCATCCTACTGCAGCGTTTGACAAAATCTAGGCGCTCAGTATAGGGAGGCCTAAAGTTGGTAAAGCTGAATCACTAGAAGGCTAAATATCTAGAGCACATTTTCTGAACCCCTCCCAGAAGTGCTTTTTATTAATTGTGTTGTAATACTATGTCTTGATTTGTAGTAAATCTTTCTCTTTAAGAAGCCACATGAATTCCAAGTTACTCAAAGTTCTAGGGGTGAGATTTCCCTCAGTTTGGGGAGTAGGAGCAATTTTTACAGCATGAGAGACTGGGATTTACAAATCTTCATCTCAGACAATGACAGTTCTGTAACATCTCAGTGGATTCCAAGGCCGAGAGTCTGGCTCTGTGTTCATTCACAGCATTGGTGTTGACCCACACTGCTGACAACTTTGCTGTCCTTCCTTGACCCAGTTTTCTCTTTCCATTATCTGATTTAATTGTTATGGCCTCGGCATTTTATTATAAACCGCCATTTTGGAAAGTGTTGGGCTAAGCATAAATTGATGTCCAAGATTTCGATCTTAAATCTTTCCCACACTAAATACAATCTGTGTTTCTGTGAACTTGATCAGTCTTTCCCTATAATCCCTGTCCATTATTCACCTTTGTGTTTCATTTATCGCCTTTTCATCTTGAACTCTATATTCAACTATCATACCTGAAGTGAGCACCAACCCCAAACACCAACTACTGTGTTTTTAGTACTTACTATGTACCAAGCATTATATTAAATGCTTTACAACAGGGGTTTACAAAGGGTGGTTTCTAAGCCAGAAACATCCCTGGTAAACTTTTTAGAAACTCAAATTTCTGAGACTCATCTAAGATCTAGTAATACACTAACTCTTGCGGGGAGGCTAAGTAATCTGTTTTGACAAGCCCCCGAAGTGATTCTGCTGAATGCTCTAGTTTGAGAACCGCTCCTTTACCAATATTGTCTCATTTTATTATAAAGGCCTAAAACTGAAAGGAAAATAGTCTTATCCTTATCCCTGTTTTACAGTTGAGGAAACTAAGACTCAGAGAGATTAGGTAAATTGTGCAAGGTCTTACACATTCCATGGCAAACGAACCCCAGGTCTGAAAGACTTTGGGAGTCCTTCCTCTCAAGTTCTACTCCATGAAACCCCTCATTGTTGGATGTCCTATAGTTTCTACTTTGTTGATTACTAAACTCGGGTAAGCCATGCTGCATACTTTGTTTCTGTACTTTTGTCCTTGAATTTTCCTAGGAGAATAACAAATAAAAATGCTGATTAACTTCATTACAATAAATATATGTTTTACCTCTGAGATAGGTTCCCACCTTGCTTGTAAGATCACTTGGTGATCTTTATTCTCATCTCTTGTGAATTCACTGTGATATCCCTGTCAAAACTTATTCCAAATATTCTCTACTTTTTTCTAGCTCACAATGCTATTTCTTCAGTAGAAGTCCTCATCTCTGTTCTCCTAGAGATCCAGGGGCAAGATAATGTAAGCCTTTCTTACATCCTGCCATTTCACTTTAGAATCTCAGTACATCTTCTTGTTTCTATTCCTGTGTTCTTTCTTCTAAGGAACAGGTGACCCTTTTCTCTGTTAAGATTGATTACCTACACTCTTGGTTCACTAGTCCTGTTTTTCTTTTCAGATATTGCTCAATCAATTCTCCCTTTCTTTCACCTGGAACTTTTTCCCCACACATTTGGCCCCTTAACCTCATCAACAAAGTATGTTTGGACTTTCCTTTTTTCTACAGAGGAACAACCTTCCTCAATCCTGCTATCAGCCCTCTACCTCCAACCTCTCTCTTTCATCTTCAGTTGATTGTCAAATTTCTTTAAAGAATAATCTAAGATTCTTCTTTAATTCCTTTGCCACTCATAATAGTGATATCTTTTCTGTGCAACACTATTCTTGAAAGTAATCAATTAAATTTGTAAAACTAGATCCTCCTCCAAAACAAATCTAAAACCTTCCTCAGTGGTTTTAATGTTTCTCCTTTAATACCTCTGTCCCATTTGTTATCTGCTGTCATTTCCATTTCTGTAACAAAACTTTTCTCTAATTTGGTTTTCATGACATTGAAATAACAGCCCACTTAGCCATCTCTTCCCATCTTTTTGGTTGTGATTTGGTGTCTCTTACTCTTTCTATCCAATTATTAATTCAGTGAACATTTTTAGAGGCTACTATGTGTCAAGTTAGTGCAAAAAAATATAAGTGAGAAAACAGTACACTATCTCGATCCTCCAAACTGTTTATGCAGGGGGTGCTCTTATCTGTGGTTCATGGATGCTGATGGACTGAGGAACGGGAAGAGACATAGTTCTAAGCTTCTGTCCTAAGCACTTTGTGTTTCTTTCTCTATTCAACCTCACTAACTTTACATTCTCCAACAATTAGCTTCATATACATGCCCATGGCTCTAAAAAAAATGAAACTGAACACAGGCTCTAACCCAGAATCTATTTCCTCAAAGCAAGGCTTCTATTCCTAACTGTGTAATCAACTGCATCTGAATATCTCCCCCACACCTCTGACTAAAAATGTCCAAAGAAAATTGATTATCTGATAGCCTTTCCCCGATAAGCATAAAAATACAACCAACTGTAAGTTTCCTTCTTGACTTCTCAGTTCTTAACAGTGTCACCTATTTCTAGTACTCCAGGCATAAAACCTTAGAGAGCTCTTGAATAAATCTCTCTCTTCCACACAGTTGCTATATTTCTGTTAATTATGTCTCCTTTTAAAGATCTTTATATTTCATTTCCCACAACTGGTATCATTGTTTGTATCTTTATGATCTCTTACCTGTGGCTTCCACTGCCTCCTAAGTGCTTTCTACAACTCTATTTTCTGCTTCTAGTTCAGCCCTTTAACTTGTTTTATCAAATCTTCTTGCTGTATTTCTGATCATGGTGGTCCCCTGCTCAATACTTTTAAAGTGAGGTACAAACTGCTCAGGGTAGAAGTCATAGCATCTGCCAATCTTTCAAGCTGTTTCTTCCACCTACTTCCATGCAGTGTATGTTTGGGCCAAGGGTCCACTACTCCCCATACATTTCTGCTTGTACTCTTTCACCTTGAGTGTCCTTCCTTTTTACTTCTGCCTGATGGAATCATATCACATTTAAAGGTTGGTCTAGAATGACTTTCCTTCTGTGAAGTCTCTCCAGACCTCTCTGCCTTTTAAACCCTCTGTGCTAATGTATTTGGTATTCTCTTGTGGCACCATAGACTGCCTAATATGGTGTTTATTGGTATATGTAAAATTGTTCTTTCAAAGTCTTTACCATGGTAAAGACTTATTAACACTTGGTTAACTAAAATGATAGGATGAGTGTTTAAATCCAGATGAAAGCATGTGGAGAGAGAGGATCAAACCAAACTAACATAGTCATGCTAAGTTGAAACAACATATTTTTTAGTGCATTTACTATATTTCTCTTTTTATTTCTTTCTTCTTGGCATTTACCCTTCCTGGTTTTCTTTATCTATTAGCTTGAAAAGTGATTTAACTACTTGATAATACATACATCAACAGTGCTGCATTATCTGCTAAAGTCAACAACTGGCTGAGAGGATGAATAGACCACGCTTTAGAGGATGTTACTTAGCATTTTCTTTCTAAATGACCCTGTGTTTGCGGGGTGGTCACTGCTGATTATTTTTTAGAACTCTCTTGAGAACATATAGCAAATTACTGTTATCTTTATATACTTTCATCAACATTAGTATTCCTAATAATTTTATCAAGAGCAATGATTAATGACAATAATGACAGCATTGTATATATGGGGCATTTTATACCTTTGCACTCTGTTCATGTTTTTAAGTTATTTGGCCTCCATAGCATGCTGAAACCCCATGAAAGACAGTGTCTCAGTGACTTGTTATTTCAGATCATCTTACAAATAGTTGGTGGCTCAGCTGATATTAGAAAGTGAGTTTATATTGTTTGTGTTCTGCAACTTAAAATGTGGTCCTTGGATCAGCAGCCTCTGCCACACCATTAGACTTGGGGAGAATCTCAGGCCCTACTCCAGACCAATTGGAACAGAATCTGAACTTTAACCAGATTCCCTAGATGATCAGTGTGCACAACAAAGTTTGAGAAACATCCTTCTACCTCCTAAGAAAGGACAACAGAGTCTGTGTCTTCATCCCCAGGGTACTGTAGTTGGGGGGAGGGTGAGGGGGAAAGGGAGAGAGAGGGCAGGAGAGAGGGAGTTAGGGAGAAACAGAAGGGAGACTGACAGAGGTATCTGGTGAAGGAAAAAAATCCCAGTAGGACTTGGGTCCCTCAAGAGGGGTGAGAACTGGGGTTTTGTGGAGGTGGTACTTTCCTGTGAATTTGTAGTATCTTCACTCTATCACTTCGTATGTGCTCTCAGGTTGGAGGTTGACTGTTAAAAAAAGGGAGGGAAGGGGGTGAGTGAGGGGTGGAGGTGGGTTTGTTTTCAGGTATAACTGTTAGCAACCCAGGAGGATAAAGGACCTAAGCGCAAAAGGAAAGCCCCTTTCCTGAGCCTCCCGAAGCAGCTCAACGAGCTCATTTGTAATACCTCTAGTTTCTGGATGCATTTCCCTTCCTCGCATTTCCCCTTAACACCCAGGATCCACTCATAACATTAAAGCTAGTTCCTCGCCTCTCGGTTTCTTTCTCTCTCCTCAGTCTTCCTTCTTTTCCCGGGCACACCCGGGCCGGCCCCTCCCTCCGCGCCGGCTTGCACCTCTCCCCAGTTGGATGCACCTGAGGCTGGCTCGGGTTCCGGACGCGTGCGGAGCGCCACCGGGTGCGGTGGAAGCAGAGGCACGCTGACAGCCGCCTCCAGCCCGCGCCTGAGGGACAACACGCGCGGCGCTTGCTTCAGGGATATTCTCCGCGGCAGCCGCTCACGCCTCGCCTCGTGGTGACTATCACCACCGAAGCTGCAGGCGGGCAGTTGTGCGCCCCCGGGTCCAGCCAGCCCGGGCGGCCGCCCCTGCTCCTCCCGATGCCAGGGCCAGGGCGCCGAGCGGCCGCCAGCAGGAGGATGAAGGGCTCGGCGGGAGGAAGGAGAGAAAAGCTGCTGGGGGCGACGAAAGCTCAGCCCAGCCACGGTAAGTTGAGCGCAAAAGGGGTGTTTCGGTTCGGGTGGCGGAGTTGGCTGGGGTGCTGGGCACGGGTGCTGGGCTTGTGCCCCCGCGAGAGGTGAGATGAGGTGCACGGAATGGGCATTTGCAGGGTCCACACCCGGGACGTCCCCCTTTCCCGTGTACCCCATACCGTCAGTCTGCCCCCATGCCTCTTCCGCTCAGCGCCCAGCAGAGAGGTGAGGTAGATGTGGGGGCCGGAGTGTGGAGCGCAGAGCTTGAGGGCTCCCGCTGACTGAAACCAGGGGCAGAGGAAGCAGCGGCGGGGGGGCGACAGGGTCAGCCAGGTTCTGGCTGGAGTCGAGGGCTGGGCCACCGAGGATGGGCCTGTCTCCTATTGGGTGTGTGTGTGGGGGGGCACTCCCGCCTCGGGAAACCTGGCGAAGTTGTTGGGATAAGAAAGCACAGCGGGCCAGCTTCATGCTTGTCTTTTCTTTTTATTTTCTCCCTTCTTCGTCTTTTTTTTTTTTTTTCTTTCCTTTTTTTGTTTCTTTTCAAGATCTTCAGGATGCACAGGATTTGCGCGCAGTGTGGGGAGCTACTGTGTTATAGGAAGCTTTCCTCCAGGGGAATAATTTTAACATTTAGGGTGGAGTTGGGAGGTTAAGGGTAAATCAGTGTCCCGAGATCTGGGATCTGATTGCCTTCCTGGTCTAGGGGACTGAGTTCGAAGAGAGAGCACAGGGTGAGAGTACCTTGTGACTTCTTGCATGTAGGGAGAAGTTTTATTGTGGGTGCAAATTGGGGTCAGAGGAAAACTGCCTCGCCCAATACAGTATCGCCCCTTGGGAAATGCTCAATTCCCTCTGTCCCCCTTACAGTTCAGACTTGTCTGCATCACGTATTTCTGTAGATGATGTTTGTCTGCTTTAGCTTGAGCTGCAGCTAAAGTAACAAGGATGTGATGTTCGTGGGTGTTTGAGCACCCCAAATTCTGGAATCTTGAACTGACTTCAAAGACTTTGTGTTCTGTAGGTATAACTAAGGACCCTGGAGCTAGTGCTTTTTTATGACAGTCCTGTGGTGCTTTCTTGGGATGTCATGGGGGAAATTTCTCTCTCTTCTCTTGAGGCTGTTTGCTAGTTGTCTGTTAAAAGTGATTTTCATGTCCAGTCAATTCTGGTTCACAGTGTTCTCTGAAACCAACTGGAAAGGCTTATTTCCCTCTGGGTTTTCATGTCACTCTTGCCCTGTACTGGGTAATCTAGTCACTATAATCTCTGGTCTGTAAGCATGAAAGGCAAATATGGGTCATTTCAAATTATGTAGATTGATGCAGCACAGCGTGTCTGGGGTTTGCTGCAATTTCTTCACATTTCCTTCCAGATGTTCCTCGGAAATTAACTTGAGCACTCTATCCATGGAGTTAAAACATAGACTGGGGGAATGGGCAAACATCTTGAGTTAATGTATTATCTTAGATTCCAGTAAACAAAGTGCTGGGAGCTTGCTATGTTAGGAAAAAGGGACCTAGGCCAAAATATAGGATGTCTGGACTGTTTTTGTTCTGTGACAAAGTGGCTGAAGGACCTTTGGGGTCATTTGACAACAACAAGAACAATAGTAATAATGACATCAAACATTTTTTTTTTTCCATTCACTGCACACTAAGCAACATATTAAGGGCTTTACAGCTCCTGTAAATGCATAACATCCCCAAGAAGGCAACATCCTTACATCTCCATTTTGTCGATAAGGAAAAAGGAGCCTTAGACATGTAAATTGTGGAAAATTTCCAGTTAATGTTTTAGAACCCAAGATTGCGGGACTCCAAAATTAGATCCTTTAGCCACTACACAATCTTGTTAACCTCACTTGAAAAGTGGGAGTACTACCTGAGTTCTCAACCCCATGAAAAATTAGTACAACAATGACCACATCATAGATTGATTTCTTCACAACTATTTAAAATGTTTAACAGAATTGTTGAACTTAGACTTCAAACAAATGAAAATTATGTGGCATTTATGTAATTTGGTCTGCCATCTCTAGAGAGAGGTAAATGCTGAGGTCTTGGTGTTTCCCTTGACAGTGTTCCTTCTTTGAGCCCCTTTATTGTAAATCAATAGTAGTATAGTCTAGCCTTTCTCTTAACAATGTGTGATTTATAACATCAAACATACCTGGTGCTAACATCACGTTTGTATGACTCTCTAGAGTTATCCTGAGGTCTACCTGGACACTCTTATATTTTAGCCAGCTTATAATTAATGCTCAGATCTTAACAAGATGTTGAATTTCTATTAAGAGATACTAGCAGCTTGTTTGAAAATTTCCTTTCTATTTTCAACAGTATTTTCAAAATAATTACACCCCCTGCTGTGATTTGTTATTTACTAGGTGCATCAAAAGTTCAGTAATGAAAAATGTTTGCAATTCAACAAAACATAGTGTCTCATCTATGGTAACAACTTCAGCTAAAAGATTCACATCCAATTGAGGCCTTATTTTATCTGAAATTTAATTAAGATGTTGCATTTCTCCCTGCAAAGTGTATGCAGGTTGTTGGGTACCCGTCTTCCACTCTTTGCTTGTAATCTCCAACTTTATAAATTCATTAGTGATGAGTTCTTCAGATAATTTATGTTCGTGCTTGTCTAAAGATTTTGAGGTTTTATAACTAAGAGCAAGAACAACAAATAAGATGCATATGTCATATTTCTTCACAAGCTGTAATTATGCTTATCTGGGGGACAGTGATATATGTTAAGTCCTAGATCTGATTTGCCTGCACATAAATGGAATTATCAGATAAAAGTCTATAAATCCATTGGCATACTAATGATATTCACACCCCAGATGTGGGAACAGCTTTGGAAAATAGAGAATCTTTGAGAAGTTAAGCTACTTTACTATGTTTCATTGCACTTGAGTAGTATCTTGTTGTTTTCAAATAAAACTACATTTCTCTATTCTAGTAAACTAGTGGTTATTCCCATGCTTTCTTTTGTTTTAGGCTTAAATTGTATTTTCTGGTAGTAACTTAGCATTGCATGAAATATAAATTTGTGTCTTTTCTCTTGATATATTCGAAGCCTTAAAAAATCACATTTTGCCCACCATAAACAATACATTTCTGAATATATATGGGTTTTAGCAGGAATATAAAAAATAGTGTAGTAATAACTTGCCTAGAGGTTTTATTTTTTGGAAGTAGATAATGAGGTTGTTATAGTGGTTAACATGTTTAACCTTAGTAATAAAGTATTGAAACTAATTTCGAATATGAATTGTTGAATTGCAAAATACTTTATGAGGAGTATCTTGTAAGTGGGTTAACCTTATAATCACATGAACATATGTTTTGTGTTTTACAAATTTTTTCAAGTTTCATGTTTGCACAATAGGACTATTAGTTTATTTGATATTATTTGGTGATTTGAACAGCCAGATCTCTGGAAAATTATTTAAACTCGATAAGCATCTGAGTCACATTGATATCACAACTGAAGAAACTAATATGGGGGAACATTTTTTTTTTAATGTTTCAAGAGCTTAGAACTCAAGGTAGGTGAGACTCCTTAGTTTTTTGACAAGTGCTCTAAAGAAAGAGTTTGAATAAGATAAAGCCCGTGGGTTGAACATCAAGCAAGCACTTCAGTAGCCTCTTAGGGAACCTAGATCAGCTCAAACGGAGTTATGTGCCTGAAATTCATTAGTGTAATTAATCTTTTGGACAAGTGAATAACACATTAGAGATCATTTAAAAAATTACAGTACATTAAAAATGTGTTAATTTATATATTCTAGGGCCTGCTAAATTAGCAATAACTCCCCTTTCTGGATTGACCCAGCCTTAACTTAAAAAATAAAGTTCAATGACAGAGAACTTTAAGGATGTTGAGAGGCAGAGATGAATCAAATTTCTTCACGAAGTCTTTATCCCATTTTAAATGTGATTTTAATCATATCCAGATAGTTCTGTACCACTTTGAGTGTTTGCCCAGATTGAGCATGGGATTCAAAAAGTATCTTATTCCTTAACCTACTGATGAACTGGTAGAGAATACTAGCACAGCATTCTAGAGTGGCAACAGGGTTGGGGCGCCTGGGTGGCTCAGTCGTTAAGTGTCTGCCTTCGGCTTAGGTCACGATCCCAGAGTCCTGGGGTCGAGCCCGGCGTCGGGCTCCCTGCTCAGCGGGAAGCCTGCTTCTCCCTCTCCCACTCCCCCTGCTTGTGTTCCCTCTCTCACTGTATCTCTTTGTCAAATAAATAAAATAAAAACTTTAGAATGGCAGTGGGGAACTCTAGACCATTTAATGACTTTATTACTTTGTCTGTAGTGTCATCCAACCATATGTTTCATTTTTTGCCTTATTTGAAACACAGAGGGGCAGTTCTCCCTGATCTGGAATTATATGTACCAAAGCAGGCAAACATGCAGCATTCCTAAACTGGTCTTTTAAGTGAGAGGTTTACAGTAAAGGAGAGTTCTTACTTTGCATCCATGTAGTTACGTAGCCCATCTTCTAGCAAACAGTACTAATCTTGGCATATCTTGATTACCCATTAGACCTATCTGTCACCATGAGAAGAACAAATACTAATATAGTACAGTGTTAGGGAGGTCCATTTGAGGATTTAACTAAGGATTTCTCATAACATGGGGTCAGACTTTCTCTGTTAATTTTTTTTGTGATCTTGTAATGTGTCCTTTTTTATATCTAAAGAGTTAATCACTGCTGTTTGTATAATTTATTATTAAAAATTATTAGAGATTTGTTTCTCCTTTAACAATCTCTCACCTACCCTCAAGTGAAATGAAAGAAAAATTAATGAAATGTTTCTATATTATTTTTATTTTACTTAGAGGAATACATTTGAAACTCCAGAAGGCATCCTGAAAAATCTAGATTTTAAAACTATTTTGTTGAGAACAACTTTTATGAGTTGGTCTCAGTGCACCAAATCTATCCAGAATACCTAGAATTTAAAGAAAAAAGATTTCAGGTACTGGTTTGAGTTCTCAGCTAGTTAAAATTTTACATTCATCGTACAATTTGGCGTTAAAGTTATAGAGACAAAATAGTCATTTAACATGATGTAGCATTTAAGAATGTGAACTCAAGAACTAGAATGCCTGTGTTCGAATCCTTGTTCTGTTCCTGACAAGCTGTGAGAGTTTAGTCAACTTACCATACATTTCTGCCTTATCTATAAAATGGTGGTACTAAGTGACTTATTTCATAGGTTGAAGATTTAAGATGATATGCGTAAAGTGTTTCAAATAGTGTCTAGTACAACGTGAATATGCCATAGATATTAGCTATTTTTAATCATTGTCATATATTAGTTGTCTGTAGTTAGTGCACTAGATTGCCACAAACTTGGTGGGTTAAAACACTGAAATGTGTTCTCTCACAATTCTGGAGGTCAGAAATCTGGCATCAGTATCACGAGGCCGAAATCAACGTATCAGCAAAGGTGTGCACCATCAGGAGGCTCTAGGGGAGAGGCTCTAGGGGAGAAGCTTCTTGCAGCTTTGCGTGGCTGTTGGCATTCCTTGGTTTGTGGTCACATCACGCCAATCTCTGCCTTTGTCTTCCCACTGCCTTCTCCTCTGTGAGAAGAATTTCCCTCTGCTTTCTTTTATAAGGACATTTGTGATTGCATTTGGGGTCTATCCTGGTAATTCAGAATAATTTCTTATTTTAAACTCCTTAGCTTAATCACATTTGCAGTGATTATTTTCCCAATAAGGTGACATTATAGGTTCTAGGTGTTAGGATCTGAGGGGCTGGAGTGGGGAGTGGGAGGGTTGGGTGTACATTATTTTGCCTTACTATAATCATCATCCTCATATTCTTATACTGTGCTAGATGTATGAAAAGATGGCAGAACCAACATAACTAAATTATGGAAAATATAGAAAGGATCAGAAATTTCATATATTTTTGAAGCACGTTGTCTTAATTTATGTTCAAATTTTGACCAGATTTTTAGATCAAAGACTTCAGGGCAGTTAATTATTTTCTGCTCACTTCAGCATAATGCAGTCAGTAAATATTTGATGAGTGGTTACTATGTGCTGATAGAGTACTGATGCTGGGGATATCAATGTCGACAGGAAAAGCAAGGCCCTGGACTCATGGAGCATTTAGTGTATTAAAAAAATAGCTAGACAACTACTACCTTTTAACTAGTACTTTTATGAAGTACGATTGCCTTCTAATGTTTAAGATCAAGATTTTAGGAGCAAAGAAATGCTATTAAACTCACATTAGAGATAAGGAACTAGGCTAAGAAATACACATATACATAGCTAGGACAGGACAACTTTTAACTCAGTTCCTTCTGGTTGTACTATATATGCCATAAAATAAAATGAAAAATCAGGAACAAATTTAAAAAAATAAATAAAAATGCACTTTTAACAATATAAACAGAATTGTGTCAACCACATAATTAACTAGAAATATCAACTAATAAGATATTATGGTTAATTGGACTTGGGTTTAGCTGAAAAGTTAAGAGATTTTCTTCTAGAATTGTTATATTTTATATTTTTTTCTAAAAGGTATTAGTTGATTTTCTGGCCTTAGTGAATTGACATCATTTAATTACTTATTCTTTACCTTTTTTTTAAAAAGATTTTATTATTTATTTGACAGAGAGAGACAGAGAGAGAAAGTGAGCACAAGCAGGGAGAGTGGGAGAGGGAGAAGCAGGCTTCCCACCGAGCAGGGAGCCCGATGCGGGGCTCGATCCCCGGACCCTGGGATCGTGACCTGAGCCAAAAGCCGACGCTTAACCGACTGAGCCACCCACAGGTGCCCCTATTCTTTACCTTTTTAAAGAAAATTAATCATAATAAAAAACAAAACATAGGGACGCCTGGGTGGCTCAGTCGGTTAAGTGACTGCCTTCGGCTCAGGTCATGATCCCAGGGTCCCGGGATCGAGTCCCGCATCGGGCTCCCTGCTCCGCGGGGAGCCTGCTTCTCCCTCTGCCTCTGCCTCTCTCTCTCTCTGTCTCTCATGAATAAATAAATAAAATCTTTAAAAAAATGTTTAAAAAACAGAGCAAAACAAAACATAAAAGTTGCCATCTAAACCAATTTTAAGTGCACAGTTGAGTGGCATTAAGTACATTCATAGAGTTGTGCAACCATCATCACCACTTATATCCAGAACTCTCTTCTTCTTGCAAAACTAAAACTCTACCCCTTTAAACAATAACTCCACATGCCCTTTCCTCCTATCCCCTGGCAACCATCATTCTACTCTCGGTCTGTAAGTTTTTGACTACTGTGAATACCTCATACAAGTAAAATCATTTAGCATTTGTCTTTTCTGTGACTGGTTTATTTCACTTCGCATAATGACCTTAAGGGTCATCCAGGTAGTAGCATATATTAGAATATTTCTTTCCTATTATATGTATATATTACATTTTGTTTATCCATTCATCTATTGATGGGCACTTGGGTTGCTTCACATTATACCTATTGTGAATCATGCTGCTATCAACATGGATGTACAAACATTTCTTTCAGGCTGCTACCCAGAAGTAGAATTCCTGGATCATATAGTAATTCTGTTTTTAATTTTTTGAGGAACTGCCATAATGTTTTCCTTAGTGGCTGTACCATTTTTCATTCTCAGTGCACAAGGGTTCAAGTTTCTCTGATCCTTGCCAAAACTCATTTTCTGTCCTTCCTTCCTTCCCTCCTTCCTTCCTTCCTTCCTTCCTGTTGTTTTAATGGTAGCCATTGTAGTAGATATGAGGTGGTATGTTTTCATTTGCATTTCCCTAATGGTTAGTGTATTGAATATCTTTTTGTGTGGTTTGTATATTAACCGTTTGTATATCTTCTTTGGAAAAATGTCTTTTAAGTCCTTTGCCCATTTTTCAATTAGATTGCTTGTTTTGTTGTTCTTGGTGAGTTTTAAAAGTTCTCTATATAAGGGTGCCTGGATGGCATGTCGGTTAAGCATACAACTCTTGACTTTGGCTCAGGTCGTGATCTCAGGGTTATGAGATTGAGCCCCTCGTCAGGGTCCATGCTCAGTGCAGAGTCGGCTTGAGATTCTCTCTTCCTCTCTTTCTGTCCCTTCTGCTCGTGCTCTCTCTCTCAAATAAATAAATCTTAAAAAAAAATGTTCTCTCTATATTCTGATTAATCCCTTGTTTGATATAGGATTTGCAAGTTTTTCCCATTCTGTGGGTTGCCTTTTTACTCTGTTGACAGTGTTTTTTGATATGCCAATTAAAAATTTTTCAAAGTACAATTTTTCATTTTTTCTTTTGTTGCCTGAGCTTCTGGTATCATGTCTAAGAAAACAATGTCCCTTCTTTACCTTTTTTGTAATGGGTTTGAGATGTTTTAAAAACAATGTGAAATATTGCTAAATTAAATTTACAAAATAAGGACTAGAATGAGAAGGAATAGACTATAATTGCAGACTAAAATACGAATAATCTCACAAATGTAATGTTGATCAACAAAGGCCAGAAAGTCCAAAAAGCCTGATTCTATTCACACAAAGTTCAAAATTAAGCTACCTTATGAATACATCAGAGTTATCAGGGCAGAAGGGGGCAAGGTGCTGAAAATGTTTTGTTTCCTGATCTGAGTGTTGATTACATGAACTAATTCACTTGTAAAAATTCATCAAGTTGTACATATGATTTATGTACTTCTCTGTATTTGAATTACACTTAAAAAATTTAAAAATCAATTTGTTATTCAGAAGCACATGACAAAGAGAAATTTCCTTAGAAGTAGGCAAGGTAAGTAAAGAAATGCTCCAAGCTATGTTCTAAGGGTTTTTCCACTTGGAGGACTTGGTCCATAAATTGGGCTGTAAGTTTTTAAACAACAATCAGATCCATTGACACAGATACCATCAGAACTCTGTTGTTCAGGAGAAAAAGATCATTCCTAGGACTGAGACTGGAAGGAATTTTTCCCATGAGTCTTCATGAAAGGGGAATTGAATGGTGCAGTAAACAACATCTGTGTTGTTAATGTAGCAGAGACTTTCATAGGAATCTTTCTTACAAAGTACGGAGCAGTTTAGTTACTGGATGCTTAACTTTGGATTACCTTTGGTTTGGCTTAACTTTAAACATTTCAAGGTTTCTAGAGGAATGGGAAAGCCATGTATCCCTTAGACAATGCTTTATAAATTTTGCTCCCTTTAATGACACTTTTAGCCATAGTTCCATGGCAGTGAGCTTGAGGCCACTTTCTTAGACAAATTCTTAGTGCTGATACTCTTTTTGATGAGTTAAAAACTGGAGTCAGCTTGATCTTTGGGGAACCTGAGAAAATGGATACCTTCTAGGAAGGAGAGGGTATGAGCTGCTGGTAAGTCCATATTTGCCTAGAATTAATAAGTAGGTTACAGTGAACTGATTTGGATTTCCCTTGACAATTCTTCACAGCTCTTCACAGGCCTCCCTAATCATCAATAATCTAAATAATGATAGCTACAGTCTCATAGAGAATAATTCCATTATGACAGGGACCATGTTGTATTAATCTCTCTACCTCTTGTAATGCTTGACAGTGCCTTGAACAAAGTAGGTATCCCCAAACATTGTTGAATGAATAATTAAATTCCATTCTGTGGTGGATACAGCTCAGTTATTGGTTAATTAATGGCTTTAGTAGGTTGAATAAAGTTTTTTAGTACCTCATAAAGAAGAGTTTGACTTTAGGAAATTGCTTTCAAAATACATTTTTCAGTTCCTATGGATTTTGGTGAGCACTCTGTATTTGTAAAAATTCCTTATTAATTATTTATTAATCATAAATTATGTCTGATGCCAATGCATACTTCCTTGACTCTTTATAAATAAAAAAACATAACATGTTAACCTGAAGAGATGTTACCAGAACTTTAAAAAATGTTTTCTCTTTTTAGATCATAAATTATAACATGATTTCTTAATTTAAATTTTCAAAAGTTGAAGAGGAGCCATTCAGAAATCTGAGGAAGTTAGAAGAAAGAATTTTCTTCCTTAAGAGATCACCTTTAACAAAGTAAAAGTTTACCTAAATTAGGATGTTTTAGCATGCATAAGAAAGTTTGAGAAAAACTAAATACTATTCAGGGTAGAAAAGGTTGCCATTACAAATGATGGGATTCACATCTCTGTGTCCATTTAGAGCAAGACTTCTTTTCCTATTAATGCACATACTAAAATCTTATGTTGAAATAGTGTTTCACAGAATACAGAAATGACATCTGTATTTTCTCATTTGTTTCTTCCCACAAATTAGGGGGGTAGGTTTTACCATTAACCACAATCACATTTTTTTAAGATAAGGAAACAAAAGTTCAAGTGATTTTACAAGGCCAAGTAACTTGGAGGTAGCAAAGTTGGATCATGAACTCACCATGTCTGACTCAAAGCTTGGTGTTCTCTGTGCTACCCTGAATAGTTTCTTTTTCTTTTCACATATGCAGGGAAATAGCTTCTGTTAAGTCTATCATACATTGGAATGAATTACCGGGGACAATGATAGTATATGACTGGAATGGAGATGAGAACAATCAATAAATGACAGTATTAAGGGAGTACTAATGAAACTTTAATTTGAAAATTGCTCTGCAATGTATTCCAAGATAGGTTTTATAACCATACTCAGATTTGATGTGAAGCTAAACTAATTTTATGCAAATGCTAAAGTGACTTAAACAGTTATGTTATATACCTTGATGTGGTCCTTAAGGAAAATTGTCAGGACCATTAATAAGTTTCTAAATTGATTAGGCTAATTTGGTACTCCAAAAGGCATCTTCCTATAAATTAATGCTGCCTATTACATTCTGATTATAGCAAATTGCTTGCTTTCCATGCCCAAGTTTGAAAGTTTCCAGTCTCTGCATTTTTGTGCTTTCCCAGTCGTTGGCTTTCCATTTTGTCTTGCCACATCAGAGCAATGAATCATCTTGTCCATTAGCTGAGTTTGGAAATTCTGTGTTATTCAATGAATTTGTTTTTACTCCATCCCTTTGATAATTTGAAACCTGGCAACTTAACTACTTTCCCAAATGTGTTTGTGATGCAATGTCAATGAGTTTTGTTTTGAACAGCAAAAGACTGCAGTGGTTTTTTTTCTCATCTTTATAAATCAAATGCAATATTTTAATAACTGACATTGTGTGTTTCAGAATAATAAAAGGTTTAAGGTAATAATAGCTAGTGATCTCTAGAGGGGCAGCATAATCAAATAATATTAGAAGGCTCTCAATTTTTATGACCTGATGGAAACAGAAATGTGCCAACTGAGTCATCACCCTGATTATCAGAGTCTCATAGAAATACACAGTTATTCATTTCTATTTCATGAATTCCTACTAAAGAGTCAAAACATTAAAGTCAAAGTGTTATTTCTTTGTTTCTAACGCTTAAAGCCTGAGATGAACAGAGGGACACAGAGTGAGACAACGTATGTCAACATAACGTGCCTCTCATGCCCCCTACAGTGAACAGGGCATACAAGGGCATTGGTATTTATTCATTTGGAAAGAATTTTTAAGACTTCATGTCATTGCTTTGGTTATTAAACAGCATTGGATCTTGGAAGTTGGCTCGTATGGAAGCATGAGTAGAGTCTAGTAAAAATGATGGTAATAAATTATTGAAATTTGGTTGATTGTCATAATGTGTATAGTGAATACAGTAAAGTATGTCCTTTAGGATACTGCCAAGCACTGAACAATACTGACTGTGTCTGGAACTAGAATCATGGTGCTGATTCCGTGAATATGGCTGTGTGTGTATGGGACTATAATATGTGTCCACATACTAAAGTAGTTTGGAAGTCATTGGGAGGTTAGTTTGAGGATGGCTTGGCATATTTTTGTGGAAAACCGTAAACGTAGCTTGCTCTAAAAGAAAATTACCAGGCCTATGTTTCAAAGAAAGAGATCATGCTCTTCCAATAGTCTAGTAAAGGTTTATTTAGCTCTTACTTTATTAGTTCCTGAAATTTCTCAGAAAATGAAACAAGTTGTCAGAGTTCAACTGTGAATACTTTCCAAGATAACTTTGGAAATGTCCCCAAAGAAGATGTTTGTTAGAGCTAGCCAAGTGGCTGTGATTTTAATAGGATAATCCCAACCTCATGTGTACTGCTGTTTGTAGCTCTTCTTTTGCCTTCTGTTCAAGTAAGAAAGTGATCCCATAAACAATTTTGAGAACTTAACTCTCCGTTAAAAATACCTTTTCATTGAACATTATGCTGCCTTTACTACATATGTCTCGTTCTCTTTTACAAATCACATAAAAAAATCATACGGCCAAGGAATAGAAATGATATCATACATTCATTTGTTTACATATGATTTATAACTAGTTTTCATGCCAGTGAGACATTTACTATCTCTATAGGGCATCATTTCCTGTCATTTCTACTGGTATTTCCATTGTCATCTCAAGCTGAGTTCATCATTTTGCCCCTAAATTCAGCTCCATTTCTTCTCGACTTGACTTTTTCTTTCAATACCAACACTGTTTTCTCAGAGTTTAACTATTTGTGTACATTAAATAGCAAATACCAATCTTGACTTACAATGACAGAAAGTACGTTGTTATTATTTTATGTTAATAATCATGAGGAACCTAAAAAAAAAAGGTCCTATAGTTAGTATCATTATATATTTTTTCAGATCTCACTATTACTGTGACCAGTACTAAATTTCATCAATGTGCCCAAAGTAGCAGAGCATCTACAAATATTCAAAGAAGTTTTTGCTGTATTTTTGAGCACAATGCAAAAGCTGTCTATTTTACTTTTCTTTCTTGTAAAAGGCTAATACCAGCTCATTTTTAAGGAGGTATTGGATTCTGCAAGACAGAAAAATCTCTTGGAAGTTGCATTAGTATTTCTGTATATATTTTAAGTTAGTTGGATCAATTCCAGCCTCCTCCTAGCATTACCCAATGATGGTAAATTTAAAATGGCCATACTAAGAGAAACATTCCACAATTATATTTTTATTTTGTTCCTAGAAATTAAGTCAAATAGGCAAGCATGTTTTCAGATTTCTTCCTTCCTTCCTTCCTTCCTTCCTTTATTTTTTTTTTCTTTCTTTCTTTCTTTTTTTCTTTCTTTCCTTCCTTCCTTCCTTCCTTCCTTCCTTCCTTCCTTCCTCCTTTTTCTTTCTGTACAGGAAGTCAAAGCATTGCACTTTTTGCTAGATGTCAGAAAGGGGTCATCTGCTTCCACTTCCTGAGTTCTGAGCCTGGGTGTGTAACGAGATGTTTTGTAGGATTATGATATTGGGTCACTAAATCACATAGATGGTTCTATTAACTTTGGAGATGAGCATTTGCTTTTGCCATTTAAAATTTCAGTTCCAACTGGACATCCAATCTCAGTGCCATTCATTCTTCTAATGCTCAGTGTGTGCCTTCTTATAATGGCCATTCTAAATTTTGTCCTGCATTTCAAATCCTTGGTCCAATGCCTGCTCTTAAATTCAGAATCTTATCTGGTTTATGCTTCTCAGATGAAATAAAGATCATTAGACAAGCACGCCTTCAAAGTTTCCTTCTCTCATTACTAGTCACAGCTTTATTTATAACCATCCTGATTTACATACATCTCTATCTCAAAAGGATTGCTGTCCCAATGCCTGCTTACCTATTTTATGATCCACTTCCTCCTGGTACCTCTTAAACATTTTATCAATTACTCATCCTCTCTCTTAAAACTTCACTCTCTCTTTCCATCTGCTCTCCCTCCAGATCTGCTGTACTCTCCTTTCTATATAGAATAACTTCCTTCAAGCTCCTGCCCTAACTCTTTCCTTGTAATCATTGTCAAACTTTTGGAAAGGGCAGTCTCTGTGCTTTTCTTTCCTTTCTTCACCTCAATTTGTCTTACTTCTGAGACACTTTTCAAGGGTTACGCATGGACTTTATGTCAAATCCAAAGGTCTCTTTTCAATATTACTTAGTCCTAAACATGCTAAAATATTTGACTCTGCCGACTGTCCTTGTTATTCACTCAACAAATACTTACTGAGTGCCCAGTGCAGCATAAGATTCAAAACCTGGAAATATGGATAAGATTCAACATTTTATTTCCAGGAACTTTAAGTTAACTGGGAAAGGAGGAAATAATCAATTTAAAATAGAACATATAAAATGCTTATAGTGATTAGATCTGTTTACTAATCAGTCACTTGGAAGGATTGCAGTATTCCACTCCCCTGAAGTAAGGTTATGACAAGTCATTTGCTTTGGCCAAGAAAATGTGATTGGAAGTGATTTGTCACTTTTTGGCCAAAGACTTTAAAGCTGGTGTGTGATTTGTTAGGTTCCTTTCCTCTGTCACAGAGACGGATAGTGTTTCAGATGGTGGAGGCTTTGGTAGCTCGTGACCCCGAGTGAGGATAATTTGCAGTGAAGGCCCTGCTGAACTGAGATGAACATGTTGTATGAGCAAGAAGTAAGTCTTTGTTTACTTAAGTCACTAAGATTTTAGGACTTTGTTACTGCAGTGTAACCTAGCATATCCTGACTGATGCAGTGCCACACAAAAATGTAAAGTATTATGAAAATTGAACCCTGCACTTCTAAGCTTCTACTAGACTTTTCAAACAATATGTTCCAGTGTCTCCTTGAACTCGGCATATTAAAAATAAAGTTTCTTAAAAAAATGGAAGTGATTGCTAAGCAGTTCGTGATTGAATTTAATTGTCTTGCCTCTAACTGAAAAATGGTGGAGGGTCTGTGAGAAAATGAATTCACAACCAACTATATGCATTTTTTAATGTACTGGTCATTGTATTTCAGGGCTACTCTGAAGTTTATATTTCCTTCTCCACAAACTTCTTGAAACTTAAAAACATTTCAAGTTCACTTAGAGATTTGGGGATAATGATACGCTTTGGTCTATTTTTCTTCCTATCTGAAAGCTTCATTGTGTTAAGGCTGGAAAAGTACTATGTAATTATGTGTGTGAACTTCTTGATAATCTCAGTGATGAAATTTTCTTTTTATGTGCAAATGCTTATTCCTGCACTTTTCATATAATTAATGTGCTCACAATAATATAGGACCTATTATAACTTGCAATCTCATTTCCTATACATACTGAACAGAGGGCATTGTCTGGATGGTAAATGTTTTGCTCATTTAATGGTAGACTCTGATTTTGTTACCACCCTTACCTCTTGTTCTTGATATTTTATATCATCTTTTACTTTCTTTTAAATATCTCACCAAAGACTTTATTTTGTAATACATCCAATAATATATATATATGTATATATATATATATATATATATGTATGTGTATAAAACTGAGGATGACATTGAATGGACCAAACATTTAGAATGGCCTTTTTTTTTTATTATGTTAATCACCATACATTACATCATTAATTTTTGATGTAGTGTTGATTTGTGCTCATAGTTGTTACATTATTGCTCTATCTTCATCTCTTAAAGAATTAAGCCTTAACAGTCTCTGTTCTATTAATCTATGTAATCTTGATACTTGTAATATTGATACTTGAAACCTATCTTTGCATTTCCTTGAGAGCTTCGATATACGGAAAATCATTTGGGACTCAGAATTCCAGCATTGACAGCCTGCTAACATTTGATTGAGATGGGAGTTTCTGTGGTCATGAGGAAGGATACCATGATATTTGCCTTTTTTTTTGCCTCCTTCCTCTTCCCATCTCTTAGGCCTACCCTCCCTCTCTGCTGCCCCACCTCCAAATACCCCATGAAAAACACTTTCCTTATGGAACACTACATCAAAAACTAATGATGTAATGTATGGTGATTAACATAACATAATAAAATAAAATTTAAAACAAAACAGAACAAAAACTCATAGATATTAAAAAAAAAAAGAAATAAAGATGATCCTGAAAGAAAATCCCATAAAGATAACACTCAAAACAGCAGTGTGTATAAAATTTAACACTCCATATGCATCAAAATATACCTCCTGTGGGATTTGCTGTTTCATGTGTGGACCATTTTACAAATGCTCAATAATAATGCAAAACAGGATATCTGTGATGTATAAACACAGATGGTTTGGTTAAATACTATTTGCATGGTTTGGTCTCTTGGTTTCCACCTCCAGCTAGTCATTGGAACCCAAAGTAATTAAATCTCAAGCTGCTTAAAACATGCCCATGTGCTCACACAGGCATATATCCATATATGAAATAAGAGTTTTTATTATCCCACATATGTTTTTTACACGTTTGTTCTTTAGAAAGGAATTGGAAGTATTAGTAACCTATATGCAGAAAAGAGAAATAATACTGAAAGGATAACACAAGGAATTTACTAAGTTAAGTATCTATTTATTGTAATACAGCTTTTCATGTTTCATAGCTTCTGTACATCATGATTTGGAAATATATCTTTCTTAGTCTACAGGCTCTACCATTAAATTTGTGATACGGTTGTATACTGTGTATGCTGAAAATCCTTTATTTTTTCCTTGAGTTAAGGACAAATGAATATTCTTTAATTACACTCTATAGATAATTCAAAGTGATAATACATTTTAGCTTGCTTCATATTTGATGATGATGTTCTTGTGAGTTTACAAAAACTTTTTTCCTGGAAATTTTCTTTGTTTCTTCCTTTTTAATGGCAGATCTTTTTCTTTATCATCTTGTTAATGTTGTCCAGCTTCTTCTAATTTCTTGGAATCCATTTAAGGATCCTTCTTTAAGTTTTCATGAATTCACTGGTTTCTTGGTTTCCAGTGCTCTCTAGGCTCCTTAGTCAGCTGCCACTTGGAGCTTTTATTTCATTTTTGTATGTTCCTATTTTCTTCTATTTCATATTTCCCATGTCACCATTTTCCTGGATCCTACTATCATTTTACTGGAATACATAACAGGCAACTTCTTTTAGAAATGATGTGTGTGATGTAAAATACATCCGAGTCTTTGCAAAAGAGTTTACAGCATACATCCAATGCTTTAAAAATGTATATATCATTTGATACAACAAATGTGTGGGGATTTCTTCTAAAGTGAATTTAATGAAAATATTATACTATATATAAAGACTTAATGATAAGTTCACAGTTGCAAATTCTTTGCAAGGCATTGGAGACTATATAAAAGCCCTAAAAATGCATCCTAGCAACACAATGGGAGGTAACCAGAACACATCTATTGACACTGAATTACACTTACTATATTGTGAATGAATAAAAGAATCACAATCAAATCTAGATTTTAATTTTTATTCATTTTTATCATTACATGTGTATAATATAGGGTATAGACCCTGTTGCGCAGAACTTTCTGTGATGATGGTAATGTTCTACATCTGTTTTATCCAATATAGTGTAGCCACCAGTCACTTGTGGTTATTAAGCATTTAACATGTTGTTAGTGTGACTGAGGAGCTTAGATTTTAACTTTGTTTAACTTAAATAACCACAACACCATACTGGACAGCATAGGTATAGAAAACTATTATATTCCAAGGTGTCAATGGTGATTGTTTCTAGTAGGGAGTTGTTGATTATAGGTTTTCTTTTTTTATTCTCATCTCTATTTTTAAAATGAAATTTATGTTAAAAACAGTACAGGAAGCTTTATTTTGAAGAAAACCATGCCTGATAGATATTGTTAAATTATGAAAACCATGGCATCTAAGTCATGATTTAAGATTTTAATAATACGTAAACTGTTCATTTCTTTCATATCAACATTTCTGCCATATTTCAGGAATACTTAAGTTTTCATAAGGGATCTGCCTCTGTCTCTTGGATCAAGTTTGTGTTTTAAGGGACAGAAAACTATTTTTAATAATAGCAACAGCAGCCAGCATTTATCAAGACTTACTGAGTGCCGGGCACTGATTAACATGTACTAACTCATTTAATTCTTATGGCATATATTTTAAATATATGCAGATACTTTCTCCATCTTACATGAAGGATCGGAGGCATGGAAAATTTAAATAGGTTGCCCCAGTTACTCAGCTAGGATATAGGGGTATGGAGGCGAGAATCTGACTTTCAAACCCAGGCAGTATAAAATCAGCATAACTCCATCCACATTCAGCAAAGAGGTTGCTGGTGAGAAGCAGGTGGAACATACAATTTAAGAAAGAAAATAAATAAAAAAGATAAAAGAGTTGAGAATTCATGTATGTTTGTGATTAGAATGATTTTCCATGGAATTTAGGTGAATAAGATGGAAAATGAGAGCAAAGCAAGGGAAAGAGGAACATGAAATGTGGTAGGAAGGGATAAAAAATCATGTCAGTTCTGGAAGAAGAACATGTGAGCAGGAAAGATAGGATGTGGTGGTCAGAGAGTGGGTTGTCTGAGATTTAGGAGGGGTTTCACTTATTTGCGTTAAGACTATAGATAGAAGAGTATGTGGCTGGGGTAGGACAGATGGTATGCTCACTGAGGGTTAAAGAAGTGAAAGAACAAGGCTTTGGAAGTGCATCCACATGCATGAAATCACCATGACATATGACAGGAGTAGTTTTGGAGAGAGTGATTGTGAGCCAGGAACTAAAATCTTGCAGTGGTTTGTGGATGACTGCACCAAGGAAGGGGCCTGGGGCTGCAGTGTGCTGTGGTGTGATTCACTGCCATGTTCTATCATTCCTCATAACACCAGGTTCTGGCATGAATTCCAACTGGGCCTCTTTCCTGCACCTGGTGGGGGGCTACCACAGAGACTACAACAATAAATCAGGGAGGAGTAATTGTATCTTGCAGGACAGTGGCTGAGCGGCTGACCTTGATGACCATGATTGCTGTTGGGGAATGGATATGGTCCAGGAGACATGGTGGAACACGTGGAAGGAACGCTGAGGGCCTGGCCTGTGTTTCTACCCTTGGCAGGGTACAGATAAATGAATTTCCATGGATAGAGGGCCATCCACGGGGTGAGGAGGTTCCAGTAGCAAGAGGCTTTGGCAGGGCTGATGGGTTCAGGTATGATCAGATCACTCACACCAGGAAATTGCTTGAGGTGGTGGGAGTGAGGCATATGACAAGTGTAGTCCTCTTGGATGCTGCCCACACAGAGGAAATAAGCAGGAAGGAGTGTCTAAGCTCACTGTTGGCTTGTGGGATTGTTCAAGTAAGGAAGAAACAATCAGAAGAAGACGACCGATGAATCTCCATGGGCTAGCACAGAAAAAAAAAAATCTTTTCTTCCTCTTCTTCCTTCCTACCTCACCTGCAGTAGAATAGGAAACTTTCTGGAAAAAAAGAAGTTGTGACAACAGCTGAGGCCTCGTGTCCTGCGGGCGGAACTCCAGAGCTTGGAGGAAGGAGGAGAGGAGGAGAGCATTTGACCCAACACGAGACTGAAGTTTTAAAATGGTTATGAGTGACTCTTAGTAACTGAAACAAACTCCAAGATTACAGAATCAGACTGAAATCTTGTTAGGGGAGCCTGTTCCCTGAAGGAAAAGGAGAGACTTTAACAGAAAATATTTGGTAGCAGTTTTTAGAAAGCTACGTATGCCCCTAATTTTTACTGACTGAATATTTGTGGAGTGAATGAATAACTCAGACTCTATTACAACTCAGTATTATGCACTAAAGACCTGAGACGTTTGTCCGTAAATCTTTAGTGACAGGAAATTACATAGACCTGGTGGTTAGGTCCTCATCAGGTCAAGACGAAACCACTCCTCTAAAAATGTGTTAGGAAATAATTATGTTGCAGGAATCAAAGTTCCAAGGAAAATTTTTAATTTAGATTCCAAGAATCTTAAGACAACTCTCCATCTGGGCTGTGAATTGCACTTCTCACCTCAGAAAATGCAAGCCTCAGTCACACCATGTCATGCACAGGAACAGGGTCACATGTAATTGTGAAAATGGGGCTCTGCTAACCGCGATGGATAGAAACTATCACAAACACTTTCCAATACTTTGGTGAACTTTGACCCTGTGCGTAATTGAACATTGTCATAATCTCATTAGATGAGGAATGAAAGTAGCTCTTATCATAGATTTTTTTTTATTTTTAAAGATTTTTATTTTATTTGACAGAGAGAGACATAGCGAGAGCAGGAACACAAGCAGGGGGAGTGGGAGAGGGAGAAGCAGGCTTCCCGCTGAGCAGGGAGCCTGATGTGGGACTCGATCCCAGGACCCTGGGATCATGACCTGAGCCGAAGGCAGACGCTTAACGACTGAGCCACCCAGGCGCCCTTCTTATCATAGATTTTTTAAGCAGGAAAATGATAACTTGTCTTTTTTTCTCCTTTAGATTTTACTTTAAATATGCTAAGAAAAGTAAGGATTGTAAACTCCTTTTAATTTCAAGTTATTACAGACTTCTTAGCCTTGCAGGGAGGAAGTCTGTGATATCCATTGTGCTATGCAGGCACAGCTTTCTTGCCTCTGTGGAAATGTCTGTGGCTGGCTCAGATAAAGAAACATTGACATAGTCCTTTTATGTTGGCTACATGAATAATATGAGGTAATGATTCAAAATATATATAAAAGAAAGCCCTGCTTAAGGGTCAATGAGAAGAAATGAGCAATTCTCTTCTTTCTCTTCAAATTGGCATGATTTTCATTCCATATTTGGAAGGAAAAGTAGTTTAAATCTCCCACTCATACTTAAACTGATTTTTGAATTACGCGCCCCCTGCCCTTTTTTTGGTAGGGAGGGAAGCAATTTGGATCTTTGGACTATGAATTCTGTGAATCCCATAATTGTACCATTACTTGGAATCAATGTTGAAGATATAAGTTAATCTTAAATGTGCTTTGTGCTGATGGCTATTTATTTAGTCTTAAACTACTACCATTTATCACTGTTGGCTTGTTTGCATTGGATTTTCAGCTTATTCTGATTATATAGAGTTCTTGGATATATTTGTATTTGAAGCAAGTTAATTATGGCAAGCATAGTACTTATATTACAGCTTGGTGTGTAAAATCTGATTCAGGTTTTTGAAATGCACTATCTAGGAAATGACAAAGTATTTTTTAGCCAGTTTGTCCAGGTGTTTTAGCAGTTATGCTTGTTAATATTTAGTAATTATATCTCTTGTGTCTGGATATCTCTTTGAGCAGACTACTCATGTCTGGAATATAGATTGTTCTAGAAAGTTCTAAAAAAGAGTGGTCTAAGGAAAGAGCATAAGTGAACATTATATTGCTGTGTTTTTTGGGGGAGGTTTTGATAGAATCTCATAGACCTTAGAATGCAGTGTATTTGTTTAGCTAAATTAAAGTTGCTATTTTTGTTGTCAAACATAAACAATTCTGACTACTTTGCATTTCTATTTTATAACCTGGTTAGTTTTATCAGTCTAATTACTTTTTTAAATTAAACTTTTTATTTTGAGATAATTGTAGATACACATGAAGTTGTAAGAAATAGTACTAATTATTTTTTGCGGATGTCAGTATAGCACTGTGGGTAAGAATATGTGCTGAGTCAGAGAGAAGCAGGTCTATTCAACCTGGTCTGACACGTCCTACTTATGTGATCTTGTGCAGCCTCACTGAGAGTTTCTTCATCAACTAAATGTGTAAAATAATTTAGAGCTCTCAGGATGATTTTAGATGTACTCAAGGTGTAGAGTGTACCTGCCACTCCTTAAGCAGTGGTTATTAACAGTATCTTTAAAGTGTTGTGATGAATTATAGCTTTTTTTAAACCACAGCATACATCTCCTACATAGCAAAACACAATAGAATGTATGCTTAGATTTATACATTTGTACATTTAAATATTTATACATTTAATAAGGGTACTCTTTGAAGAATGGATCCATTCCACAAAGAAAGCTATAATTACTTATGGAAAAACTCCAAATGTGTAGCTTAATTATAAGAGGTATTATTTATTGGAGTATTGTTACTTGAGTATATGGTTATCTTTTCCACTGAATTATAAGTTCCGAAAATATAATGGCTAAATAGAGAAATAGTGTTTTGCACACAGTGTGTCTTCCAGAAATATTAATTAAGGTTTTGCCAAAGTTTGTTAAGCCCCAAATCAATAGCTTCCAGAAATAGATTTGTTTTGAGCTACTGTTCTAAATGCTCAGTGTTCTAAATGCTCATCATTAATAGACTTTGATTAATTATGGAGAATAATTTTCATATTCAACATTCTATTAAGATTTCATCCACACTTGGGCTCAAGGGTGAGTATGTAAACAGATGGGTAATGCCAGTCTAAAGAGTTAAGCACAGAGAAATTTCTACTGAGATATTTCCCAACTGCACATCTCTTTTTCTTTTTAAAAAATAATACTGAATTTCGAGTGAGAAGACACTTTAAATAATGCAAAGTGGAGACACAATCATAAATAACTAATCGACTTAAGATGTTAAAAAAGTTTTCCATTTTTTGGTTTTTTTTTTCCTAGTCTAAACCATGAGTAAAGAAAAATAATTTGCATAAAATCAGCTTGGCCTAGAGTCATGGGTAAGTTGTATAGATATATTGGACATCCCGAACTGAAGTATTGTGAATTCATTCATAAGATAGAAGAACAATTTAGTAAGTTCTACTGAACATTTTGTAGTTATATCCTGAGCAAATGAGCTCAACTTAAGTGAGTTCACTTTTACTTATATTCAATTTTATTTAACATTTAACACAGTTGCATTATTATATTTCTTCACTCTTGTTTATTAATCTTATGCTTATATCTTATTATATCTTACATTATTAATTGGTTAATGTCCTACTCTACATTTAGAACACTAAAATAAAAATAATAGTAGTGCTAACACTTTGGAACATCTTTTCATTCTGTTCTCACAATAAGCGTGGTGAGACTCAGACTATAAATATTACATTGGAAACTACATAAGAAACTCAGGTGCCCTTTTGATTTATGGTCCAGTGCATTTATTATCTTTCACCAATCGTTGATCATAAGTGGCTTCTATTTTTTAAAATGAGGGATATCAGTCGGCGGAGCAAGATGGCGGAGGAGTAGGAGAC
>NC_138369.1:69204039-69235105 GCF_054177405.1 Leptonychotes weddellii
GTTAAGTATCTGCCTTTGGCTCAGGTCATGATCCCAGGGTCCTAGGATCCAGCCCCGCATCAGGCTCCTTGCTCAGTGGAGAGCTGCCTTCTCCCCTTCCTCTGCTGCTCCCCCTGCTTGTGCTCTCTCTTCTCTCTCTGTCTGTCAAATAAATAAATAAAATCTTTTAAAAAAAGAAATTTTGGTTTCTAAGATTTCATGAGTTTACACTATCCCTTTGTGAAATCTGTGGTATTATGGCACATAAAATTAGCCTTTTTTTTTTTTTTAAGATTTTATTTACTTATTTGTCAGAGAAAGAGAGAGAGACAGAGCACAAGCAGGGGGAGGGAGAGAGGGAGAGAAAAGCAGACTCCCCACTGAGCAGGGAGCCTGATTTGGGACTCGATCCCAGGACCCTGGGATCATGACCTGAGCCGAAGGCAGACACTCACCTGACTGAGCCCCCCAGGCATCCCAAAATTATCTAGTCTCAAAATAATTTATAGACATAACAATAATTTAATTTAACCCTTGTAGTGTTACTACCAAACAGAAGCTAAATGAGAATAGAGTCTTCTCACTCAAATTTTGATTTTGTTGAGCAGTGAATGGCCCCAACTTCTGCTATGTCTGATTGTTTGAAACTGCATTTTTCTCATGTTAGTTATGCTTCCCTCAAATCGACTTAGCATCAACTTCCCTCTTCTTCTTTGGGGGCCATAGATCAAATATAGTTTACTATTATGATTCAAGGAGAGGCTTTTTGACCTGTATGGATCAAAACTCAAGGAGATAAATCTTTCTTCCCTGCAGTGGTTTGACCTAAAGAAACTGATGATATATTTTCCTGTAAACTGTAGTTTTTTTAAACCTATTTTTAATACACTACATAGAAAACAATATACTATGCCTCTCTCTTTTGTGTCACTTTCCTTTTTGTGATGTTATATCTGAATACTTGAAATTTTACTTATTGTTTCAACATATTTATAATAGGTGGGATTTAAAGTCTCAAACTGTCAATGCCTCATGTGGATATTTGTTTTTTGTATTATTCCATTAGCATATTAATAATGTGACTGATTAAGAGCTAGAACAAAATAAAAGAGAGCATTATGGTAGTGGAGTGTAGCACTCTGGAGGAAAAAAAATTCTTTTTCTTTTTAAAGTAGGAAAAAGTATCAGGTTGTATTTGAAATTTACACTTTTAAAAACTACCTGGTTGTCTTTATTTTCCTAATTAGTGTAAAATGTACTGAGTTTCTTTTGGAATGAGGAAAGAGAACGGGATCTTTAAAGTAAATATATAAGTTGACACCTAACCCTTAGAACAGTTCTTAAATGGTATAAAAGGCAACTCTAAATGGTGGCCAAGGGTCAAGTGTCCACTGCCTGGGTTTAAATTAAAGTTTTATCATCTACTGGATTTGGTTTGTTGGACACATTTATTTACACCTGGTAAACTTCAGTTTTCTTCTTACTATAATGGAATAATAGTGATTTGTAAATCATAAAGTTTTTCTAAGGATAAAATAAGATAGCAGGAAGGGAAAAATGAAGGGGGGGAAATCGGAGGGGGAGATGAACCATGAGAGACTATGGACTCTGAGAAACAAACTGAGGGTTCTAGAGGGGAAGGGGGTGGGGGGATGGGTTAGGCTGGTGATGGGTATTAAAGAGGGCACGTTCTGCATGGAGCACTGGGTGTTCTATGCAAACAATGAATCATGGAACACTACATCAAAAACTAATGATGTAATGTATGGTGATTAACATAAAAAAATAAAAAAATAAGGTAGTGACTATGGAGGTACTTCACTTATTTGAATAATAGCAAATGCTCTATAAATGTAACTTGCTATGATTGCTATTACAACATTTCAGAATAGAGTGAAGGGAGATTTCCCAGTATAGTGCCTCAGTAATCCAGATTCTCTTTTCTTCTAACAGATAAGTCATTATTTATATTTTATACAAATATTTTTGAAGAAAGTAATTAAGTATTTTACTTTTTTTTTTTGAGCTGAAGAAAGTGGTAGACATGAGTTTATAGGTACATATATTTTTGAAGTCCAAACAAAGAAATTTATTATTGTAGGCAAACTGAGGAGTTGGGAACTTTCTGTTCTGAATCTAGGATGATCTAGTCATGGAATATTCTGGACAGTAAAATAATTGGGTTAATAGAGAACTACCATAAGCACAATTCATAATAAAAATAATGCCATTAATCATTATTAATATGATTTGCATTTTTTACTATTACTGTTGATGTTATAGCTAATACTACATCATTTGGTGGTATCTTTTAAATACCAGTGTGTGGGAAATATTATACTAGGATCCATGGTCATCAAAAAAAATTTAAAAGCTTGTAGAAACTTAGAGCTAGTGCTTCTCACTATAAGATCCCAAACCACTAGGACTGAATTATATAGGAATCGTGTAAAAGTAGAAATTATGGACCCAGAGCACCTCTCTGGGATAGGGCAGGGCAATGCATTTTTCAAAATCTCCCTAGGTCATGCTCTTGCACTCTGTTTTAGATCAATTGTTTAGTTGGTGAATTGATGGATAGACCATAAAAGGTCAAGAAAAAAAAAATAACCATAATTTATTCACCATCTGTTTTGTGCCAGGACTGTGTTAGGTGTTACCTTCATTAACTTTATTTAATTCTAACCAAAGAGAGGCTGAAAGGTAGATAATATTATTCTTGCTTTTTAAATATCAGACCGAACTTAGAGGAATTACTAATATTGGAGTTAGCAATGAGTGGAGATAAATTCCAATCCTGCTCTGACTTCAAAGCACATTTCCTTTCTGCTGGGCTGTGAAGTTTCCCTGTCATGTAATTTAACACACACACATACACACACATATGTATAAACATTCAGCAAAACTTAGACAAAATAGAGGAGTTTGTCATTCATCTTCACAGGAAGAGTATACAGCTATGCAATAAAGTCACTGCAAAGAGGAATCTGTGTTTGGGAAGGCATCATGAGGAAGGAGGATTGAGTTGGATCTTAAAAATTGAGTGGGAAGTGGATAAGAAGAAAAAAGTAGGAAGAATCTTCTCGGTTGTTCAGCTTTAAGAAAAAAATGTATGTTGTAAAAGGTTACAGAAAAGGTTACATAGAGGTTACATGTGCTCTGAAGTGTTGCTACTCAAAGTGTGGTCCATAGACCAGCAATATCGGCATAACCTGTGAGCTTGCAGAATCTGAGATCCTACTCTGGATCTGCTGAATCAGAATCTGCATTTCAGCATAATCCCTAGGTGAGTAGTACAGAGTAAAGTTTAGGAAGCCCAGCTCTGAAAGTAGTGGGCTGGTGTTTCTAAAACCAAGAGTATAAATGGAGTAAGTTAGCAAATATATCTGAGCCAGATTGTGAGGTACTTGTGCTTCAAGACTAAGGTATTTAGGGGCGCCTGGGTGGCTCAGTCGTTAGGCGTCTGCCTTCAGCTCAGGTCATGATCCCAGGGTCCTGGGATCAAGCCCCGCATCGGGCTCCCTGTTCGGCGAGAAGCCTGCTTCTCCCTCTCCCACTCCCCCTGCTTGTGTTCCCTCTCTCGCTGTGTCTCTCTCTGTCAAATAAATAAATAAAGTCTTAAAAAAAAAAAAAGACTAAGGCATTAAGATTTTAATTGTCCAATACTCTATCAAAATTCTAAGACATTTAAGATGAAAAAAGTTAAAATATAGGAAAGAAAATGCTATTTATTGAGAAGACCATTGAAAGGGAGCAGCAAGAATAGGAATTACTTGAACTGTAGTTCTCAAAGTGTGGTCCCAGGAGCAGCAACAGCAGAGCACCACCACCACCACCTAGACCTTGTTAAAATGCAGATTCTTAGACTCCATGCAGAATCAGAATCATTCTGAATCAAAAGCTGTAGAGGTGGGATCCAGCAGTCTGTGTTTTAAAGAAATCCATCAAGTGATCTTGATATACTTTTAAGTGTGAGAACCCCGGTACTAACAGCACTGCATGTGATGTTGGTTTCTAATGAAAAGAAAAAGAGTAGAATATTCTAGATATATTTTTAAGTGTTCTTAGGTACATGCATAACTTAAGATGGATGGGAATTTATTAGAAGGATATTGGGTAGCTCACAGAATCCACTGGATTACTAGACAATGAGGTGAAAGAAATAAGCAGAAACCAAGGGTATCAGAGCATCAGAGAACATGGCCATTGTCAAGGTCAAGTCATGGGTATGAACAATAGGGAGCTCTACTGGTACTGATACAGATACTATTGCCACTGGACATGTTTTGCTGCTCCTAGCAGGGTAGTCAATTGTAATTAGGCACCTAGTTGTTCTGTCTGTCCCTTCAGTTCCAAAGCCCTGGGCAGGAGTTTTTGATTGGATGAGCTGAAGACAGATATTTAAGTCCAGATTCAGAGAATAAAGAGAGGGTCTATCTGGACACTTTTGACTCCTACAGAAAAAAATTCCCTAAGTTGAGATAGTAGATATGCCATATAATTTCTGGATTTTTTTTTTTTTTTTGCTGTTTAGTGAATAGTTTTAAAGATTCTGACTTTTTTCCTACGTCTTAAGATATAATTGACAAATGAAAGTTGCATATACTTAAGGGGTATGAATTGATGTTTTGATATCTACTATGAAATCACCACAAATCAAGCTAATTGACATAATCATCACTTTAGATATTTACCTTTTTTTATGTGGTAAGAATACTTAAGTTCTACCCTCTTAGCAAATATTAAGTATACAATACAATATTGTAACTATATTCACTGCTGAATGTTAGATCTCTAGAACTATTCATCTTGCATAACTGAAACTTTGTACCCCTCAACCAACATCTCCCTGTCATTTCCCCTTCATTCCAGAAAAAGAAATAACAGGTATCCAAATTATAAAGGAAGAAGTAAAATTCTCTCTTTGCCAATGACACAACCGTATATCTGGAAAAACCTAAAGATTCAGCAAAACAAACAACAACAAAAAACCCCTATCAATAATAAAAAAATTCAATAAAGTTGTAGGATACAAAATCTACATAGAAAAATCAGTAAAATGCTATACACTAACAATACACTGTCTGAAAAGGAAATTTAGAAAACAATTCCATTTACAGTAGCAACAAAAAGAATAAAATACTTAGGAATAAGCTTAACCAAAGAGGTGAAAGGCTTATACTGATGGTTTTAATGATGGGTCTTTGAATCAGCTCTTTATACCAGTGCTGTCAAACAGAAATACAACACAAGTTATATGTATTTTAAGTTTTATGGTGCCACATTTAAAAAAAAAAGTAAAAAGAGGTGGGAAAATGTTAACGATTAATTTATCTATGTATGTCCAAAATTTTTTGCAACATATAATCAATATAAAAATTATTGAGATATATAGGACATACATATGTTTCTTATCGTGTCTTTGAAATTATGTGAGTGTTTTGCACTTAACAGCTCATCTCAGTTTGGACTAGTCATATTTCAAGCTCCCAAAATCTACTTAGAGCTAATTGCTACTATTAGACATAGACACTTTAGATTATTTGGTATCTTCAATTGTGATATGAAATACTCAGGAGACTCCTCAGACAGAGGAGCCTTGAACTCTTGAACAAGTTTTTTTACAAAAACATTTAGAGCATATGACTAACATAACACAGTGAAGACATTTTTGCAAGGCTAGGGTATTGTATTCTGTATTCTTTGTTGGTGAACTAACTTCATTCCTGGAAAATCACCTTGGAAAATACTGGACCATCAGTAGTTCAGCACTGCTTCTTTTTTTCCTTTCTTACTTAAAAATCTCCAGCACCTCTCTGTTACATATAGGTTAAAATCTATCCTCCTACAGAGATCTGTTCTTTAGGTAGTTGCCATTGAATTCTGTCAAAAAGTATTTCAGAAATGATGGATAGATGTACTTTTCTAAAGGATTTATTCAAGTAGAAGGAAAGGGAAACAATTCTAGATGCAGGGAGAAGAGTCTGGAGACTCAGATTCATAAAGTTTGCCAGTAAATAAGCAGCAAAATTTGATTGTGGGTTTATAGGACATGTTAAAGCCAGTGGTAGGACTGAGGTTTTAACCTAGGTAACTGGTAAAATTATCATTGGTAGTAATTCATTAAATCTTTTAACTCATTCATTAATTCAACAAAGTTTTATGAAGTGTTTACTATGTACTTGGCACTATTCTAGAAGCTGGAGATACTATCATAATTAATAGTAATACCTCAAATTTATGGAGCACTTACTATGTGTTTGAAATTGATTTATGTACTTTACACAAAACAGTATTGTTTTAAGGATTATAGTATATACCATACTTTAGGAGATAGTGAGTGATAATTAGAGGAGCTCAGAGTATAACAGTTTGATTCCATTGGCAGTTATGAATTTGGTACTCATAACCACACTTTACAGCCTCTAAAAGATGTGATTGTAACTCTGTATAATATTGATTTCCATGGGAATGCCTCCTAAAATGAATAGAGAAAGAATGGAGGAGAAAGAACAGAATACCACTTTGCTACTCAGATAATGAATATGTATTTGGGGCTTGGTGGTGCATCCAAGTCTTGCTTAGCACAACAATTGAACATATGGGATCGACTTCTGGAGAGATCAGAGGAGGATTTGTACATTTGTTGATCAGTAAACTTTTATCTATAAAAGGCCAGATAGCAAATATTTTGTGGTTTCTGGGCTATGTGGTTTCTATTGCAACTACTCAACTCTGTCCCTGCAGCATATCATATATGGGTTGTGATTGTGTTCCAAAACGTGTGTATTTACAAAAGTAGGTGGCAGGCCACATTTGGCTTATAGACTCTAATTTGTGGATTCTGATATAGATAAAAGTATTATTATATCATGTTGGAGTTTGAAGAGAAATCAGTAATCATGAGATTTAATTTCCTCATTTTTGTAAATGATGAGAAAACAGAAGTGTAAAGAGAGCCAGAGATTTTCAAAATCATTGATACTGCTAGAACTAGAGTAAAAAGACATGTTTCCTTGATTTTTATTCTAGGTCTCTAACCCCCATACCTTGATACTCTGTTTTGAAAGATGTCAATTGTCACTTTAATGCTGCTGGAGTTATTCTACATGAAAGGCCATGACCTGGACCTGCCATTGACCTGGTAACATGGAAGAAACAGATCATGAAAGAGAAATACATCATGGTTGCACAGCAGTGAATTCCCTTATGTAATAGTAGGTAGCTATTAAGGCTGATAATGGCTCCTTCCCTAGCTCAAAAATATAAAGACTGTGGCTCTGGACTCCTTTGTCCTGGTGGGTTCCTCATTCCATGTGGGTGTAATTAATCTATCATTTGGTAGCATATTTGTATGCATCTAGAGAGACCCTAAGGAAGGCATGTCCTATTATGCCCTTGTATCTGTATCTTTTGTCCTATTCACACTGTATTTTTTTTTTTTTTTGGTAGAAAACAAAAGAAAATTTGTATGGGTGTCAATTAACATTCATTCCAATTTTAGAAACATTTGTTTTCAAGGTAGTGATTTAACACACAAGCTTATAATTTATATTTAATTTAAAATCGATCTTTTATAAGAATAATTTTGAGATAAGCAGAATTCTGAATATTTCCCCAAAGAGGTAGTGTTCTATCTCCTTTCATAGATATTTAATATAGTTTCCTTTTTTAAATGAAATTTTTAATTGAGTTCTTGAAGATGGCTGAGTTTTATGAAGCAGAGTGGGGAATGAGTATTAGTACATAGCTGATGACTCAACTTTGTGAAATGTTCACAGAAAGTAGGAGATAGGAGAGAGAACAACAAATGGTATAGAGAAGAGCTCAGCGAGCGGGGTAGAGAAACCGAATAACTCAGAGAGCCAGAGATTCAGGGGAAAGAATGGGGGGAAAATAGTGAATGTTGAACAGTATCAGAAGCTGCAGAAACTTATCACTAGACTTGGTACTTCAAGGTGATTAGTGACATTTTTAGTGATGTTGCAATACGCTGAGGCCAGAAACCAGTGCACAGATGTCTAAGTAGCAAGTGGATAGAGCAGGCGAGCATTAATTTCAGAAACTTGGGCAACTAAAATGGATTATGGAAGAGTACTGTGGATCATCAGGTTGGTTGGTTGTTTTGAGAAGGAAGCTTTTGTTTATATCTGAACACTAAATGGAAGGGGCTAGTAGAAAAGTGATATATTAATACCTGGCAGTTATTGGATATGTTGAAGGTTTTCAGCTCAAATGTCAATACTGAATATGTACTTTGTTCCATGTCTTTCATCTCTAATAGGGTAGAGATATGGTTTATGAATTTTTAGGTATTCAACACCTAAAATGGTATATGGCACATAGTATGTAATAAATATTAGTTGAACTAAAAAGATGCCTCACTGTTTACAAAGAAAATGAGAGAATGATACGATGGACAAAAATGAGCTATATCAATATATCCATGAGTAATTTTTAAATTTCCTAGCTACATACTTGGGTAACTTCAGTTTCCTTAATTGTGGTATTGTGCTTTTATGGTATTTAGTTATTGGGCTTCAGCAAAAATTACTAAACTTTATACATGATGGAAAACAAAACTAAAAAGGGAAGGACAGTTTCTGAGCAAAGTGGAATGCAGGGAGCACATACTTTTTAATTTTTTAATTAAAAAAATGTTAAGATTTTATTTATTTGTCAGACAGGAGAGAATGGCAATGCAGAGGGAGAAGCAGGCTCCCTGCTGAGCAAGGAGCCTGAGGCAGGACTTGATCCCAGGATCCTGGGATCATGACCTGAGCCAAAGGCTGACGCTTGCTTAACAGACGTTTAACCAACTGAGCCACCCAGTCATCCTTTTATTTTTATTTTTTTTAAATATTTATTTGTTTTAGAAAGAGAGCACGAGCAATGGGAAGGGCAGAGGGAGAAGGGGAGAGAGAGAGAGAAGCAGACTCCGCGCTGAGCCCGATGTGGGGCTTGATCCCATGACCCCCAGATCAGGACCTGAGCCAAAACCAAGAGCCAATGCTTAACTAACTGACCCACCCAGGTGCCCCAGGAGCACGTACTTTAAAACACATATAGAAATATAATGTGCATGCATGTATGTGTGTGTACATATTTATAAGGTATGGAGAAATGTCTAGATCTACATGCGTATCTAAACATTGACAATGTTTTCCTTTCTAAAAAAGCCCAATAAACATGTTTTGTTGCACATTATCTTTTCTTTACCTTCTTTTTATAGTGGGTTATAGTGAATTTCAGGTCTAAAACTCCTGTTATATTCCATGCTCTGAAAACAGCTCACAAAGTAGAGAGAGAGGACAAGCAACTACAGCCATTTATATTAAATTTATTCCTGAGCCAGCACCAATTTCCATTCACCATATATTGATATTTCTGTAATTTCACAATTTATCCATTGTGAACATCACACATTTCACATTTCTTTCCTACAGTGCACTCTACACGTATACAGACCATGGATTATTAAACTCTTCATGGAGTTCTATGTTATCAAAACTAAGATATTTTCTCTCATATGTTTATGTCTCTATTTGAATTACTAAACCAGAAATTCATAGATAAATTATATATTCACCAAAGCTTTTCTCAGAAAGTAGAATTTTCCCAATAAATAACTGTAATCATGTGTTATGCTTGTGAAGGGTTAACTATATACTAAGTGGAAATTCTTAAAATAATTAACAGACACCTGCTGCAGTTCTCTTAGATATTAACAGTCACCTTCCTTCTACCTACTTTTCATGTTTCTCAACTTATTAGAAAAATATTTCAACTAAATGAGAAGTTTCTGTGGTTTCAACATAATATCAGAGGCTCTGAAACAAATGATCTGTAGTTGAGACAAAATTCCTACCCTGGGGGAACTTCAACTCTGGTTGGGAAATAGGCTGTGTCTTTTCTTTGTTCAGTTAGCTTGCTGTATAACAAGTTTTTGGAAAGTCAAAGGACCCACTCTCTTTACTATCTATGTGGTCAGCCACCTTCCAGTTGATGAGTAACTGGATGTAAAACCACAGTGATAACTCTGCTCATTTCCAGGTCTTTTCTCTCACTTTGTAGATAAAAAACTAATGTGGTGCCATTCCTCTCATGCCCTTTTGAAATGTTATGAATCCCTCTGAATAGAAAAGGAAAGGGAAAAAAATGGTAGAGAAAATATGTTTTTAATTATTTCTGCTATTTAATTTCCGTTAGTGTTGGTCTCATCCTAAAATCAACAAGCATTTCTTTCTTTTTTTTTTTCCTGGGCTCTAATCTTGCTATATTTTTCTTTTTTAAAAATTTTATTTTATTTAAATTCAATTAACATATAGTGTGTTATTAATTTCAGAAGTAGAGTTTAGTGATTCATCAGTTGCATATAACGCCCAGTGCTCATTACATCACGTGCCCTCCTTAATGCCCATCACCCAGTTACCCCATCTCCCCCCCCACCTTCCCTCTAGCAACCCTCAGTTTGTTTCCTGAGATTAAGAGTCTCTTATGGTTTGTCTCCCTCTCTGATCTCATCTTATTTTTTCCCCTCCCTTTCCCTACGATCCTCTGTTTTGTTTCTTAAATTCCACATGAGTGAAATCATAATTGTCTTTCTCTGATTGACTTATTTCACTTAGCATAATATCCTCTAGTTCCATTGCAAAGAGTAAGATTTCATTTTTTGATGGCTGAGTAGTATTCCATTGTATGTATATGTATATATGTATATATGTGTGTGTATATATATATATATGTATATATAATATAATCTATCCATATATATATACACACACACCACATCTTCTTTATCCATTCATCTGTTGATGGACATCTAGGCTCTTTAGTTTGGCTATTGTGGACATGGCTGCTATAAACATTGGGGTGCAGGTGCCCCTTCGGATCACTATGTTTGTATCCTTCGGGTAAATACCTAGTAGTGCAATTGCTGGGTCTTAGGGTAGCTTTATTTTTAACTTTTTGAGGAACCTCCATACTGTTTTCCAGAGTGGATGTACCAGCTTGCATTCCCACCAGCTGTGCAAGAGGGTTCCCCTTTCTCTGCATCCTTGCCAACATTTCAACAAGCATTTCTAAAGTCATGTTAAGTTTGTCCATGTTTCTGTAACCATTGAGTTAATTGGTCATTTTGGGTAGGTTGTAATACCAAGTGAGCATCTTAACTATACTTGTTTTGATAAAATGTGGAACTATCCATTCTTATAATGAGTATACAGATTTGGAAAAAATGTCATGGAAAAAGTTAGGCTTTATTTCCAAATGTTGAATGATTCATAAAACATAATTAGAATGATTTACAAAGTGTTACTAGATGTATAATTCTTAATGATTTTCCACTCTTCAGCAAATAAATGAATGGGCTTTTAAGACTCTTGAATTATTGTACATAAAAAAGAGCTGCAAGAGGTATGCATTAATGGTATATAATATATCCCTTCCCCACTGACACTATAGTTTTTCCTTAGGAAAAAATAAAGCCCTTTGCACAGTGGTTTCAAGGATGTCGCTCACTACCATTATGTCTGTAATAAACAATTTTAGGCACAGGTGGCATTTCCCTTGAGCACTCTGGTCCTAACATATTAAAGCTTAGTGTTTCAAGATTACTAAACCATATTATGTTAAAGTGTCGTATAAAATGTGGCTGTTTTTAGTAATGCTATAATAAAATAGTTTTTTTTAAAAGATTTTATTTATTTATTTGACAGATAGAGACACAGTGAGAGAGGGAACACAAGCAGAGGGAGTGGGAGAGGGAGAAGTAGGCTTCCCGCTGAGCAGGGAGCCCAATGCAGGGCTCGATCCCAGGACTCTGGGATCATGACCTGAGTCAAATGTGGATGCTTAATGACTGAGCCACCCAGCTGCCCCAGTTTTTTTTTTTTTATAATAGGAATAATGCAGGAACAATTTTGGTCTAGTTTGGTGTTTAATTTTACTAGTTGTAAATATGAACATTTGATGTGTAGTATAATACTTGATAATATGCTCTGGAAAATAGCCATCATATGTGACAAGATAAAAATGCATAATTTCTCCCATAGGTCACCAGCCTAACTTTTGAAAATAACAACTTGGATTTCTTCAAAAAGTCACATGGAGTATATAAATAACCTGTGTGTAATTAAGACCAAAAAAAAAAAAAACCTCAGAAGGCACACACTAATTTAGAGTTAGTGCTGAATAAGTCAGTTTCATAAACTATTTCTGATACAGTTGAATGGTTTTTGAGTTCCAACAAATAAAAACAAAATTAGGTTTTGGTATTATGCAACTTTCAATACTCCTTTAGTTATTACCCTAGGAGGACAACTCTAAATATTTTACTTGAAGTTCCATAATACATTACAGTGAACATATTATATCTTTGTTTATATGTTGAAAATCTGTGGATTTTACTTTAATCCTTACTATATCTTTCTACTTCAAGTCAATGATTTTACCTGGTAAGGCTTACCCAATGAGGAGACAAACACATTATCTGGGTTTCTTTGTAGGTAGGGTTTAGTTATAAATATTCATATTTCTTAATTTAATCTATATCAGTAATTTAATATATTTAATCTATAACAGTGCTGGATAGTTTTTAAAATATAATTGATTTTTTTAGTGGACTTAGAATTCTGAGCATATGTACATTTTAGAAAATTCAGAAAAAACCCAAAGTAAAAATAAATCATCCAAAAACTCACCATCCAGAGATACTTAGTATTTTTGTTTTGCAGGCAATGCAAATATTACTACATTTTAAGCAAAAAACTTGAAAAGAGATCTTATACACATTTATGTAATGCTATTTAATAAAGGTTCACAAATTAACAATTTTAAGTCTTATTTTAATTTGCAAAGAAATACGTGTTAATAGAAATCTGGAAAATAAAAGTAGAAGAAAAATTTTCAGAAATAATTGTGACAGACCTTTTGGTTAATTTCCTGTGGTTTTACTTCTTTTTTTTTTTTTTAGATTTTATTTATTTGACAGAGAGAGAGACAGCGAGAGAGGGAACACAAGCAGGCGGAGTGGGAGAGGGAGAGGCAGGCTTCCCACGGAGCAGGGAGCCCGATGCGGGGCTCGATCCCAGGACCCTGAGATCATGACCTGAGCCGAAGGCAGACGCTTAACGACTGAGCCACCCAGGCGCCCCCTTGTGGTTTTACTTCTACACATATGCTTATATATGTCAATGCCCTCCAGGCAATGACCAACAAGAACACACCTTGTGGTTGAACAACTTGAGTTTACTACCCATTTTGGCGAGGAAGAATATGTTACATAGGGACTGTTGAGTAAGATAGTATTAGGAATGTAACAGTGTATTAGAAAAGATTATAGGATTTAGGTTTGGGTTGGGTGATTTGGAGGAGGGTTTATGGAATTGAGGCTTTGCTTTAGATTAGATGCTGTTAGGAAGCAGGGCTAATGCTGTGGTTATGTTAATAAACCTATCTAGGAAAAGGGAAGACTAGATTGAGACTGATGTTATTGGTGAAGAAGCATTAGTCACTCACATTAGTCTAGATAGTGGAATGTTTAGTCATTTTTGTGGTTTGACGATGTTCATGATTAGTCTGTGTTCAGGCATTGCAGAATGATCTTATTTTTGTCTGGAACCATCTGATCATAAAGTAGCCTTATCTGATGTTGATATCCTGTGAAATCCTTTATGTTCAGCAGGAGAACAAGAACTATCTGTGAAGGCCAGGCCAACTCATGACAACACCAAGACTTTTTTTGCCCCTGGATCACAGGAGCTGCTTTTCTCTTTCTCATATATTATGGTCATATTTTATATTCAATATAAAAAATAATACTCTATGAAAGCAATAAACTCATTCCATTCATTGTTTATCTGCTTTCTAGCAGTTTTATTATAATATGCACCCATGGGGCTTTTCTTTGTTATTCTTAGTGTTCATAATATGACCTGAATCTATGGCTTAATGTAGTTTATAAATTTTGGAAAATTCTTAGTATTTCTTCAAATATTGCTTCTGCTCTATCACAACTTTCTTTTTTTTATATTTTTTATTATTATGTTAATCACCATACATTACATCATTAGTTTTTGATGTAGTGTTCCATGATTCATTGTTTACATATAACACCCAGTGCTCCATTCAATATGTGCCCTCTTTAATACCCATCACCAGGCTAACCCATCCTCCCACTCCCCTCCCCTCTAGAACCCTCAGTTTCTTTCTCAGAGTCCATAGTCTCTCATGGTTCATCTCCCCCCTCCACTTCCCCCCCTTCATTCTTCCCTTCCTGCTATGTATCATATGACCTCACTGATATGAGAAATTCTTAATCTCAGGAAACAAACTGAGGGTTGCTGGAGTGGTGAGGGGTGGGAGGGATGGGGTGGCTGAGTGATAGACACTGGGGAGGGTATGTGCTATGGTGAGCGCTGTGAATTGTGCAAGACTGTTGAATCACAGACCTGTACTTCTTAATACATTATATGTTAAAAAAAAAAAAGAAAAAAAAAGACAACTTTCTTTTTAAAGATTTATTTATTTATTTTAGAGAGAGAGCAAGCACGAGAGTGGGGGGAGGGGCAGAGGGAACGAGAGGGGCCTCACGCAGACTCCCTGCTGAGCATGGAGCCTGACACAGAACTCAGTTCCAGGACCCTGAGATCATGACCTGAGCTGAAATCAGGAGTCAGGTGCTCAACCGACTGAGCTACCCAGGCTCCCCTCTATCACGACTTTCTTACTTAGATTCCAATTACGCATTTATTAGACCCATTTACTGTATTTCATGTATTTCTTATTCTTTTTTAAAACGGAATGATATAAGTTTAAATCTGATCATTACAGATTTAATTAAATCGCTAATGATGTTTTTTTTTTTTTTAAAGATTTTATTTTATTTATTTGACAGAGAGAGAGACACAGCGAGAGAGGGAATACAAGCAGGGGGAGTGGAAGAGGGAGAAGCAGGCTCCCCATGGAGCAGGGAGCCCGATGTGGGGCTTGATCCCAGTACTCCAGGATCATGACCTGAGCCAAAGGCAGATGCTTAACAACTGAGCCACCCAGGCGCCCCATGATGTTTCTTTTTAAGCAGAATTTTGGAAAAATTAGGTGGATCAGTAGTGCTTCTCAAGTAATTCCCAGCAAGTACAGAAGGCAAGATAATTTCATTGCCTATAGCTGATACAAATTTTATTCTCTATTCATTTAACATATACACATGCCCATACTATGTATCTAGCACTATTCTAGTGTCAGGTATGCATTTACACAGACACAAATCCTTCCTTGCATGGAGTGCTGTCATAATGGAAAGAAGCTCATGGGCTAGCTAGGAGAACCAGAATGAGAGGGAAAGTGTGAAGAGAAGTGGCTGAGGAGAAACTGAGACATTTTATCAGCTGACCTGGTAAATTACCAGGTAGCAGAGGAGGAGCCCTGAAGTATCATTTATAAGACTTGAATTTCAACTAAGAATCCCAGGGATGGAGACAAGCTCAAAAACTGTTATAAAAGGAGGGAATAGAGTAAAGGCATTAATAAAATAAACTACCTAAATGATCCTCAAAACTAAATTCTAAAATAGTTGAATAATTTTAACTTTAAGAAAGACAGTAAAGACAAAAACAAAAACAAAAAAGAAAGAGAAAAACAAATCTCAAAAATTAGTACCTAAATTCACTCTAGATAAAAGTGATGTTATGGAACAGACTGACAAAGATTTTAAGTAAACATATTTTGAATGCTCAAATGGATAAGCGCAGGCTTAATTTCTCTTGAAAATTAAAAATGAGAATATGAAATAAAAGGCAGAAATGATAAAAGAATAGTTCTTGGAAAATTGAATCAATTAGAAATTTTGGAAATAAAACAGTCACTGACATAAAAGCTCAATAGATTGGATAAATACAAGGTTAAGCTCAGTTTAAAGGTGAATCAGTTAGTTTGCCACCCAGATAGGGGGACAAAGATATAAAAGAGTAGTTAAGCAATATAGAGAATAGTTTGAGGGGTTATAACATATGCTGACCTATATGGTAGCTACTGGGTATAAGGGACAAGTAAAAAATCAAAAGGTGGCTAGTCCCAATTGCTATGTGCTGTAGGGACTTGGTTCAAAAGAGGAGTGTGAGATCTCTCTAATAATTTTTATATTGATCTTTAATAATTTTATGTTGATTTATATTGATATAGTAATATTTTGGATATATTGAGTTAAATAACAAATATTAAAATTAGTATTTTTTTTAGTTTTTAAAGTGGCTACATAAAATTTTAAGTTATGTATGTAGCTTGCATTACATTTCTGGTGGGCATTGGTGGTCTATATAGTATTCACTCTTATGCAGGAGTTCCTGAAAACAATATAGAGGAAATGGTGGAGAAAAAATATTTGAACAGGTATTAGTGAAATTTCTACAATTAAAAAAAAGATAATTACAGTCACATGGTACAATAGGCAATGTTCAGGATAAATAAAGACATATTCAGAAAAGTTTGTAATGAAGTTGAAGAAACTCAAGTATAAAAAGAACAATTTTAAAATTTGTAGATTGTACCAATGGGTTACCTCTGAAAAACAGTTGGGTCAATAGTAGACTCCTCTGGAGGCCACAGAAAATGGAGTAACATAAAAATTGATGAGCAAAAATAACTGACAATCTAAAAACATTGTCCCAAAATAGATATTCAAGTATAAGGGAAAAAGAAAAGGAAAAAAATATATTTTCAAATAAATAACGTGTAGTTAGTTTACCACCCATAGGTCCTCACTTAAAGGATTTCTGGAGGAATGTATATCAGCAAGAATAGTGGACTAGGGGGGAGCCATGGGATACAAACAAGCCTTGAGTGAGAAAATATTAGTAACTTTAACTCTTTTTTAGTAACTTCTTCTTTTTGTTTGTTTCATAACAGGTAAAGTAATAAAATGGGTCAGGCAAATGTTCATTGACAAGTTAGAGTATAGAAATATTCATAGTCAAGAATATGAATTATGAACTTAACGGTAATCCTAAAAATTAGAAATATGCATAGTTTCCAAAATAGAGAAAAAGAGAAAAGGATTCCATAAAAATGTAATCCTATTGAATTGCCAACAGGAGTGTGAAGTGAAGGAGGAAAAGAGTCAAGGAGGGGGAGAAGAGGTAGGGGAGTTAGTATGTAAAAAACAAAAGAACATTTTTTAAAAAGATTTTATTTATTTGAGAGAGAGAGTGAATGAGAGAGAGAGCACATGAGCAGGGGCAGAGGGAGAAGGAGGTGCAGGCTCCCCACTGAGCAGGGAGCCTGATGTAAGGCTCCATCCCAGGACTCAGGGATCATGACCTGGGCCGAAGACAGACGCTTAACCCATTGAGCCACCCAGGCACTCCAAGAACTTTTCTTTTTAAGCCCAAATGGATCAGTAGTCACATCATATGTAAGTTGATTAAACACTGATTAAAAGTCGGAAATTATCAGATGAAAAGAAACATAACCTATATAGAAGGCATTTGTAAAATATGTAGATAATACAAAACAAAAATAAAAAGGAAGTGAAAAATGTTCAGAAGAGTGCTTATCGCATACTAGGAATTCAATAAATGTTACTTATTTCACAGTTTTCTTCCCGATGATATATTTTTATATTAAAATTACCAGATTCTTTATTGTATACCTCAAAGTGTTGAACAGAGACAAAACGAAGAGAAATGCTTTAAGAAATAGCAATCTTGGTCTCTGTACAGGGTCAATATTTACAAAGCGTAGGGACAAAGGTGATAAATCACTGAACTGAATCACTGAAATCACTGAAAAGGAAAAGTTCCTTTTCCCTGGGCTGGAGCTCAGTTTAAATACACATCAGATCTTTTCATCTGCCAAACAGTATGCAGTCTGCCACCAGGCGAGCAAAATAAGAAAATACGGTACTATCGGCTCTGTGGAGATCTTCTGGCGAGGAAGTTCTTAACTGAGTAGATGGATCCAGTTGGTTCATGTGAACCTTCAGGAAATCTTTAGACTCTCTGAAATGATAGACAAAAATGTGGCTTTATGCCTTTTGTCAGTGTGATAGGTCAATAACTTTCATCACATTCAGGAAGAGTTGATATCTCCACAGAATTTAATACCACCACTCTAGGATCTGTTAGCTAATGTGTGCCCATGCAAGTTAAAAGAAGAAACAGGAAGGCAAGCTTTCACATTTTTGATTTTTTTACTTACGATTTAACTTAGGAAATTAGATTTCTCAGTAATTGTCATCTGAAAGACACTTTTCTCCTGCTTTCTTTGGGCATAAAGTAGTTCTTACATTATTCAACGTGTAAGGTTTAACGCTCCTGACAACCAGTTTTCAAATTGACTTTTGTGGCCCATTCTCAATTATACTTGCAAATTAGTAAGGGCAGTTGAGTGATAAAAAGAAACCCTTGGATAATCTCCAAACCTCATTTTAGCCAATAATTTCTGCATTTTTCTCGGTCATTTTTTTTTTTTTACAAGAACTTCTTAAAATAGGTTTAAAAATAAGTCATTTGGATTTTACTTCCATCTACTGTCCCTCTCTCCCCTCTAGCAAGGATGTTAATGACCCATAGCAAAAGACCTGGAACCTTGTAAATGGCCAAGGAATTTAAACATGAGGTAATTTCCTATTTTCTGGCACCCCAGCTGCTTTTGTCAACTTGCTTTCAGCCTAATGATAAATATAGACATAGGTGTGAATAAATAAAATATTTCATGTGTTATGTTCTCATAAGCTTGCTTATTTTCTTGGGCAAAACCAGGATAAAAGTTCACATAATAAAAACATATGTGTAATTCATTAGCATTTTACTATTTTTATGTAATATGTAAAAATATGTAATTTATTTTTTATGTAATATGTGGTTGCTTTTATAATAAGTGAAAACCTTGATTCTGTGGTATTTAGTAACCAAGCCACCCTAGATATAGCTCTGAGATCAATTCATCCTATTGAGTTTAATTTTGGGTAATAATTTTGTATTATTTTTAGAGTATAATACAGTTTTTTACAAGCAGAGTATCTTTTAGTGAGGACTCTACTTAAATTTACGCTACCTCAACTTAAATTGCAGCTTTACTACTACTCATAATTAGAGTGACCTTGGGCAGTTGACTTAACTTTTCTAAGCCTGAGTTTTCCAGTCTCTAGAGTAGGTATTGATATCATTATCATTATCATCATCGTGACTTACAGGGTCATTGCAAGGACAGAATGAGATAATTCATGTGACATGATTAACACAGGCCCATTTTCAAGGAAGGAATACTTAATAAAAGTGTACTTTTTCTCTTATATATCCAAGTAACATCAGTCCTTTTTTCTACTTTAGCATAGCAAATATAATACTTTATCAGTTTCCTCTTCTCAAAAATTTCTGAGTATTACTAAAGAATGTTTTCTTGATGCTATAAAGCAATTACTTACAAACCAGGAAAAAAATCCCACAAGCAAAATACTGAGTGAACAGAGCCAAATACAGAGAACTACATACACTCCGATTCCATTTACTTCTTGCATAGGGCAGGTAGTGATTGTAAGGCAGCAGAAGGGAACCTTCTGAGGTACTAGGAATGTTCCTTTTCTTGAACTGGGTGCTCCTAAGACAAATGTATTTAGTTTGTGAAAATTTATTAAGCTGAAAACTTTAATTTTTAATTTTTTTTTTTTAGAGAGAGAGAGTGCACGCTAAGTGGGGGGAGGGCAGAGGGAGAGGGAAAGAATTTCTTTTTAAAGATTTATTTATTTATTTGAGAGAGAGTAAGAGTGTGCATGAGTAGGGGGAGGGACAGAAGGAGAGGGAGAGACAGGCCTCAAGCAGACTCCCCACTGAGCACAGAGCCCAACACAGAGCTCCATCCCAGGACATTGAGATCATGACCTGAGTGAAAATCAAGAGTTAGACTTTCAACCAACTGAGCCACCCAGGCGCCTGTAGCTGAAAACTTGGGAGCGATACACTTCCAAAGGTAGATTTATTCACTAAAAATTTTTTTTTAATTTTAATTTTTTTTTTTAGATTTTATTTATTTGAGAGAGAAAGACAGAGATAGTGAGAGAGAGCACAAGTGGGGAGGAGAGGGAGAAGCAGGCTCCCCGCAGAGCAAGAAGCCTGTTGCGGGACTCGATCCCAGGACCCCGGGATCATGACCTGAGCCGAAGGCAGACGCTTAACCAACTGAGCCACCCAGGCACCCTCACTAAAAAATGTTAAATGTTTTTTTTTGAAAACACCAGTCCATCTAGGTTTTACTTGTCCTACCTTTTGACTATTCCACCTGATGCTGATGCTCCATTGTTGACTGAATTCTTCTTGACTTGTTACCTTGCCTCTACTTTCCCTGTTCTAGCTTGTCCTGTGCATGGGTTCAGATCTCTCCCTTTAGTCCTAAAGCAGAGTAGAACACACTGATAAAACTTTCCTCATGCTGTGCATGGGGAATAACAGAAAAGAGTTGAACCAATGCAGCACATGCCATGCAGAAATGCATGGCCAGAACCCTCTGCATGAGTACTTGGCTGGCTCTCAGTAAGGCCCTTGGAGTGACAATGTGCTGTGGCCCAGACACTCCTCCTCCATATCCCGCAACTGCAGGAGTTTGACATTGCTCCCTCTTCTCTAGCTAGCATTCTGGATCCCCATATTTCTCTGTGGCTTGGGGAAAGGGGTTTCCCCTTCGTCTGAGACTCACGTCTATTCCAAAGTCAGGAATTTTGACCACACCCTATTACATAAAGCAGGGCACAATAAAGTGTAAGTATTCAGGGCCTTGCCCCTTGTCAGGTAATGAATGGAGATAAGACTCAAGTGCATATTCAGAGAAGCACAATTGAGCCACATACTTTATTATTTTTTTTAAGGTTTTATTTATTTATTTGACAGAGACAAAACACAGCAGGGAAGGTGGGAAAGCCAGAAGCAGGCTCCCCGCTCTGGGATCATGACCTGATCTGAAGGCAGACTGTTAATGACTGAGCCACCCAGGAGCCTCTGAACCACATAGGAACTTACTGGAGGGAAAAACAGAAGGGAGGGCAAGAAGGAGAAAGGACCTACCTTTTCAGCTGGAACTAGAGACCACCTAAGGGAAAGGGAGCCAGGTGTGTCCAGATTCTCCACAAAAAGGGGGAATTATTGAACTCCTATGAGGTATGGTGTTTTGGGGAAAGAGATGCATAATGATTGTTAGGAAATTTTGCCTTGTGTGTCCTCTGCGCCACCTCCCTAGAACATTCTCAGTTAAGAACTTCTGGGCCTTTAGAGAAAAATGTGATTTATTTTGTTCCTTCATGATACTAGGTAAGTGTTGAGAGGGCAAGATGGCCCAGTGTATTCAGATTACATTAAATGTATCAATACACAAAGATTTATTGCACAGTTTTCCAGAACTTATCATTTAGGGATAGTTTTTTTTTTTTTAATTGTATAACTGAATGATCAGTTCAAGAGCTTGTCTCTCTCCCCACTAAATAAGAATAAAGGTACATTCAACACCGTCAGCACTTCTAGCCATATTTAAAAGTGCTGAAACTAGAGTTTCAAATTAGTTTATTTTTCATCCCAAATTTTAAAAATTCCTGGAACAGTTTTCTAACAAAACTCGAGGCCAAAAGACCTGGACCTCCTTTCCTTCAGAATTTGTTAGAGTAATAATCATAACTTACATTCATACAGCACTCTGTGATATGCACTGTACTAAGAACTTTACATTTTCACTTATTTAATCTCTACAACAAAACTATGAAGTGGCTACTATTGTAATTCTGATCTCCATTTTACTAAGGAAGAAACTGATGCACAGAGAGGTTAAGTGACTTGCTTAAGGTCACACAGCTGGTAGTGGTAGAGCTGAGTTTCGAGCTCAGATAGCTTGTCTGCTCTATGATCTCACTGTTTTATTGTCTCTAAGGAGACCACTTTGTCAGTCTCACATCCAGCATAGATAGTGACAATAAGTCAAAGAGGAGGCAGGATTAAAGGTCACACTTGTGAGTGGAGGTCAGGGTGTGAAGGGGGCAGTAAAAGATCTCTTTCCAAATTGTTCTTGTTTTATTTTATATTTCCTTTTCCAGTTGCACTTTAGAATGAACTTGTCAAACTGCATTAAAAAAGCTATTGAAATTTTGATTGGGCTTGTACTGAATGTATAGATAATTTGGGGAGAACTGAAAGTTTTAGGATACTGAGAATACTATAGAATCATGAAATGCTTTTCCATTTTATTTCTTCTTTTAGTCAGCAAATGAGTATATTTTTTTCGTCTTAGTTGTACTCATTTTTGTAATTTATTTCTGGTTTTATTTGTGTTACTACTATGAATGGACTTCCATCATATTATAAATCCTATTTTTGGTATATAGAAGAGTCATTAAATTCTGTGTATTTATTTCACATATGGACACCTTACTGAAATACCTTAATAGTTCTAGACTGTTGGGGGGATGATTCATATTCATCACTTAACACATTACCTGACTCACTGTAAGTACCTAATAAAGGTTACCTATTATTTTTTATTAACAGATTCAATGTATTATTTTACAAATGATTTTGTGTCTATATCTATAAGTACGATTGTTTTGTAGAATTTTTGTGTTAACTTTGCTTTTTAAAAGTTTTTAATCATCTTTAAGAATGAATCAGTATTAAGTACTCCCTTGGTTAGAAATTTAGCCGTCTTTAGGTAAATTCCACAGTCTCCCCCTTTTGCTTCCCAATTTTGTACTCTTGAGATTTCAAGTCTAGATAGTTGTTATAACTAAATACATAAGCATTATAAGTCATCAGCTGGTGATCAGGAGCAAGGAGGATGGGGAATCTTGTGATTCAGCACTTCCCCCACTTTGTACTCCGTTCCCCAGTCTCATCATATTACCAGGAACCCCAGGGGGCCTTATGACCATCAGAGATAATGGGAAATGTCTTCTCAGATATGAGCTGGGCATATTCCCATAATATAATCAGGACAAGGCCCAGGAAAGGATATATCCTGGGAAGAGCTTGACTCAGGGAAAGCTGTGGGCCCTGAGCATGGAAATGATTGGTAGTAACCCCAAGTGTTTGTGCCAGATCTCCCTGCAAGCCATAAAGAGGTTGGGCATCCTTCCTGCCCTGAAAGTATAGGAAGAGCAGGAACCAAGAAGATTCTTCTGCAGAACACTTTTACACATTTTCTGGCTGTGAGATAGAGACTGCGTTCTTTTGACCATTGTTGGGACTACGGTCACCTACAATCTTATGGGTCCCAGTTAAAGAAAAGAGAAAAAAAGAAGTCCATTTAAGGTGCCCTAGCAATGAGAAAGAAGAGCAGAGCAAACAGAACACCTACCCAGGACTTCTGGAAGAGATAGATGGTAACCTGATTAAAAATAATAAAAAGTACTTACATGAAGGTCTGTCTTGAACTTAAAATAATTTATTTCTGAGCTTAATAATTCAGAGGAGTTGAAGGAGAAAAAAATCATTGAATGGTTGGGCAAATGAAAAGGCAAAGCATAAAGGTGGATACCATGTGAGAAAATATAAGAGATGTGGAGAATATGTCCAACAGGTATTGTATGTAAGTAATGCTATTCCACTGGGAGAGAGGGAAAAAAAAAAAACAGATGAAGGAAGGACAAAAATTAAATAATAGACTAAAATATCCCTCAACTGGAAAAGTGGCAGATTGGGCAGGCTGAAAGAGCAGGGTTGGTGAGAAAAGACTGGGATAGACTGGTAAAATTCTTAATGTCCAAGGTTAAAGGGAAACCTTATAAAAATCTGTCAAGTCCGGTCAAGTTTCCTAAAAAAGTCACACTCATTGTGCTTCTCTTTTATAGTACTGAGAGATAGAGTGCAGTGTAGTAGTGTCTAGACTTCAGAGAGAAAAGTACTACAGTGTAGTATTACTAAGTCAAGATATCCTTCCTCTATTGAGATGAAAGAAAAATAATTCAGGATATAAGTAATTCAAAGAGGAGATCCTGTGTCCCTGTCTGAGCAAAGTATTTAAGAAAAGACCACAAACAACAAACAGGTAGCACAAATTAGGAAAAGATAAAGAAGGGAGTAAAATAGTGCTGAGAAACAGTATATATGATATTTAGTAAAGATAGATTTCCTGGGAATATATAATATATAAGTGTGAGTGAAGGACTCTAGAAAATATATATGCTAGGGGCGCCTGGGTGGCTCAGTCATTAAGCGTCTGCCTTCAGCTTGGGTCATGATCCTGGGGTCCTGGGATTGAGTCCCGTGATGGGCTCCCTGCTGTGCGGGAAGGCTGCTTCTCCCTCTCCCACTCCCCCTGCTTGTGTTCCCTCCCTTGCTGTGTCTCTCTCTGTCAAATAAATAAAATCTTTAAAAAATATATATATATTAACCAAGTTTAGTAACAGCTCAGACCTAAAGGGGCTAAAGTATCTGGGAAAAAGCTATGAGATGGGGAAGGAAGAAAGTTTTCTGAAGATCTCAGTTTATAGGGGATGTGAGGGCAATGACGGGTGGGGTGGGGAGTGATGAGTAACAGTGGGATAAATGATTTTTTAGGTAGGGGATAAAATAGTCTTAAAAATTAATTGTAGTATTGTCAAGACACTCAATAAGAGTATAACTAGTAACAGAGTGGAGATCATTAAAAGAGTAGAAAAGCACAGCAGATCTTTCTATTTCGCAAAGGAAATGGTGAAAATAGTGTCATTAACATGAGCAAATCAAATAAAAAGGAAAAAATGAACAAACAACACTTGAAAATGAAGAAACAACACTTGAAAAATTAAGAAACAACATTTTAAAGTAAGTTGAGATAAAATAGAGTATCAGTCATTATATTAAATATAAATAGACTGAATTCCTGCATTAAAGTGTAGGGACTTGTAGAAAGGATTAAAAGAAGAATATACGTTATTTACATGCAACATACTTAAAATGAAATAATGAAAGGTTGTTAATAAATTGGTGCTAAAGAATATACCAGAAAGAGAAAAAAAAAAAAAGGGACGATCAGCAGTGTTAGTGTCAGATAAGGTGAAATTAGATTTAAGAACTACAAACAGGATGAAATGTGAAATGAGATATAATGAGAAAAAGTACAATTTGTGAAACAGTTATGAAAATCAGGAGCTTATGTACCAAAACCAAATAGCATGATTTAATAATTATGTTTTTCTACAAATTGACTTTAATTTCAACAAAATCCTTAATTTTATTATTATCAATTTTTGTTATAGTAAGAGACAAATCTAAGCAATTAAAAAGTTATATTCAAAGTGTACAAAATTTAAATATATTTTCATCACAAATAGAAATAAGTGAAAATATGAAAAACTGAAGAATTAATTTACATAACATCATTGAAGTTATTTTCCCTTTAAAGTATTTAAAGTTATCTATTAAAATTGAAGGACAAAATAATGGTATTTTTTAAAGAAAGCCAACATCTTAAAATCAGTTTTTAAAATTTAATTTCATTCTATTAAATATGTTCATAAAAATAAAGTTTCCCATTTTAGTGTGTTCTAGAACTCTAAGAATACTAGGGAAATGAATCTTGAGGCAAGAATTTATTGCATTCGTAACAACTGAAAGGAAGGATTTGGGACAAGTTAACTTGTTTTTCCCTTTCCTAGAGTATTAATCCCATTCAAATCCTCATTGAGCTTTAAAGCACTATTCATCTCTAATATTAGCTATGGAACAACCCATAAACCTTAATGACATTCAGAAAGAATCATCTTTATTTTTGAGCAGAAGTGTTTTCCCTGGGGCTTTATCAGTGTAAGTTATAAGAATGGATGCTGAGGATGCACAGACCATCAGATCTCACATGAGGCACACATGTACTCTCTCAAGAAAATGTGTGCATGAATTTTTGTGTTATGAAGACTCTTCCAAAACAATGCCCAGGCAGGGGTCCTTTTTGCTTGCATCCAAGGTAGTTCTGATTATAAAATATCTCAAAATAATAAACAGAAAGATAGATTTTCAGTATGGGATAGCAACAGCTGCTCTCAAAGGAAAAAGTATAACTAAAATGCTATCACTTAAAAAAATCTGTCAGAAATTGAGAAAACTTCAAGACCAACTCCTTCACGTCCAAGTTAAAGTTATCTGTGATACCAGTTTTCTGCTTCTGGCCTTTTGATCCTCAATCTGTGCTTATCTTTTTGTATTAGATAATTTCATTGATATTTTGATAAGAAATCATCTAATTACTTTTTGGGTGCATAGCTTTTCACAGGAGGACATTGTGAGGCAGTGTTCAGAGATTTACAAACTAGACCCAAAAACTGTAGGGAAATCTGAGAATCCCCTAACATTGTAAGCAAAAATTTGTATGTATTCTTAATTACATTTTTCTTCTACATGGAGTAGAAGATTTATGGCTTTTATCATATTCTTTTTTTAAAATTTTAACTCCAGTATAATTAACAGACAGTGTTATATTAGTTTTAGGCATACAGTATGGTGATTCAGCAGTTCTATACATTACTCAGGCCTCCATCCTGATAAGTGTACTTTTTAAAAAAATTTATTAGAGAGTGCATGAGTGGGGGGGGCAGAGGGAGAGAGAGAAACAGACTCCAACTGAGCAGGGAGCCCCACATGGGGCTCGACCCCAGGACTCCGGGATCATGACCCGAGCCAAAGGCAAATGCTTAACCGACTGAGCCACCCAGGTGCCACATGACGTGTACTCTAAATCTCTTCAACCCATTCGCCCATCCATCTTCTCTTTGGTAACCATAAGTTCTGTTTAGTTAATGGTTTGTTTCTTAGTTTGCCTCTCTCTCTTTTTGTTCCTTATGATTGTTTGTTTCTTAAATTCCACATATGAGTGGGACGCCTGGGTGGCTCAGTTGGTTAAGTGTCTGCCTTCGGCTCGGGTCATGATCTGAGGATCCTGGGATTGAGTCCTGCATGGGGCTCCTTGCTCAGCGGGAAGCCTGCTTCTCCCTCTGCCACTCCCCCTGCTTGTGTTCCCTCTCTCTGACAAATAAATAAATTTAAAAAAAATTTCACATATGAGTGAAATCATATAGTATTTGTCTTTCTGTGACTGATTTCATTTAGCATTATACCCTATATATTCAAACATCCATCCCTATTGTTGTAAATGGCAAGATTTCATTCTTTTTTTATGGCTGACTAATATCCGATATATATACATACATACACATATCCCCCATATCTTCTTTATCCATTCATCTATTGGTGGACACTTGGGCTGTTATCCCATGATATGGCTGTTGTAAATAATGGTACAGTAAACATAGGGGTGCATATATCCTTTCAAATTAGCGTTTATGTACTTTGGATAAATACCCAGTAGTGGAATTATTAGATCATATGGTAATTCTATTTTTAATTTTTTGAGCAACTTCTATACTGTTTTCCATGGTGGCTGTGCTAGTTTACATTCCCAATAGTGCAGGAGAGTTTGTTTTCCTCCATATCCTTGCCAACGCTTATTCCTTTTGTTTTGATTTTAGCCATTCTGACAGGTATGAGGTGATATCTCTTTGTGGTTTTGATTTGAATTTCTCTAATGATGAGTGGTGTTAACATCTTTTCATGTGTCTGTTGGCCATCTGTATGTATTCATTGGGGGGAATGTCTTTTCATGTCTTTGGCCAAATTTTAATTGGTTTATTTGGTTTTGGGGTGTTGAGTTGTATAAGTCCTTTATATATTTTGGATACTAACCCTTTATTGGGTATATCTTCTGCCATTCAGTAGGTTGTCTCTTAGTTTTACTGATAATTTCTTTTGCAGTGCAGCAGCTTTTTATTTTGCTTCCATTTTTTCATATATTGCTTTATTTTTGCTTTCATTTCCCTGCCTCAGAAGACACTATAGACAAAAGTAGTTAGAGCTGATGTCAGAGAAATTACTGCCTGTGCTCTTCTCTAGGACTTTCCTGGTTTCAGGTCTCACATTTAGATCTTTAATCCATTTGAGTTTATTTTTATGTATGGCCTAAGAAAGTGGTCCAGTTTAATTCTTTTGCATGTTGCCGTCCAGTGTTCCCAACACCATTTGTTGAAGAGAGTGTCTTTTTTCCATTGCATATTCTTGTCTATTTTGTCATAGATTAATTGACCATATAATCATGGCTATATTTCTGGGCTTTCTATTCTGTTCCATTGATATTTGTGTCTGTCTTTGTGGCAGTACCGTACTGTTTCGATTGCTACAACTTTGTAGTATATCTTGAAATCTGGGATTGTGATACCTCCGATTTTGTTCTTCTTTCTCAAGCTTGTTTTGGCGATTCGGGGTCTTTGGTGGTTGCATATAAATTTTAGGGTTATTTGATCTAGTTCTATGGAAAATACTGTTAGTATTTTGATAGGGATTGCATTCAATCTGTAGTATAGACATTTTAACACTATTCTCTCAATCCATGAGCAGAAAGTATCTTTCCATTTATTTGTGTCATCTTCAATTTCTGCCAACAATGTTTATAGTTTTCAAAGTATAGGTCTTTCACCTCTTTGGTTAAGTTTATTTCTAGGTATTTTATTATTTTTGGTGTAGTGTAAATGGAACTATTTTCTTAATTTCTCTGCTACTTCATTACTAGTGTATAGAAATAAAATGGATTTCTGTATATTGATTTTGTATCCTGAAATCTTACTGAATTCATTTATCAGTTATAGTAAGTTTTTGGTGGAATCTTCAGTGTTTTCTAATGTAGTATCATGTCATCTGCAATAATGGAAGTTTCACTTCTTCCTTACTGATTTGGGTGCCTTTTATTTCTTTGTCTTATCTGAATATCGTGGCTAGGAATTCCAGTACGATATTGAGTAAAAGTGATGAGAGTAAACATCTTTGTCTCATTCCTGATCTTAGAGGAAGAGCTTTCAGTTTTCCACCATTGAGTATAATGTTAGCTGTGGGTTTTTCACATATGGCCTTTATTATGTTGAGGTATGTTCCATCTGAACCTTCTTTGTTGAAGGTTTTTATCATGAATGAATACTGTAGTTCGTCAAATACTTTTTCTGTATCTATTGAAATGCTCATATGGTTTTTATCCTTTCTCTTGTTGATGTGATGTATCACACAGATGGATTTGTGAATATTGAACCATGCTTGCATCCGAGAAATAAAGCCCACTTGATTGTGGTGAATGATTTTTTTTTAATGTATTGTTGGATTTGGTTTGCTAATACTTTGTTGAGGAATTTTGCATCTATGTCCATCAGTGATACTGGCCTGTAGTTCTCTTTCTTAGTTGTGTCTTTATCTGGTTTTGGTATCAGTAATGCTGCCCTCATAGAATGAATTTGGAAGTTTTCCTTCCTTTCCTGTTTCTTGGAATAGTTTGAGAACTATATATATTAATTCTTGTTCTTTAAATTTTTGATAAGATTCATCTCTGAAGCTATGCAGTTCTGGACTTTTTTTCATTGGGAGCTTTTTGATTACTGATTCAATTTCAGTTCTGGTAATTGGTCTTTTTAAATTTTCTATTTCTTCCAGATTCAGTTTTGGGATTTTATATGTTTGTAGGAATTTATCCATTTCTTCTAGTTTGTCCCATTTGTTGGCATATAATTTTTCATAATATTCTCTTATATTCCTTTGTGTTTTTGTGATGTCAGTAGTTATTTCTCCTCTTTCATTTCTGATTTTGAGTCCTGTCTCTCTCTCTCTCTCTCTCTTTTTTTTTAATGTATCCAGATAAATGTTGATTAATTTTGTTGATCTTTTCAAAGAAGCAGTGCCTGGTTTCATTGATCTGTCCTCTTGTCTTTTACTTTCTTTTACATTTATTTCTGCTCCAATCTTTATTATTTCCTTCCTTCTACTGGTTTTAGGTTTTGTTTGTTCTTCTACAACAACCTTTGTAAGGTTAGGTTGTTGATTTAAGATTATTCCTACTTCTTGAGGTAGGCCTCTATTGCTATCAACTTCTCTCTTAGAACTACTTTTGTTTTTTATTTTTAAAGATTTTATTTATTTACTTGACAGAGAGCGAGAGAGGGAACACAAGCAGGGGGAGCGGGAGAGGGAGAAGCAGGCCTCCCGCCGAGCAGGGAGCCCGATGCGGGGCTCGATCCCAGGCCCCTGGGATCATGACCCGAGCCGAAGGCAGACGCTTAACCATCTGAGCCACCCAGGTGCCCCTTAGAACTACTTTTGATGCATCCCAAAGATTTTGGACCATTGTGTTTTCATTTTCATGTTTTTTTTTTTTTATTTCCTCTTTGATTTCTTGACCCATTCATTGTTCAGTAACATGTTATTTAACCTCCACTTATTTGCATTCTTTCCAGATTTTTTCTTGTGGTTGATTTCTAGTTTCATAGTATTTTGGTCAGAAAAGATGTATGATATGACTTCAGTCTTTTTTAATTTGTTGAGACTTTTTATGTGGTCTAACATGTGATCTGTTCTGGAGAATGTTCCATGTGCACCTGAAAAGAATGTGTATGCTGCTTTTTTAGGATGGAATATTTCAAGTTTATCTGTTAGTTCCATCTAGTCCAGTGGAAGTTTCTAAAACAGAAGTTTCAAATGACACATTCTGTGTCTTTTGATTGGAGCCTTTAGCCCATTTACATTCCAAGTAATTATTGACAGGGTATGTATTTATTGTCATTTTGTTACTTGTTTTATCATAATTTTTGTAGTTCTTCTTTCTTCTCTTGCTCTGTTTTCTTGTGTATGGTGTTTTTTTTTTGTTTGTTTTGTTTTTGTTTTGTTTTGTTTTAAGAGGGAGAGACAGAGAGAGAGGAGGGGCAGTGGGAGAGGGAGAGAGAGAATCCTAAGCCGGCTCCATGCCCAGTGCAGAGCCCAATGCGGGGCTTGATCCTACGACCCTGAGATCATGAGCTGAGCCAAAATCAAGAGTCAGATGCTTAACTGAGCCACCCATGCGCCCCTGCTTTTGTGCTTCTTTTTTTTTTTTTTTTTAAAGATTTTATTTATTTATTTGAGAGAGAGAGAATGAGAGAGAGAAAGCACATGAGAGGGGGGAGGGTCAGAGGGAGAAGCAGACTCCCCGCCGAGCAGGGAGCCCGATGCGGGACTCGATCCCGGGACTCCAGGATCATGACCTGAGCCGAAGGCAGTGGCTTAACCAACTGAGCCACCCA
>NC_138369.1:69235205-69253637 GCF_054177405.1 Leptonychotes weddellii
CTGCTTTTGTGCTTCTTACTTTTCTTACTCCTGCTTATGATCTTTCCTTTCCATTCAAAGAATCCTCTTTAATATTTCTCGTAAGTCTGGCTTAGTGGTGATGAATTCCTTTAACTTTTGTTTGTCTTGGAAACTCTTTATCTCTTCTTCCCTTCTGAATGTTAGCCTTGCTGGATAGAGTATTCCTGGCTGCATGTTGTTGTTGTTGTTGTTGTTCAGCATTTTGAATATATCATGCCATTCTCTCTGGCCTGCAAAGTTTCTGCTGTTAAATCAGGTGCTAGCCTTATAGGGTTTTCCTTGTGCGTAACTATTTTATTTTTCTTGCTGTTTTTAAAATTCTCTCTTTATTGGGGCACCTGGGTGGCTCAGTCAGTTAAGTGTCTGACTCTTGGTTTCAGTTCAGGTCATGATCTCAGGGTCATAAGATCAAGCCCTGTGACAGGCTCTGTGCTCAGTGTGGAGTCTGCTTGAGATTCTTTCTTCTATCCCTCTGCCCCTCCTCCTGCTTGCACTCTCTCTTTCCCTAAGATAAGTAAATAAAATCTTTTAAAAAAATTCTCTCTTTACCACCACTTTTTTGCCATTTTAATTAGTATATGTCTTTGTTTGGAACTCATTGGGAACTGCATGGGCTCCCTGATTAGTGGGGAGTCTGTTTCTCCCTCTGCCCCTCCCCCTGCCGGTGCTTTCTCTCTCTTTCTCTCAAATAAATAAAATCTTAAAAAAAAAAAGCGTATTACTTATTTCTGTTTTGTTTAACTCTCGTGTTGTGATTTTGTCCTGTTCTTTCATTTAGGACACTTCCTTGTCTCCTCATTTTGTCTAACTCTCTTTGTCTGTTTCTGTGTGTCAGGAAAGTCAGCTACATTTCCTGCTCTTGAAGAAGAGGTCCAGTAGTGCCCTACAGTGCGGTGTCCCCTGTTCACCAGAACCTGATGCTTCAGGGGTGTCTCCAGTATGTATTCCTTTGTCCTACAGTTGTAGCTGAGCCATGTTTGCCTTCAGTCCAGTCATCTGCAATGGCTCCCTTTGCCTGTTGTGGGCAGATTTGGGTCCCTGTGTTGTTAGTGGGCCAGTCTGGGGCTGTCTTGGGCTTGAGTTGGGTCAAACCAGGCAATTGCTAGAACTGTGGCTGCACTGATCTGCAGGGCACTCTTCCTGTGTTGTCCCCTGAGAGGCTTTTGTTGGTGGGTGGGGTCTACAGTCAAACCAGCTGTCTGCCCCCAGCCCACTTCTGGGGCCACAGCCAGACCAGTGTGTGTGTGGTTATCTTCCTCTCTCCCTGTCACTTTGGACTGGTAATGGCCCCTGTTGGGGCTGCTTATACACTGCCAGTCTTGTGGTGCTGCTTTGGATGGACACCTGCCAAGGGTGTGTGAGGGGGTGAGTCCCCAGGAGAGTGAGGACCAGGTACTTGATGCCAGCAAGATCAGGGCAAGTCCACTGAAGTAGGTTACCTGCAGTCACCCTGGAAAACTGTGTGGCCAGGATGGAGGGGGCAGGTCTACAGAGTGCAGGGCTGGAGTCACTGTTAGCAAAGGAGGTGGAGGGTGTTTGGGCTGTGATGGCTCCTGCAGGTGTCAGTGTATCTAGGCTGGGGGACGGGAGAGGGAAATGGAATTCTCCAGTTCTTTTGTTCACGGAGAAGTCTCCCAGTCATCCCTGCCCCTCCAGCACATGTTCTGAGATTAGTAAACAAATCTTCCATCTGTATGTCACTGGCATTTTTCAAACTGCTGCATCTATCCTGTATCTCAGCAGGGCTGTTTGTTGTGCTGTCTCTTTAAGGGTGGTGACTCAGTTTCCTATCACCCTCTCTGTCTCCCAGAGCCTCTGCTGATTTTCAAAATTCCAGGTGTTGAGCTTTGCTGATTGTAAGAACTCTTGAAGTTAGGCTTCTCTGGTTTTCAAAGCCAAATGTTATAGGGATTCTTCCTCTTCCCATTGCGGGTCCCCTGTGCTTGCGATGCCTTGTGTGGGGTCTACTCCTCTCCCTCCCCTGTCCCCAAGGTGTCCCTCTCCCCTGAAAAGTCCTGCAGTTCAGTTCCATGGGTCAGTTTGGCTCCTGACTTCATCTCCACCCCTTCCTACCCTCTTTAATGTGGCCTTTTCTCTACATTTGGCTGTGGAGAGTTTGTTTTTCTAGTTTTCAGGTTGTTCTTTGGGTTATTTACTCTGATGTGGGTGCTATCTTGGTGTATCCATGGGATGAGGTGAGCCTACAATCCTCCTACTCTGCCATCTTCCCCAAGAGTCTTTTATTGTATTCTTAAAGAGATCTATATATGAGGGGAAGTGCTTCTATGAGTCTCTGTGTGCATTTTATTGATACATCCTTTGATCCTAGCATTTGAAGAAGAACATCATTCCTAATGTCCAGTATAGTCATTTGACAACTTTCCCCAAAGTTTCTCAGTATTCTTTTTGTTTTTAAAGTCATTTGTAAATGCTACTTGAAAAAAAGTAATTTGTATTAATTTTGATGAAATTTTAGAATTTCTAGTGAGTCTCTTTCATAAAAATTCCTTTAATATTGCATATTATTCTATGTGTTATTGTGACTTTAATAGACATGAATATCTATTCAAAAGAGTTCTTTGAATTAAATAATATTTATGTAACTAAAGATAATTAATGTTCCAGATGATATTTTATAAAACTTTATAAAGATCTTTTCATGTAAAAGAGATTAGGTAAAAATAATAGTTTTGGTCCTTTTTCCCCCATATGCCTTTAAAAACGTATTTGCCATCTAGTGTTCTCTGTGGTGTTTATATTAGGCAGCTGCATGATAGTTATAAATTTAGCTCTCGCTTTGTGCTAATTTTTGGCATATTTTTTGCAATGGAACAATTTCTGAAAGCCTGTACTGCAGGCATTTAAGGTAAATTCTTTGGTCATTTATAAGGATAATACTCATGCTTTTAAAAAGCACAATATTCTCCCTTTTTTAAAAAAATGCATTGTAGAGAACTTAACCTCTGAATATTTCTTCTCTGACTAAAGCTTCCATTTTCCTTATTTCTAATGATATTTATCTTCTCATTATTGACCTCTTGCTCCTTAATCATTTTTTCAATAGTACATCTTCATTTCATATACTATACTTGATTATTTCAGCAATGTTCAGTCTGGTAGGCTATGATTCCTTTCTCTCAAAAATTGGAGAATTCGTGTGATCTTTTCCTTTTAGTCTTGTGTTGCTGATCCTCAATCTTGGATAATTTCTGCTACTTAATGTCTGTTTCTCCGCTTGCTGCTTCCAAAATATTGCTGAAGAATGTCAGGCAGTGGGCCAATTTATTCGACCACCAATTCACTTAGTGCTAATTCATCTTGGCTCCTCTCTCCATCAGAAACACTTATACTCAACTTTAATTTCTCTCCTACTTTATTCTCTATACATCTCTAGCTCCATAATTTCCCATTTACCTCAAGCCTCTGACCTGAGTCTTTTCACTCAGGAGATGCACTTGTCTGATTCTTTATTGATTTATCAATGTTATCTGATGTTTGCATTCTTCATAATTTTCCTTTCCATGTCAAATTTTCCCTGCATCTTCATCCACTTTCTCAATCTTGCCTCTTATATTTGATAACAAATGTTACTTCATCCTACTTAAGGCTTCCTTACCACTGGGGCATTCAGTGAATCTCTGCTTCCATTTCACTATGTTAAGTCAGCTGTCTTCCTTTGCATATTCAGTATTATAATTTTTTCAGAATTCTTCCTTGCAGTTAGAAAATATTAGCTGAACATTTTGAGTACTCCTAATGTACTGACACTCTAAGGCATATTTCACATTAATTATATAATTTTATCACTAAGATAATCTTGTGTGGCAAGTACTGTTATTAGTCCCGTTTATAGATGAGCAAGCTGAGTCATACAGAATCTAGATCAAGGTCAAAAGTGGGACTCCTATCTAGGCCTATATGACCCCAAAACAAATATTCTTAAGCATCTAGTTCCTATATTATCACTCTTCTTTCTTTATCCAACTTATTGGAGAAAACAATCTACTTCTGGTTTCCTATATGTTTCATTCTTAGTTTCCTGCTTAATCACAGTGTGCCTCACACATGGACATGGGCCCACTTCATTTAAAACTCTGTCCTCCTGAAGACTTCCGTGGTGTTTGATGTTGTTGTCAGTGAGACAACTTCTTCCTCTTTGAATTTCTTTTCTTCCTCCCCCTCTCTGATATTGTGGTCTACTGACACCACTGCCCTCACTTGTCTTTCTTTAGTATTTTTCTTTTTTTCTCCCCAGATAGTGTTCCCTAAAGTTCTGTTACATAATCTCTCATCTGAGTATCTCATCCTCTTCCAAGGTTTCAAATACCCTGTATAAGTCAGTGTGTCCCTATTATAAACATTAACTTTGAAGTCTCTCTCAGTTGCCAGACCTGAATTTCCAACTGCCTTATGATCATCTCTAAGGGCAATCACAATATCAATAAACAAGTCATTATTTCCCTGAAACCTTCATTTACTCAGCTTGACTTCCCTTCATCAAAGGCATTACCACCCACTCATTTGGCTAAGCTGGTTTGGCTTCTCCTCTCCCTTTATCCTCCATAATCAGTTGGTCACCAAATCCTACTGATTCTGTGTTAGTGAGGTTCAGCTTCCTTTTTCTCCCTTTTTTTTTTTTTTGTTCTTTGGCCTGTAGCCCTGAATTCACCATCTCTCTTCGTGAATATTACCTATCACAATAACCTTGATTGTTTGCCTTGAGTTATTCCCTTATTCAATTCAATCTTGCCTTGATGGCTCTGCATAAACAGGCCTTTCTTCAAAGCCTAGATGTGTTGAGCCTTTATCATTTTTTTAACCCATACTCTATATCAATTCACCTTCCTCTTGATCATCGTACTGTCAAATTCCCTGTGTTGCACAGTCCTTTTGACACTCATTTATGTGGAGCAGACTCCATCATCACTTGTAGGAAAGCACATAATTCAGGCCTGACCAAGAGCAAATGGCCCTGATGACTGATTTAGAGATAGAACACAGAGCCACTCAGACTTCAGGAGGAACATTATTCTCAATGGGGAATCTGCCCAAGGAGGTGAAAATTGGTTCTTGTGGGGGAGATGAAAAAATTTTAAATTTTTACAATGGTTTGTGGACCTCTGGAACTGAACCCTACTGTTCAACCCTAACTGACAAAATCTTATTCCTTAATTTCCTGGGGCAGGGGGGGTGGTGAGGTATGGCAACTAGGGAAAATGTGTTAAAAGTCTCTATGGGGAAAGATAATTTAAAAACCTTGAGAAACACGGATCTAGAGTGATTGAAAGAGAAGTAATCATCTCCTGTGGGACTGGCATCTGAAGAAAATACAGGCTCGATCTTCTGTAACCCTTTAATGCTACAAAATGATAGGATGTCTGAGACCAGAGCCAAAATGAGGAAGCACACTCAGGGATGAGTACGCAAACAATGAATCATGGAACACTACATCAAAAACTAATGATGTATGTATGGTGATTAACATAACATAATAATAAAAAGAAAAGAAAAAGGGAAAAAAAAGAAAGGTTGGATCCTGATGGCACCCTTTGTACCTCTGAATCCAGTGATTTATGAAATGAGAACTAATGTTGGACTTCTTAACTATGTAGGCAAATTCCCATTTCTGCTTAAGCCATTTTGGGTTATTTTTATTTATTTTTTTATCACTTTGCAAGGTAATAGTCCATAAGAATATTCTGAGTCTGCCCCATGTTTATACATACTAATCTGCTACTCTCAATTTTATCATAAATTATACATTTATACATCTTTTAAATTGTTTTTTTTTAATTCCAGTATAGTCAATGAAAAGTGTTAGTTTTGGGTGTATAATATAGTGATTCAACATTTCCATACATCACCCAGTGCTCATCACAGCAAGTGCCCTCCTTAATCCCCATCACCTATTTAACCCATCTCTCCACCAACTTCACCTCTGATAACCATCAGTTTGTTCTTTATAGTTAAGAGTCTGTTTATTGGTTTGCCTCTCCTTGTCTCTCTCTCTTTTCTCTTTGCTCATTTGTTTTGTTTCTTAAATTCCACATACAAGTGAAATCATATGGTATTTGTCTTTTTCTGACTTATTTCACTTAGTATACTCTCTAGCTCTAGCGATGTTGTTGCAAATGGCAAGATTTCATTCTTTTTAATGGCTTAATAGTATTCCATTGGTATATGTGTGTGTGTGTGTGTGTGTGTGTGTGTGTGTATCACTTCTTTATCAATCTTCATCTATCCATCTATCTATCATAGTCTTCATATATCTATGAACACTTTATTTCCATAATTTGCCTATTATGTAAATAATGCTGCTATAAACATAGGGGTACATGTATCTCTTTGAATTAGTGTTTTTATATTTTTGGGTAAATACCCAGTAGTGCAATCACTGGATCAGATGGTAGTTCTATTTTTAACTTTTGAGGTACCTCCATACCGTTTTCCACATCAGCTGCACCACTTTGCATTCTCACCAACAGTGTAGAAGTGTTCCTTTCTGCACATCCTTGCCAACATTTGTTTCTTGTGTTGTTAATTTTAGCCATTCTGACAGGTGTGAGGTGATAACTTGTTGTAGTTTTCATTTGTATTTTCCTGATGGTGAGTGATGTTGAGTGTCTTTTCATGTGTCTGTTGGCCATCTGTAGGTCTTCTTTGGAGAAATATCTATTCATGTCTTCTACATTTATATATCTTTACCTTAGCTTAAGTTTTCTTTTCTTTGGCTGTAATGTTGTTTGTATTATGAACTCCTCTTTTTAAGACACCATTAAAAATGACACCTTTTCCATAGTCCTCAATCAATTTTTCCCAAACCATACTATAATAGAAATTTATCCATAAATTAATTTTAGTATTTTTTGTTATTTTTTTTAAATTGATACGGCTATGTTCTAGTGACATTATATGATTTTAGGGTTTTTATGAAGATTGTTTTATTTAATTTTTTTCATCTCCAGGTTCTAGTAGAGTGCTTTCAAAATAAGAACTGTTTAAGAAAATTGATTTAATTGCATTTTTACTTGTAGATTATCATGCATATTTAATTTTTCCTCAATGCTTCTGAAGAGAAGAGGGAAGTTGATTATCAGAACAGTATCTACACATGTCAAAGAAGTAAAACCTAACCCAAAGGGAAGAGACCCAGAATTTCATAAATGATGAATTAACTGAGTCCCTACATACTTAGGCATTTTTGCCACATAAAGTCAGTGGAGTCTAAGTGGATAGTGTGAGGACTTCCAGCATGATGGTCCAAAATGATGGTGGGTATTAGAGAAAGGATAATTGTAGGGTTCCAATGCCCCAAGTGATGTCTTATTGCATAATGCATAAATCAGGGCTAATTTATGTCAGAACTAGCATCCTTCATCAGTCTAAAGGCAAGTATGCCACTTGACAAAATTGTAGGTATGTGACAGTGCTGCTGGGAATACTAATTTCATACCTTGACAGGGATGATGATTGTAAAAATTGACATTTTATTGCAGAATCATCTGACTTTCTGAGGCTTTAAAAAATACAAGATTGTATCATACTATGAGACAGCAAAGCACCAATTTTGTCATCTTTTCCTCTGCTCTTTTGCATCACATCTTCAATGAGGATTTTTTCCAGCTTTATTGAGATTTAATTGACATATGACGTTGTATAAGTTTAAGGTGAACAACACAGTAATTTTATATATGTATATATTGCAAAATGATTACCACAATAAGGTTAGTTAACATATCTGTCATCTCACAAAGTTATAATTTTCTGTGTGTGGTGAGAACTTTAAAAAATCCACTCTTCTTCAACTGGAATTAATATTACAAGTTTATATATGCCCAGTTAATATAAAATTCTATAGAGTTTACTTCTGTATATTTAGAATTTTTTCTTGATTTTTTTCAATCTGTTTTTCTCTGTCTTTGCCTAGGTTTGGCTTTAAAACAAAATTTACCTGAAAGAATAAGCAGATAAATATACCTGATACTACTTTTAAAAATAAGAAAGAGAATTGTACCCTACTGGAAATGAAAACACATTGTGAAGATACATTGATTATTAAACTGATAGAATATTAGAAATATTAACACCTAAAGCAATCTAATGCAGTTTTAAACATTCTATATAAGAAGAAAAAAATCATCACATAAAATCAAACTATCTTTTTGTTTTTCACTATATATAATTTTACTTAAAATGAATGAAAGTTTTTAATATGAAAGTGAAAATATTAATATTTACATAATCTTTTATATCTGGATATAGACAGTCTAAGCATAAAATCACTTTATGGTAATAGAAAAGACTGATAGTTTTGACTTCATGAAATATAACAATGCTTCAACATGAAAAGCTTCATATATAAAATTAAAAGCTGAAACAATTGTGTTTAAGTAATATGACAAACAAAAGCCCTTCCTATATAAATTGTACCTACAAATCAATGAAAAAAAAGTGTTAATTAAAAGTGGATGAACCACATTACACGTTAATACAAAAATGGGAAGGAAGCCTATGAAAGGACTGTTGGACCTCAACAATACTAAAAGGACTAAACATGAAAACAACATACTAATTGTCACTTGCAACATTTGTCAGCATTAGAGCAAATATTCTTTATGGTAAGATGAGAAAGATAAATGACTCATGGAATTTTAAATTCATTTTTATTTTTAAGTAAGCCATTTGACAATCAGTAAATATTGAAATATTTGTAGGTGTTTTTCTTATTTAATTTAGGTCAGTAATTCTCCTTCTAGGAATTTTCTGTAAGCAACTAATCAGTGGTGCAACTGTGGGGTTAATTGTAGTAATATTTGTAACAGTGAAAACCTGGAAATTGCAAAAATTTTCAAAGTTTAATAATGAATCAAACACATATTATACTACAAAATGCAAGCTTTCAAGATTTTAGTTATGTAGTAATGGTGTTAATTATTTAACCGTGTAAAAGTCACACATTGTATACTAGGTCCTATGGTAAGGACTTCCATGTAATAACTCATGTTCTCAGAGCCATCCAGGAAAGATAATTTTTCTGTTTTAAGTATGGTAAGATGAAGCTCAGAGAAGTTAAAGTACTTGCCTTTGTTCACACAGCAAGTAATTTGTGAAGCCTGATGTAAATCCAGGAAATTGTTTCTGGAGCCCACTTTTAACTTCTGTGCTATAGTGTCACCAGAATGGTCAATGATCACAATCCAGTTTTGTGAAAACAAATGTGATACTGTGCTTAATATAGTGTAAACACCAGACGAGCAGATGTGTTTATCGGTTGGGGTCTTAGCTCTGCTTGGATCAACCCCTGTCCCAGTGCAAAGTAACTCTAACCTCCAAGGGAGGAACTCTTATTCAGTATAATAGAGCATCAAGCCTCTGTGAATTCACTGGGGATTGGCTGGGTTTCTGCTACTTATTTTGGGTCCTGTAATGTCTGCTCCTACTGGGGATGTAAAATTCCACCCTGCTGGTCATTGGTACCTTTTTCTCTGGGATATCAAAACTGGTTCAGAATGATAAGGTACCAAGATGGGCAGTAGGAAGAAGAGAAAGCTGAAGTATGGAAAGAGTGAATTTTGAAAAGGTAAAATAGAAGCTGATTACAGAGAAAGAAGGAATAAAACTCCAAAGAGTGACTAACTTTTGCAACTTAACAAAAACAGAACATAATTCAGAAGTGAATTTTGTCAACATAATTGTCAACTATCACCATTGACCTTTTAATTATTTTAAAATATAAGAAAGCTATCTAGATGCATTTTAGTTTATTCTCGTCCTGGCCATGACTTATCCGGAAGCTTGTCTTTTATGTTCAAACTTTACTTAAATATTTCAACTCTTGAATAGAATATATTTTTGACCTTATATTAATACTCTCTTTATATATAGCCTAGACAAAAATAGTTCAATGTCCTTATTTTCACCTTTAGAAGTGAAAAACTGGGACAAGGTCATGCCCTCTTAAATCCAAGAAGTGTTTTATTTATACTTGCTTCTCACCTTCCTTTGAATGCTTTGTTATAGGAAGGATTACCGTATGAATAATTAAAGTTTTAAATGTACAGGGCAGAGATAAGTAAAGAGTTACAGGCAAAAACTCATTTTTATTTAAAGTAAAAGCAGTTGCAGAGGAGAATTTCAGATGGCACTACTTTCTTAAGAAAGGACAAATACCTTCTTCCTTTTCACATTTTAGTGCACTTATTCAAAATGGTGAATAGCCTGGAGATTAACACAAGGACTGCTTTTCCTTTTTTGTTTCAGGTCCATTAGTGGAATATCTTGGCACCTTTAGAGCTGCACAGTGTGGTTTTCTGGGTTATTATTTCCTTCCTGGCAGTATTTTAATACAAGTACAGAAAATGGAAAAATTATCTGTAGAGCCTCCCATTTTATTGCAGAAGCAACGCAGGGATTAATCAATTTGCAGTTAGAAAAAAATTCCCTAAATTATTAAGCAAACTTTTGAAATTTATTAATTTGCAATTCACAGAAGGATTTTGGCTATGTTTGTTTTCTCTGTTGCTGAGAGAAAATTGGAACCTTACGTGAAAAATGGATTGGCCTCAAGTTCATATTCTGCATGGTAATATTTTTGTAAGTCCTTGTTAAAATCTCCATGTTTTGATTCTCCAACATGGCCTCCTTATGCCACTACTTTGCTTTTTTCAGAGTAGTCCAAGTCTGGCATGACTTTCCCTGTCAATAAATTCTAATATTCAGAAACTCCAATCTCAGTGTTTTTCCCCATGCTGCCTCTGTCAGGAAGCCTCATCCATCTCTGCCTGTCCGAAAGTGTTAGTGAGTGATCCATTGTCAGAGAACTTCTACATTTTCCAACTCTAAGTTTACTTTTTTGGTTCCTTGGCAGTCATTTAATAGAATTCAAGGTAATGACGCCATCTTTCTTAAAAAAAAAAAAAAAGGCAGCAAGTTGTAGTGTTCCTACAGGTTTTTGTTTTAAGAATGTGTTTTTCTTTAAATAATTTACTTAGCAAGGATGGTAAGCTATGGTATTAATACTTTGGAATTTATATAAAGAAAGTATGGAATTCATACGAAGGAAAGAAAATGTTTTTTTTTTTTAATTGTAAAACTCCATTCAGAGATGAGTAATAATCTGAAATAAAGACTAAAATTCAATTTGCAGTAAATCTTTTCTAAAATAATTATTATCTATTTTTCTTTTTTAAGGTCTTATTTAAATTCTAGTTAATCTACAATGTAATAGTAGTTTCAGGTATAGGATTTAGTGATTCAACACTTCCATACAATACCCAGTGCTCATCATAGCAAGTTTGCTCCTTACTCCCCATCACCTAGTTCACCCATCCCCCTACCAACATCCCCTCTGGGAACCAGCAGTTTGTTTTCTATATTTAACAGTCTGTTTCCTGGTTTGCCTCTTTTTTTTTTTTCCTTATGATTGTTTTTTTCTTAAATTCCATATATGAGTGAAATCATATGTTGTCTTTCTCTGACTGACTTATTTCGCTTAGTGTAATACTCTCTAGTTCCATCCACATTGTTGCAAATGGCGAGATTTCATTCCTTTTTTACGGCTGAGTAATATTCCATTGTGTGTGTGTGTGTGTGTGTGTGTGTGTGTGTGTGTGTGTATCACTTCTTCTTTATCCATTCATCAGTTGATGGACATCTGGGCTGTTTCCATAATTTGGCTATTGTAGATAATGCTGCTATAAACATTGGGGTGCATGTATCTCTTTGAATTATATTTTTGCATTTTGGGGGTAAATCCCCAATAGTGCAATCACTGGATCATAGGGTAGTTCTATTTTTAACTTTTTGAGGAATCTCCATACAGTTTCCTACATTGGCTGCACCACTTTGTGTTCCCACCGGCAGTGCAGGAGAGTTCCCCTTTCTCGGTATCCTTACCAACACCTGTTCCTTGTGTTGTTGATTTTAGCTCTTCTGACAGGTGTGAGTTGATATCCCATTGTAGTTTTGATTTGCATTTCCCTGATGATGAGCGATGTGGAGCATCTTTTCAATTGTCTGTTGGCCATCTGTATGTCTTCTTTGGAAAATGTTCATGTCTTCTGACCATTTTTTAATTCAGTTATTCATTTTTTGGGTGTTGAGTTTTATAAGTTCTCTATATGTTTTGGATACTAACTCTTTATCAGATATGTCCTTTGCAAATATCTTCTCCCATTAATAGGTTGTCTTTTAGTTTTCTTGACTGTTTTTTCTTCACTGTGTAGAAGTTTTTTTTATTTTGATGAAGACCAAATAATTTATTTTTATTTTTGTTTCCCTTACCTCAGGCAACGTATCTAATAAGAAGTAGCTATGGCTGATGTCAAAGAGGTTAATGCCTGTGTTCTCCTCTAGGATTTGTATGGTTTCATGTCTCACATTTAGGTCTTTAATCCATTTTGAATTTATTTTTGTGTATGGTGTAGTAAAGTGGTAAAATAATTATTTAGTATTTTTGACATCTAAAAGTAGATTTTCCTTGTGCTTTAAATAATTTGCAATCTTTTGGAAGTTGTAGTAATTTAAGATCACCAGAGCTCTTTAATTACTAATTCAGTGCTTTAAACTGTGCTACTTCATGCTCTATTATCCTGACCTAAAAGTAAGTGGAACTTTCAAGAGGCCTAAAATATAGTATAGAATTTGATTATACATTGAAAAAAATCTGATTCAACTAGTTAAAAAATTAAAGATAATTTTAATTTTATTTGGCTTTAAAGTACTTTATTTTCCTTTTATAACTTCCCCCTTAGCAGCATATTCTGTGTTTGATGTTATTAACCTTCCCTCCAAATAAGCAGCATTGCTTTCTTATGTGCTTGCTTTAAAACTTACCTAGTTTAAATTATCTTAAGAAAGCAACTATTTTTTTTAAAGATTTTATTTATTTATTCATGAGAGATAGAGAGGCAGAGGCAGAGGGAGAAGCAGGCTCCCCGCGGAGCAGGGAACCCGATGCGGGACTCGATCCCAGGACCCTGGGATCATGACCTGAGCTGAAGGCAGACGCTTAACCGACTGAGCCACCCAGGCGTCCCAAGAAAGCAACTATTTTAATAAGCAGAGAGAAGAAATTCTGGGCATGTTGATAATAAGACCTTTAAACAAACAAATACCTTACTTCTTACTTCTAGGTCAGCATACTTATACACACACCTATACCTTGTTCCATAAGAAGCTGAAGAGTCTACCCCAGTGCATTTGTGTTACAGTTTCCCCAAAATACCATGTGTGTTACATCTCTGTGGCTGGATAAATGGCACATGCACACAGATACAGACAACACACACATACATAATACTTGTAAATTTTCCAAATAATCGCATCTTTTTCCATGCCTTCAATTTTAATCTACAGATGGATGGCTTTCAACCATTGCGGTCATGAAGGTTTCCAAAATCTCTATCTGTAGTCCAGTTTTGCTCCCAAACTTCAATTCTTTGATCAAAAACTCTATTACCTACTTTATTAAGTTTAATGTCTTCATTGTGGGATTGAAGGCTTTTTGCATTATGACCTCAGTCTGTCATTAGCAGACTTATCTTCATTCTTTTCCTTCTTCTTCTGCCTGTTTGATTTAAACTTTTTTTGAAATACACTCCCCACCTAGAAGGACTTTTCTCAGGCAGTCACTTTTGTCTTTCACTTAGTTCTCTGTTCCACTCTTCATGGCTCAGTTCCCATGCTCAGAAGCCTTGGGCCTATCCCAATGTTTAAACCCTAAGCTCTAGAGGAATAAAAGGGGTTCATTTCCTTTATGACTATCAAAGTCAGTCCCTTCCATGGAGCCATAAGTGAGATATCATCCTTACCTCCCTGGAGCTTTAATGCTCATTTACACAGAACCTCTGTAAACACTTCAAAGAACCTTGTAGTCATTTCTGGAGTTGCATTTTCCCTTATCAAAGTGCAGATGCCTTGATGATGGCCAGTTCTTCCAAAACATAATATCTGTCACTTAGCACATTAGCTTTATGTGTAAGTAGGCCTAGTCTAGAATGCTGAAGTCCATTCTTCCCTCACCCCCACAACCAGTTATTAGCAAATCCTATCTGTCTGAAATATCCCATTTGACTTATATTGCAGCTATACAAAAGATACATACATGCAAAGTATTTCTCTCCAGTTAAGCCGCTGACCCCTCACCTTGCTGGAGTAGCAGCTTCTTAATCAGCCCCAATATCATCCTCCTCCTCCATTCAAATAGATAGGCTGCTTCTTTCTTGTTTCTGAGGGTGGTTATTTAATGGAACCATAGTTTCCTCTCCATTTTATTAGAAATATTATGAGCAGACAAAAGAAAAGGCATGAAGACAGACCAAGCTTGGTAAATAAAATAAGAGTATCCACTTAATAATATGCCATTCTCCTGGAGGAACTTTTACAAATAGAGTGTGCTCTATGTGCTGAACCAGGACAATGGGTACAGAAGAGAACATTTTTTTAATCACAAGAAGAAGATTTTATCCCACTTGATATCCATAGATAAGAGATTTAGAAGTGTCACTTGCCAGAAAACTGAAAAGGACTTATCTGTGCCACCCTTATCAAATTCGTATACATGAGAATTGCTTATGATTTTTAAATATAACACCAAAGGCACATTCTATGAAAGAAATAATTGATAAGCTTTATTTCATTAAAATTGAAAAATTTCTGCTCTGCAAAAGACATTGTCAAGAGAATGAGAAGACAAGGCACAGACTCGGAGAACATATTTGCAAAAGACATATCTGATCAAGGACTGTTACCCAAAACATACAAAGAACTCTTAAAACTCAACAATAAAAACACAAATAATCCAATTAAAAGTGGACCAAAGACCTTAACAGACACCTTACCAAAGAAGATATATAGATGACAGATAAGCATATGAAAAGAAGCTCCACATAATATGTCACCAGGGAAGTGCAAATTAAAACAATGATGAGATATTACCATACACTTATTAGAATGGACAGAATCCTGAACACTAACATCCAATACTAACAAGGGTATGGAACAACAAGGACACTGATTCAGCATTGGTGGGAATGCAAAATGGTATAGTCACTTTGCAAGATAGTTTGGCAGTTTCTTATAGAACTACACATTCTCATATTATTTGATCCAGCAGCTGTGCTCCTCAGGAATTGAAAACTCATTTCCACACAAAAATTTGCACAAGGATGTTTATAGCAGATTTATTCACAATTGCCAAATCTTGGAAGCAACCAAAATATCCTTTAGTAAGTGAACAGGTAAATAAATAAGCTGTGGTATATCCAGACAATGGAATATTATTCAGCACTAAAAGGAAATGAGTTATTAAGCCATGAAAAGACATGGAGAAACCTTAAATGCATATTAAAAAGTGGACAAAGCAGGTCTCAAAAGGCTGAATAATATATGATTCCAACTATATGACAGTCTGGAAAAAGACAAGACTCTGGAGACTGTAGAAAGATTGGGTTGGAGAGGGGCATGGAGGGATGAATAGGCATAACACATAGGACTTTCAGGTCAGTGAAAAAAAGATCTGTATGATACTATAACAATAGATGTTTATCGTCATGCATTTGTCTAACCCCTAGAATGTAGAACACCAAGAGTGAACACTAAGGTAAACTGTGGACTTGAGTAATTATGATGTGTCAGTATAGTTTCACTGGTTGTAAAATACACCACGTGGTGGAGAATGTTGATAATGAGGGATGCCATGTTTGTGTGGGAGCAGAGGGAATGTGGGAAATCTCTGTACCTTCTGCTCAGTTTTGCTGTGAATCTAAAATTGCTTTTAAAAAGCTTTTAATATTTCCTTAATGAAGTAGCCCAGGGTAATTTATGCACACCTCCACCTCCATCCTCATCACTAAGTAAGAATAACTTGAATTCAGAAGGAGAAGATATGAATGAGTCATGGGGAACTCTGACTGCTATAATTCCCTTGCCCTGCTTTTACAAGGAAACAGTTGTAGACTTTTAAATATATATTGGGGGGAGGGAGGAGGTTTGCCATCACTTAGTAAAAGAAATAGCTAACAACTAAAAATCTTTATTTTAATCTTAAAGAATTCTTTATTTCAATCTTTATGACAGAAATGTATTACCAAGCCTTTTTGAAGTTAGGTGTGGCCACGTGACTTGTTTCGGCTAGTGATGTATTAGTGGGTGACATGCATCACTTCTGGGTATGAGGTTTTAAGAGCTGGTGTGTCTATTCACTCTCATCTCTTTCCTGTGCTCTGACAACTGGTGACAATCCACAAGATGGAGGTTTCATAACTCTGAGGTTCTGCATAATGATGATATGAAGCAGAGCCCAGGGCTGACTGTAATTTGAATATGTCATATGAGCAAGAGATCAACTGGTGTGGTTTTAAGTCACTAAGATTTTGAGGTTATTTGTTACTACATTGTAACCTCATATAATTGGTAAACCAAGAACTGATAGGTACCATATTAATGTAAGGACAAATGAATTTAAAGAAAAAAGAAAAAGAAATATCTCTAGAACCTATGAGAAATTATCTGAAACAAACAACAACAAAAAAGAGTAACATAGTATCTGAGAGCAGATAAAAGAATTATATATACATTTAGAAAGCTTCTGCATTGTGTTTTCAATAAAATCTAATAAACCATAATTCATGAATGAAGAAATTATAAAGTGATAAAAAAGATTTAAAAAAACCTGCGTAAGAAGAAAGCTGAGATTAAATAAGACCAAATGAGATAAGGAAAATATTTGGAAATTAAAATGCAAAAGTGAAACAGAAGTCTTTATTGAATACAATAGCAAAATTAACACTGTAGAAAAAGAAAAATAGTACTGTACTAAGGACTCAATGCTCTCATTATAAAAAGAAATAAATGAACTAATGATTTTACTAAAACAGGACTTAAACTGGATGTCTATTAAAGCAGATATTAATTAAAATACAAGGAAACAGAGTAGCAATGATAAATGAAATACCCAGCTGCTTAAAAATGAAAAATACTTTTTACATGCTTATCCACGTAAAGAGAGAGAATAGGAGATATTCAAAGTAGCAATAAGAAAAATATTTTAGCCATACATATGAAAAATTTTTAAAAAGAGAATATTAGGTATAGTTAGAAATTTCATTATGGTAATCATTATTCAAGGAAAGATAAATGATCAAAATTGGTTCTAGAAGAAATGATGTGATTATATCACCAACCATGAAAGATACTAAAAATTTATCAAAGAATTATATCCATGAGGGTCCTGGCCTCAGATGGATTTAAAGGTTATTTGCTTCAAAATTTCTGGCACATAAAGAGAAAAGTCTCCAATGCACTTTACGATGTCCACACAGTATTGAAACTAATAGCAGAAAACAAAAAAAGAAAGCTGCACATCAATGTCAGGTAAAATATATGTATTCAAGAATCTTAAATAAAATGCGTATGATTAGAATTCAACTGTATATAAATCATGAACAAAAAGGAATTTGACTTTTTAAATATTATATCTTAAATCACAAAGTATAATGTTGTTTGTCAAAACACACTTCTGATGAAAAGTCATACTTAATAGGAAAATGTATTGAGAAGGACTGTAATTTGAGAAGAAGACAAGAAAAGCCTCCTCCCGGCATTTTTATTGAAAATTATACTGGAAGATCTATGCCACAAAAAAAATAGAAATAGGTGGCAAAAAAAAAAACTGGAAAAGAGGAAACCAAATTATTAATTGAGGTTTTATGATTTTCTCCATTAAAACCAACAACTTATATACACCATAAAAAGACAAAATCATTGGTTTGACTTTAATTATAGAAATATGATTTAGTAAGTAAACTGTAAACTGTCCTGGGACAGGAAAGCTAAAAATACTGCGTAGACTATGCTTTAAAAAATCACTTTAAATGCATACACTAGCTGAAAAATGAAAGAAATCCTCATAAGCTGAAAAGGAATGAGTCAATATAAATGAAAGCACTGGAGAGCTAACAGCTGTCCTGCCTGGTCATACAAGGTGATCCCTGGCGGTTAGAACTTTTGCTTTTATGCAGCCATCAAAAGGAATGAAATCCTGCCATTTGCAATGACGTGGATGGAACTGGAGGGTATTATGCTGAGCGAAATAAGTCAATCAGGGAAAGACATGTATCATATGATCTCACTGATATGAGGAATTCTTAATCTCTCTCAGGAAACAAACTGAGGGTTGCTGGAGTGATGGGGGGTGGGAGGCATGGGGTGGCTGGGTGATAGACATTGGGGAGGGTATGTGCTATGGTGAGCGCTGTGAATTGTGTAAGACTGTTGAATCACAGACCTGTACCTCTGAAACAAATAATGCATTATATGTTAAAAAAAAAGAAGATAGTAGGAAGGGAAACACGAAGGGGGGGAATCGGAGGGGGAGATGAACCATGAGAGACTATGGACTCTGAAAAACAA
>NC_138369.1:69253737-69267044 GCF_054177405.1 Leptonychotes weddellii
TGATGGGTATTAAAGAGGGCACGTTTTGCATGGAGCACTGGGTGTTATACGGAAACAATGAATCATGGAACACTACATCAAAAACTAATGATATATGGTGATTAACATAACATAATAAAATAAAAAAACCCCTGCTTTTAATCAGTTATATATGTATAGGAGGGAATTGGGCTGGTGACAAAACCCAGAGCATGTGCAAGGTGAAAACTCCCATTGATAGTTCATATAAGCTAGTCTATTGAGAGACTAGACCAGTAGCTGCAAATGAGGCTGGGGAAAGTAGTCTTCACCCTCAGCAACAACATGTGTGGTCAACAATCTTACTACTACTTAGAAGAGAATGGATATTGGGGTGGGGGGCAAATCCTGGCAACTATCAAAGAGTTGGTATGCACTAATCATGTTCTCTTATCAGAATACAATTAAATTAGCAACATTAATAAAAAAGATGAACTGTCACCTTTCAAATTTGGAATTTAGAGAATTAATTAAAATTTTACACCTTTTCATAATTAAAACTCTTTTAAAACTAAGAATAGAAGAAAATTTGCTGTCAGAGCCACTATCTGACATTTTACTTGTTTCCTTACTTAGAGAAATAAGACAAAAATATATACTATTCCTTTTAAAATAAAAAGAAAAATATCAGGTAACTAAGACATTTAATTTAAAAACTCGAGGCCTTGGGGCGGGACCTGGGTGGCTCAGGCCGTTAAGCGTCTGCCTTCGGCTTAGGTCATGATCTCAGGGTCCTGGGATCCAGCCCCGCATTGGGCTCCCTGCTCAGCAGGGAGGCTGTTTCTCCCCCTCCCTCTCATGTTCTCCTCTTCTCCCTTGTGCTCTCACTCACTCTCTTGCTCTCTCAAATAAAATCTTGAAAAAAAAAAAAAAAAGAAAATTCAAGGCCTTTTTGGAAAAAAATTAAACTATTTGGAAAGATATTAGAAAATAAGCAGAGAGCCATGTGCAAGGATACAATGTCTAAAATAGTAAGGATCTTAATTCTCTCCAAATTAATGTACAAATTCATTATAACCCAATTAAAAACCCAACAAACATGTTCTGTCTGAATTGAAAATTTTCTGAATATATATACAGAAATATAATGCCATTACATATATGTAATTTTACAATTGATTGGTAGAAATACAAATTAAGATCATAGCTAAAAGCTTACAGAAATCAGAATAAAAAAATTTATAACTGTGGCAATATTAAGTATTGGTAAGGACATGGAGCAACAGAATCTCTCCCAGAGAGCTGGTGATAGTGAAAATTGGTATAGCAGTTTTGGGGATAAATTTGTCAAAAGATAGTAAAATTGAAAGTCTACATTAATACATTCTGGAAGTGTGACTGCAATTGCGCAGTTGAGAAAAACTCTGCTAAGTGCATGAGGAGACGCGAGTAAAAATGTTCATATCAGTGTTGTTTGCAAAGTGTAAACATGGAAGCAATGTAAGTGTAATGAATAGGAGAATGAATAAATAATGAAGTGTAAACTCTCAACAAATAATGTTATATACAGTAGCGAAACCAAATGATGACATACATATATCAGCACAGATAATAATCTCAAAAACCCAATGAAGAGCAAAGAAAAGCAAATTGCAGAGAATACATGCAGTAATACACCCATTATATAAGTTGTAAAATATGTGAAACAATGGTATATATCATAAAATAATACATATTTGTATATAATGCCAAGTTCATATACAGTAACTTGAAATGATAAACCCTAATTCGTAACAGTGGTATCCTCCGGGGCAAGAATGAGCAATGAGTCAGGGTAGAGGATTTAGCTATTTTTTTTCTGTATTTCACTTCTTAAGGTTGCTGTTAAGTACAGAGACTTTTTTTTTTTGTATGTCTGAACTTTTTTACTCCAAAAAAGTTCTTGTTTTAATTGATATTCTTATAGAATGTTTTACTTTCACTGTTTTTCAAACTAGGGTTTGTTTCTTGTTACTCATATATATTCCTCTCCTCTCTGTATGTAGCATAATCCTGTTTTAAGTAGGAAATAGTCTCAGTATTTGAGTTACTCAGGGCCTACATTAAAGTAGTGACCTAAAGAGTTATTCTGAGAGTGGACTTGTCAATTCTGCTTTTTTTTTTTTTTTTTGGTCAGTTACTGTAGCTATATTCTGAACTGTAATCGTCACATAAATTATAATCTTAAAAGAACAGATAGTAATTTCCACCACAAACTTGTATAGATGTTAGTTACTTTATTGGTTATTAAAGTCACCATCAGCCTTTTAATGTCCACAGACCCAGTGAACCCTGAAATCAATTTGAGAAGAGATGCTAGTTCATTATTGATAGAAGCATATTCTCCTCCTGACACAAGCTCATAAAATTTGAATTAGGATAGAAACTACTCTATAATATGTTTTAATCATAAAAAGGCCTTGGCTCTGACAGTATCCCCTCTGCCAAATCATGTTTTCCTAAAATTAAATGGACTCAGAAGAATGTTGCAATTCTTTTTTTTAGAACTATCTACCATAATATGGTTATAATTGCATGGGTTTGTGGAAAAATGAAAGATCATTAAGTCCATGCCCAAGTATGCTCAGGAAACTTTTAAATAAAGTTGAGCAATTTATTTCCTGTTTCTCAGAGCCACTTATTGTTACGATGCAATGAAAATTGAATCCTGGAAATGGAAATCTGACCATTCAGAATCCTTTGTTTTATGTTTATTTTTGAATTTTAGGCCTGCCTATTAACACTATTTACAGAATTTAGCTTGAGATGCACTGAAGTAGCATGCTATGAGAAAAGAGGGCTATAGGTGGTCACAAATGCTGCTTTTTCCTCCCTTTCCCCTTGCTTTTTTTTAAACCTCTGTCAACTTTATACCTCCACTAAATGGCACACTGTACAATGACCTTTAAGTCACCAAATCTGATGACCTTTCCTATGTTTTTATTCTCTTTGACTACTGTGTGTCTTTTGAAATTCTTAACAACCTTTTAAAAAATTCTACCTTTAATAGCTTCCATTTCCCTTCACTTTAAATAATTGGACTTAATTTTTTAAAACATGGAGAAGTATCTGCCTGTTTTAATAAGTCAAATGATAGAGGCACGTTTGAGGAGAGGCTCAGAAACTCCCTTCTCAGTCCGATTCTGTACCCTTTACTGATCCCGAAAGTTATGTTTGTTAATAGGCTGGTAACTGTCACTGCTCTATGACACAACTATGTCACTACTCTTCTCAAAGCTATGGAAACGTATTTGTAGATGTGCAGGTTATTTTTTGGCTTCACTATCTGTAAGTATTGAACTAAAATATACATTGCATGTTAAACATGCTCTTGAAATATAACCTTGTATTGCGTGCTTCTAGATCATGGCCATTCATTTTAATACTTACGTTTTTATATATTTGTATGTATTTATCAAGACTTTTATAAATTATGTAAGAATGTGCTCAATTGTACATTCCCCCACATGTGTTTACCTAGTTATGCTGTGTCAGAGAGGGCTATGAAAAGGAGACAGGTGAGTCCACCCAGGGTTACACTGTTCTTGATACTTCCAATTCATCACCCAGTATTGCCCAGATAAAGAGGATTTCTGTTCTGGGCTTTGCCTTTAGCAGAGCTCTTTTCTGGCACTGGCCCCTATCTCTGTGAGGTAAGAAGTTTGCAGATCAAGGAGCTTGTTCTTTTATAGTGCATGTCTGTCCCTTTAGACTTTGCTCTGTGTAGCAGAATTGTGGCTTCCTCCAGGGTCTGTGTGAGCCTCTACCCTGAGCCATGTCCAGTGGCAGACAGGACCAGAGATCTGGCCAAAAGTCCGCCTTTTTCAGAGGAAGGGAAAGTGGGGGATGCGAATGGGTTTGGGGTATGTTATCTGGGGTGTCTAGACATAAGTGTGAGAGACCCTACTGCAGGGTCTGGGGTTGGGAATAAAGGTGGATGGTCCCAGTCTCGGAGCAGAGCACGAGGAACCATTTGGTCTTGTACTGCCACATTCTAGTGTGAAGACCTGAGAAGTACAAGAGCTCTAAACTTGAGCCTGGTCCTTCAGGTCCTTAGGAAATTGTATTTGTCAAGGTAGGAGAATATAATAATCTTAATAGTTTACTAATTTGATATATAACAGAAATACAATCAGTGACATAAATAATTAGGAGGTATGAGGCTCCAATTAATACTGATGCCTCAGGACCTGCAAATGTGAGGATGGCTTGTCAGTGTTTTCATTGTAGATGGTGACTTTGGAGACTCTCATTGAAGTATGTATCCTGGTATTTACATTCTTGTATCATCTCCTCCCCTTAAATCTGGGCTCTCCCTTTGGCTTGCTTTCACCAATAGAATACAGCAGAAGTGGCCCTCGGGAGAAGCCATACACCTGGGACCACTGTCTTGGGAGGGAGCTCAAGCTACCCATGTGGAGAAATCACATGGAGGTGCACATCCTTTGAGAAGGAATGTTCTATTCAGCAAGGAGTACAGTTAGCTGGGAGCAGCCAGCTGATGCTCCTTCAGGCTCCACCTCCATGTTCAAGCTGGAGCTGGGCTTTTCTCAGCTCCCAGCCCGTGACTGGGCAGGGTGGGGATACCAGGCTGTGGCCACTGCCCAACATGACAGTCTGTGCTGTGGAGCCCCATGGTGAATTGACTGAGACCTTGTCCTCTGCACCAAAATCCAAGGTTCTCCCTATTGGATCGTTTCCTGCCTTCTTCCATTTTATAGGTGCCAAATCTGCATCATGCCCCAAAGGCATTCTCTGCCCAATTAGGCTTCCTCCCTCTTTCAACTTTCATAGGCATTGCCCCACTTATCCCCCCAGAAAACTGCTGGCAACCCAAACTCCATCTCAATATCTTCTTCCTGGAGGACCCAGCTGACAGCCGTTGAGGCACGAGCCAGCAACAAGAACCGAGGACTCAAGCAGCTGACACTGGTGGAATCATTTCTGCAGTCCCTAGCCATTCAGAGTCCCCCAGCTGATGCCACATGGAACAATGACAAGCTTTCTGCACCAAGTGCTGCCCAAATTGCAGAATCCTGAACAAATGGGAAACACCATGGATTGAGACTCATAAGTTTTAGGAGTGGTTTGTAGCAATAGATAATGAAACAGAAATTACCTGAAGCTAGTGATCTCATAGCAAAAAACCTAACACATATGGCATTGGCTTTAAATGTTTAGATACTTATATATGGTATGTGGACCTCCACTTGTACTCGCACTCCAGGCCTGCATATATTACAGCTGGACCTGACATTGGCTATTGTGAAACTTTGATATTTCTTTTCTTCTCCTTTGCCTTGAATAATCTTAAGTACTTTGTCTTGTTTCGTTTTCTATCTTCTAAATGTCAGTCTCCTTCAAAGATTAGCCTTTATACTGCTTAATCAGAAACCCAGTTGGGAGGGACGACAAACCAGGGATGGTACTTTCTCTGATCACATCTTCCAAAGGTTATGGCTTTCAGTGGTTGCTGAGAGAGTGGTGGAAATTGTTAGATGAAAAATTATTAAATAAGGGCCTGAGACATCAGAGGTCAGATTGTGTGATGTGTAGACAAAGTAATTTAAAAAAAAAGGTGATACATTATCTTGTATGTTCATCTTTTCCACCAGCCGAAAGTTTAGGTCCATTCCCTTCACCTGGTTCAGGACTGGGTCGTCCCACTCATGACAGAAACTTCTGTCATGAAGGTTGAAGCGCTCTCTGTGATGTTCTTCTTGAGACTTAGTGGCGATTTGAGCCATACTCATAAATATGTGTCCGGTTTTACTTTACAGAGACTTATTTTTTATTTATTTTCCTTGATGTATTTATCTTGTGGCATCTGGAGCCAGATCATAGTCTTTGAACACATGTAAGTTAGACCCATCAGTTTCTCTTCCTAGTGTGTGAATGCTGTGTAGCCTACTCTATATGTCATGTGTTTGTATTAAAAGTCAAACTTTTTTCCTAGAAGATCACCTTGGTTTTGTGCAAACATTACACCCAAACATATTGGGGATATTTTAAATACTACTTCACTATAATTTATCCAGCCTCTGAAAGACTGCCAGGTTTAGTTTAGGAATTTTTACAATTTATTATTCAAGTGTAGAGAATTTGTTACCTATGATACGTAATTCCAAACACATGTTACTGTTATTACCAGCATGATGACTTTTCCATTAATAGGAACACTGGAGTTTTCCCACTAATAATAGAAATTAATGGGCCATAAGCAAACATTTTGAAACCAATTATTGTTCTATAGTGAAAGATGTGTGTGAGGGTGCATATAAATAGATAGACAAAGATAGATAGTTATTCCTCTGGTCCTATAATTGAAACCAAGTATCTAATTTCCCCACTCCTTTGGCTTAATTTGTTGAATGCTTCTTTTAAGCTAAAGGATATCTAATAGTGGCAACAGATTAAAGATTTACTGCTTAGTAGCTTTGTAATAAGAGCCAAAAGCATTAAATTCTTACTCAGTCTTGATGTCTTATTTATTTTGCATTCTTACAACAATCTAGAATTTTAGATTAAGCAACTTTTTTTGGGGGGGGAAGTAGAGTTTAAGAGGTGTTAAGTAGCTCACCCATCAACACAAAGCGGGTAATTATTAGCATCAGTATCCACATCCTGCTCTCTGACCCTGAATTTCATGTTGTCTTTTATTTTATTTATTTTAGCCTTGAAGTCTTAAGTTAAATCAATGTATCCATTTAGCTAGCCAGTTAAGATCATGAGGAAAAGGAAATCAATTGGAAATGAAAAATGAAAAGAAATGGAATACACACACACACATACACACATACTTTTCCACATGTATGTTTTCATATATATGCTTTTATATACATTATTAGGGAATATATATATATGTGTATATATATGTATACATATATATATATATATATATACACACACACACACACACACACATTTCCTAACAATAGAATAAGGAATAGATCCACAGGCACAATTTTCCTATCAGGATAGATCCTGTTAGAAAATAGGATAAAAATGTCACTTAATACTGGTGGCTCAACAAGGAGAGAAATTGTACAAAGAGGCACTAATAGGAGTGTAAAGTTGTGGGGAAGCTAAAACTATCCGCCTCCTCTTGGAGTCTGCCATGATTTTGTTTCCTACACCTACCAGTAGAGGTACCTAATGCAGCATCAAGGTTATCTTTACAATGACCTCAAGGGATCTTGAGTTTGTGTATCCAACATTCCTCTACCAAATACCCAAGAGAAAATAATAAATTAGGGGAAGAAGTATCAATAAGTGCTACAGTCTAAGGAAGAATAGAAATGCCAATGTCTAGAGAAAAAAATTATTAACCCAAAATTTAACAAAGATGAAATAAATATGTCAGGATTTTACAGCTGTTAAACACTGTTACAGACCAGTGTTTTTGAGTTTTAGCATTCATTTAATCCCCAGGACCAGATTGCTGGTCCCCCTTTCCAGGGTTTCTGATTCAGTAGTCTGGGAGTGGGGCCCATGAATTTTTATTTGTGGAAAGGTGCCAGGTGATGATGCTGATGCTGAAGTTGATTCTTCTTGTCTGGGGACCACACTTTGAGAATTACATCTAACATGGGGAAGTGAGGCTGTGGAACATCAGAGGAAAATCTCCAGATGGAATTCATTTGGAAAAAAGGAGGTGTGACCTCAAATATATGAATACCACTGTGGAACTAATTTCCAGCTTCCTAGGTGTTAAACTAGGTATAACCATAGACACTGCCACAGTTAGCTTGTAAGAACAATTCCTGAGAAGATATCATTGACCAAAGAGAAATACATGGTATTGGCTCAGGAAAAAGTACCAGGTTAATAGAAAGAGAATGTTTGAACTTTCTAAATTAAAAGGAAGATGTATAAATTAAAATCTTATGGAGAAAGGAAGATGAAATTAGGAATTCATGTGACCACTAATTAGGGTGAGCTGAGGACATAGTTGGAGTTTAATCGGAAGTAACAAAGGGTGCAGTATATTTCTGATGCCACGTTGCCTGAACACTGGGGCTTGCTCTCCTAGGTAGCAGAATTAAAATGACACATGCAAATGAAGATCATAACCAAGATCAGGTTTGTGGAACCTTCTCGGAGGGGTATAATGTATAATGTATAATGTATAATGTACAAATAATAAGATGGTGCTTGAGTTGTCTGTAAAAGAGTAAAGTTTAGCATCCACATTGGGGAGGGCTACTTGGGCCACTAACTTACTGCTTCTCCAGGTAACTCTAATTCAATGGAGATAATAAATCATGTGGTTTACTTACATTGTTTAACGCACTGGCATCATGATGGGGCGGGGGGGAGGGGACAAAAACTAAGACAAAAACAGGAACCCAGAATGAGGTAAATACAAAAATGCATTCTCTTGGAGATCTGTAACTGAACAAAATTCAGTGGCTCTACTTAGAATCATCTCTTAATTTTATGGTTATCATAGAATTTTGGTCCTAGGGAGTAATGGAAGTGGGGCAGGGAGTCAACAGCAAAAAAATACCAGGAAAAGAATGGGACAGTAGCACAACCTTCATAATTTCCAACAATCAAATATAGAAAACAAATCATTTGTTACAGAAATAAAACTCCATGCCACTGTTATATCTTACCCCTTTCCTTATCTCCTGAAGCCTTTAGATTTTTAAGTCGGCCATATAAAACAAAACTATAGATAAATCTAAATTTTTCATTTTGACACTCTTGTGGACTTGTTACTTTCTAGTAGAAGTCTATAGAATCTCTCATGTACTTCTTCACAATAGTTCTGGTGCTAGACAATAAAGTGCCATTCCCCATGAGAATAAACTAACAAAAATCCAAATTAAAGCATATAGTCTTTTCATCTATAAATAGACAAAGTCTCGAACTTTTGTACAACACCTAATTCCAGACTATCTTGGAAAAGTATTTACAATAATGTGAGATGAAAATATAATGATTCACATATACAGCATTTTATATGTTAAAGCAGCAATGAGAAAAAAAATTCTACATATATGTTAGGGCTCAAAGGAAAAACTTTCTGTATTCCGTTCCTGGAAAAACAACAAGAACAACAACAAAAACAACTTTCAAAAGCATATTGTAACTCAACAAATGATGAAATTAGAAAATCATGGAGGTGATAGAAAATATATTAGATGCTGCAGAATTAGTTAATTAGAAACTGTTAATCATTTGGGTTGGTTCTAATACATATACCATAGACTAGGTGGTTTAACAAATATTTATTTCTCACAGTTCTGGAAGCTGGGAAGTCCAAGATCAAGACACTGTCAGATTCAATGTCTGGTGAAGCCTATGTCCTGGTTCATAGATGGATGTCTTCTTTCTATAACCTCACAAGATGGAAGGGATGAGGGAGCTTTCTGAGTTTCTTTGTGTGAGGACACTAATCCCATTTAGGAGGTCTCCATCCTCATGACCTAATTACCTCCCCCAAACTCTACCTCCTAATACCATAACATTGGGGGTTAGGATTTCAGCACTTGAATTTTGGATGGACACACAATTCGACCTATAGCAGAAAACAACATTAAGAATTCACCTGGCTCTCAAAAAAAAGGTAGAGATGAAAATTAAGGGGAGAAACTTCTCTTTTCTCAGAGAAATAACAGAGCAGAAAGTATGATTATCTTGTATGAAGATTAACCAATTCTCAATGAACTTTATGAATCCAATATGATTATTATACCAAATCTGAGAAAGATAATGGAAGAAAAGGAAATTCCTGTCTAATTTCTCATATGAAAATTGAAATGGTAAATATTAAAATTGAATTTTTGCATATTGAAAGAATGTGCATAAATGAGATTAATCCTTAGAATGCAAAAGATTTTCAGTATAATTAAATCTGTTATAAAGCATCACATCATTCAATAGAAAATATTTATAATAAAGTAAAAAGAAAAAAGAGCAAAGATACTCCTTATCACAAACTTGACTATATTTAAAACAACTCAAAAAGTTATTGGTAATGCAAAAAGACAGTAAAGAAGTATAATAATTTTAACTATTGTAATGAAAAATATAAAACTATCACTATTTGCAAATGTATTTAATCAACTAAAATTTATTATAAATAATTTTCAGTAGGGTACTCAATTATAGATGCTATACAGGGAAACTATAAAGGTTTACATATGGCAGAATATAAAATTGAGTAGAAAATTATTATGTTTAATAATTTACTCTTAATTGATGTACCTTGAAATAAGATTATCAAGAAATATGTTGGACCGTAATGATTTTAAAAAAAAAAACTCAAAGGGGAAGAAAATAAGACTTGATTAAATGTATACTGGTATGTTTAACTTTTTTCTCCAAATCAATGTACATTTTTAGCATAATAATCACAATGAATATTTTTTTCAAAGCTAATTTATTTTATTTGTTCATAAATTTCTATAGCTTCTTCCATTTCCGAAGTCTCTTTAATATTCTTATCACTTGTAATAAAGATTCTGATTCCATTTGTAACATTTGACTGCTGACAGATTTCCAGCCACAACATTCCCCTTTCCTCTTCTGTCTGGGCAATCTGACAGAAAGGCTGAGTGTTCCTTCCTAGGACACCAGTAGGAATTCCAAACCACCCCAGCCCCATCCCAGAAGGTGACCTCAGCTGTGTCCCCAGCCACTGTAACACCCCAAGCCAGTTGCCTCTCCTTTGTCTCTCAAGCCATATTTGGACACACAATGAATATTTTAATGATTTTTGGAGAAAGCTTTGCAAAATAAATTTAAGTTTGTAAAAAGGAAATAAGAAAATAGTGAAGACCATTTTGACAAAGAAGAGTAAGGGTATAGGAGGAGGGAAGGATTATATTAACAACAACAACAAAAATTCTCTAAAACTAAAATAATCAAAATACTAATAATTTTAATTCAATGACTAAATATTTACTGAGCATGTATAAAGAATGTTGGATAGCAGACCTAGTTCAACTTGTCATGTTTATATACATAGTATGGATGGACCATTGTCACCAACAAACTTATCTACAGTCTATTTTGGTCCTCCCTCTTCCCAGTCTGTTCAGTGGGGATTAACATCAGGTCTTCAGTTTGGGGTAGCTGTCAGATGTGGTTGGTGCAGTAACAAAATTCTGTGTGCTTTGCCCAGATCTGGAACATCAACAGGAACATCAAGAAAAACACCCAGAGTTACTAGCCAGTTTCTTACAGAAACATCAGAAAGGAAATAAAACAAAGAGAGAAAAGGTAAAGATGGGAGAAAGAAGGGCACAAAAGACAGAGAAGTAACAGAAAATAGGGTAGAAGGGAAGAAGGAAGAAAAAAAGGAGAGAGGGAACAAGAGAAAAAAAACGAAGGAAGAAAAGAAGGAAAAAATAAAATGAATTATCAACTTAAAACTGTGCAGATGAATAAAAAAAGAACCTGGAAATGATTAGATTTTAGAATATGATAGAGAAGCTATTGAAAAGAACACATAAGATTTTTAGAAAATGGAATATGGCAATTAATATTAGGGGGGCAGTTGGATCCCTATTTCAAGTTATGTAGTCAAGTACAGAATGACAAAAATTTTGCAAAATATATGACAAAAATCAGTATCTTTCAACATATAAAGGCATCTTATAAATCAGAGGAAAAAATCAAAACACTGAGAAAAGTAGGCAAAAGTAGTAAGTGTATGATTTGTGAAAGACAAATAGAGGCAATATTCACATACATGAAAATATTTAGACTCCATAGTAATGGAGAAATGCAAACTGAAGTATGAGTGGTCATTTGTTAACTTAGATTTCGATACACATCAACACATATACAAACAACATTTTTGGAAAGATGCAAGGAAATGGGTTTTCACACTTTTGCTATTGGGACATTTGTGGAAGGCAATTAGGAAATATGTGTGTTCACTTTGATGTTTCTCTATTAGGATTTTATGCTAAGGACACCATTACAAGGGCACACAAAAATATACATATCAATTAATGGACAAATCATGGCAAATCTCTGTGATGGAATACTATGTAACCATTAAAAAACTCCTGAAGGTTTCAAAATATGAAATGGCCAGAACATATCGTATAAGAAGTGGAAGTGGATTTCAAAATAGCACACATATTATATCCAGCATTTTTACTCAGTGTTCTGTATGTTGCTATTTTCATTTAAGAATGTATCTTAGAATGTTCTTCATTATGAACCTGTAATTAACTTTGCTTCTTTTTAGCTTAATACATCTTTAAAATCTCTTCTCAAAGCCAGTGTAGGCATTTGTCACATTAGGGATGTTGTGATGGGAATATATGGCTGACCTGAGGCTGCTGGGAAGCCTACTGGTATCTGCCTGAGGTGAATAGAGGGATGTAGAAAATATGAGCAGGTCATGTAATAATATAGTGTGTTACGGCCGTACCTTTAAAACATCGTTGAATGAAAGTAAATCTAAGGCTTCTGACTCTAAAATTCTGTGGTTCTCTTGTATCTTGTTTTTGTCTCTTTATTCCTTCCCAGTCCTTCTTACACTGACTGTAGTACTGGGAACAAGAAGGATCTAGAATAGGAGTGGTGTCACATTTCCCCTCATACCTGGTAGCAACTTTCTTAGCTGATGAGACCCACTTTCTTTCCTGAGCATCTGATCAGCTGTTTTGATTCTGGTCTTTCATAACTATCTGGCTGTGATTCCTGTTTTTTTTTTACTTTACTGAGAATCTATAAGTTCCTAAAGTTGCTTTCATAAATCTTAGGAAATGATTCCAAAATTAGGAAGCCACTGTACATGAGGTAGTTGGAAATTTGTGGAACGTAATCTCATGGCCAAAGAAATATATGACATTCTGTGTGAATATCTTAAACTAGTGTTTTTGATATCCCTTAAAGAACTTTATTCAAAGTTCCAAAAATGGAAGCAACAAATATTCAAGTTGTTTTTCAATTAATGAGAGACAGTATTACCATTTTTTATAATTGCATGCCTTGCTGATTTAATACAAATTGTGGATTGCGTGAGAATCATAAATATGTTTGAATAATCTTTTCTGTAGATCATTGAATAGATTGTGCTGTCAGAAAAGGAAAGAAAATCCATACTTACAGTGAGCCTTGATGTTTACTTTTATGATACTGAGGGAGTTCAAATACTTTCAATCAGCAGAACAATAATACCAACCATAAAACTTCATTTTTGGTCAACATATTCTTTTTGGGCATGAGAATCTACTGTTATATTTTTAAATGGTGTTGACTGAGATGATTGAAACAAAATGATCATTTCCAGAAAATTCAAGAATTCAGAGCTCTTCTTTCTATGAGTATTTTTTTAAACA
>NC_138369.1:69267544-69290342 GCF_054177405.1 Leptonychotes weddellii
CAATTCCTCACTAGGAGAAAAATGGAATAAATAAAAGCACACTTATCAATGTGTCCAATATTTTTCAACCAACTAAATGTAAAATAAGCATTTGTTATTTGTGACAGTCAGTGTCTCTATGTACAATTGGACATGTGAAGTTGAAGATAGGAGTGTTCTGGAGGCTGAGAGAGGGATGAGCCTCTTATCACCAAAAACATTGTGGCTTAATCAGAAGCACTTACAAGATAGTGTATATTTGAAGATACCTTCCCTAAGGATACTAATCTTTCTTTATAACAAAAGTGATAATTCAGTTGGTTTGTCACAGAAACACTGCTTATAATCACTACTGAAAAATTCCTTTTTCTATCTTTTGAGTTTGTGCAAGGCGATTTCTAATGGATTATTCAGCAACATTTCACTCATTGTTCAGTAAACCTAACATTTATTCTGTAACTTCTCTTCCTCTTTGCTTATTTTCCTTTTCATCTTGTTCCTTCTATATTCACTTTGCTGTGCCATTTTTTCTTGTCTGCCCTTTTAATGTGAGAAAATATTCTCTTATCTAAAATGATTTTGGTCTGTCAAAATAGACTCTCAGAAAGGATTTTCTTTTTTAAGCATTCCAGATTCAGATTCTTCTCCTTTCCCCTGACATTCTTACTTTATGACTGAATTCTCTCTTATTTCTTTCCATAAGAATGAATGATTCATAGAACAAGCATGCTGAAGTGGGAAGTTGCTGTGTTTTGATACACTGTGTGGTTAGTTCACACTTGCTTTTCTTTTATTTCACATGTAATGAAGAGGTTTTTCAATTTTAGCCGTGCCTTTGAAATTAAAATCAGTCAGTGTCTAATGGCTCTAGAAGGATCATTATTCTTTGTGGTCTGCCACAGAATTTAGAATTGATGCATTATATGCAAAACATTTGGGGTATTTGAAAGATAGTTGTGTTTACTGATTATACTTACATTTTTATTTATTTTTAAAGATTTTATTTATTTTGACAGAGAGAGACACAGCGAGAGAGGGAACACAAGCAGGGGGAGTGGGAGAGGGCGAAGCAGGCTCCCCGCTGAGCAGGGAGCCCGATGTGGGGCTCCATCCCAGGACCCTGGGATCATGACCTGAGCCAAAGGCAGACGCTTAACAACTGAGCCACCCAGGTGCCCCATACTTACATTTTTATTTTTATTTATTTATTTATTTTTTTTATTTTTTAGAGATTTTATTTATTTATTTGACAGAGACAGAGACAGCGAGAGCAGGAACACAAGCAGGGGGAGTGGGAGAGGGAGAAGCAGGCTTCCTGCTGAGCCGGGAGCCCAATGTGGGACTCGATCCCAGGACCCTGGGATCATGACCTGAGCCGAAGGCAGTCGCTTAACCAACTGAGCCACCCAGGTGCCCCATATACTTACATTTTTAAAGAAGAAGATTCCTTTTCATTGGTGGATGTAGAATGGCACTCTTGTAGTATCTTCCTTCATGTTAGTATAAAAGGATGCTGGATCATTTTTCTCTTGTCTTGGAATTATAGCCAAGTATCCACACATAATAAAGAGAGCCACCAGACACATCATGAATGGCCTCATTAAGGAGTATCAGACCCAGTTACAGGAACATAAACATCATGCCCTACCCATTTCTTAAAGAACTAGATGAATCTGAGGGACAGAAGACATTGGGAATACATTATTCCTGTTAAGGGAATTGCTCTATTCCATCTTTTGGGAAAAAAGATGGAAGGTTAGACCTTCCCACTGAATTCAGGTACCCGAGAGATATAATAGTAACTAGCATTTATTGAGTATTCATTCTGTGCCAGGGAGTAGACTAAACACATCACACTTATCATGAACTCACCTGCTTCTCACAGCTACCTTCTGATGTAGGAGGTGCTATTATCTCAAATTTACAGATGAGGAAATAAGAAGTACAGAAAAACATCTTGCTCAAAGTTACACATAGCTACCACCCATCAGAATCTGGCTTCAACTCCTTCCATATTTTTTGTATCCAGATGCTTTACTCATTAAGAGTTATATTGCCTCTCACTGACAGGAATTTGAATTATGGCAAGAAAAGAAGACTAGAACACTATTCCTTGATTGGACATCTGCTTACACATCAGACTTGCAGGTTTGTGCTCTGTTCCTATTTAAGAAGTAAAGAAGGTATTAGAAACTCAGAGTAGTTGGAGATAGCACCATATTTCTACTGTTTGTTATGGCAGAATGCACAGCATTCCTGTGCATCAGGTGGACACCCTAAGAAGTAGAAAGTCCAGGTCCATATTTCCAAAATCCTGCCCAACAGAGCTGCCTATCAGGCAAAGGGACCAAAAAGTAAGAGCCATGGAAGATGCCAGTGCAGGAGGGAACTGGAGGGAAGATTTGGAAACAATCATATCAATCAATATTTCCCATGCAAAGCCTATCAACCCAGACCCCATCAGAGAGTCAGCATTTGGATTCCTGCCTAAAGGAGACAGTTGTTAAGCAAGAAAAGACTACAGTTATATCTTTTTTAAAAATTCAGGCATAATTGACATAAAACATTCTATTAATTTCAAGTGTAGAACATAATGATTCAGTATTTGTATAAACTGTGATATGTTTACCACAATGTCTAGTTTTCCCATCATCACATAAAGTTACATGATATGCAGTACAATATTGTTGACTATAGCCACCATGATATACACAATACATCCCCATAACTTATTTATGACTGGAAGTTTGTATCCCTTTACCCAACCACCCCTCCCAGTTTTGTTCATTTTTTTTTTTTTTTATATTCAACATATAAGTGAAAGTGTAGGGCATTTGTCTTTCTCTGTCTGGCTTATTTCACCTAACATAATAACCTTGGGGTCCACCCATGTTGTTACAAATGGCAAGATTTCATTCTTTTTTAGGGCTGGATAGTATTCCACTGCATATATCTACCACATTTTCTTTATCCATTCATCTGTCAGTAGACATTTAAATTACTTCCATATCTTGGCAATTGTGTATAATGTTGCAATAAACATAGGGATGCATTTATCTTTTTGAATTAGTTTTTGTTTTCTTTGGATAAATAGTAGTGGAATTGATGGATCATATGGTAGTTCTATTTTTAGGTTTTTTTTTGGAGTCTTTGTACAGTTTTCCATAGTGGCTGCACCAGTCTACATTTCTTTTTTTTTGTTGTTTTTGTTTTTGTTTTTTTTAAGATTTTATTTATTTGCGAGAGAGACAATGAGAGACAGAGAGCATGAGAGGGAGGAGGGTCAGAGGGAGAAGCAGACTCCCTGCTGAGCAGGGAGCCCGATGCGGGACTCGATCCCGGGACTCCAGGATCATGACCTGAGCCGAAGGCAGTCGCTTAACCAACTGAGCCACCCAGGCGCCCCACCAGTCTACATTTCTACCACCAGTGTACAAGGGTTCCCTTTCCTCAACATCCTCCACATCCTCACCAACACTTGTTATTTCTTGTCTTTTTGATATAAGCCATTCTGTCAAGAGTGAGGTAATACCTCGTTGTGGTTTTGATTTGTATTTCTCTGATAATTAGTGATGTTAAACATATTTTCATGTGCCTCTTGGTTATCTGTATGTCTTCTTTGGAAAAATATCTAATCAGATCCTCTGCCCATCTTAAAATAGGATTGTATTTTGGTACTAAGCTGTATGGGTTCTTTATGTATTGTGAATATTAACCCCTTACCAGATGTAAGATTTGCAAATATCTTCTCCCATTCAGTAGGTTGCCTTTTTTTTGTTGTTGTTGATGGTTTTCTTCTCTGTGCAGAAGCTTTATAGTTTGATATAGTCCCATTTGTTTATTTTTGTTACCATTGCCTTTGGAGTCAAATCCAAAAAAAAAAAAAAAAAAAACTATTGCCAAGAGCAATATCAAGAAGCTTTCTGCCTACGTTTTCTTCTAGGAGTTTTATGGTTTCTGGCCTAATACTCAGTTCTTTAATCCATTTTGAGTCAATTTTTATGTATGGTGTAAAATAGTTGTCCACTTTCATTGTCTTGCATGTGACTGTCCAGTATTCCCAGTACCATTTATTGAAGAGACTGTCCTTTCCTACAATTAAATCTTTTAAGTGGAAAAAAAATTGTCATTTTTTCTGATCCTTATCTAAACCTCATTGCTGAAAGTCCTGGAAGAGAAGTAGAGGTAACAGGAAGGAAAATGAAGAGCACAGATTTGCCTTCCCTAGCCTTTGACTTTAGGGAAGGATTGATGCAGGACTGAAGGGAAAAATTAGAGAACTAAATTAGATAAAATTTTAAAGTGGATTAAATGAACTGGATTGTTAAATACTTGAATTATTAGGAAGTTATTGGATCTGCCCAAGTTAATTTTAAGGCACAGAAAAAGAGTAAACAGAAACAAGATTATAGGGGGAAAAAGAATTGGGAGAAAAAAATCAAAACCTTTCATGAGGTTTATCTATGGATTCAGATTGTTCAGTAAATTAGCCACCTAGGACTCTGATTTCTTATTGTAGATGAGACGCTGCTGACTTCAGATTAGAAATATATTCACGTGATCACAGTTATGATACACTTGAGACAGTACAAAATGGGAAATTTTATTTTCTGTGACTGTTTTTTTAATTCAATGTTGTGTATATAATGACTACATTTATAACTGCATTGTTTTTTTATTCAATAATAATATACTGAGTGTGTATCTTCTTGACACTGTTATAGGCCATGTGGTATATAAACATAAATGAGACACGTTCTGTACTTTCTAAGTAAATCAGTGATGCAGTGCAGAAAATGTAGGTAGGTAATGATCACAAAATCTAGTAAGTACAGTGGTGGAGACACAGTGTTAGGAAGCACAAAGAAGGGCAACCTGCCAAGTCGGGAGAAATCAGGAAGGCTTCATGGAAGAGATCTAGATCAAAATATGAAACATATTTTAGAGGTACTACTCCTCATTTTCTGCACTTTATCTTTAATTCTTTATCCATAACAGGAAACTCCTTCATGCCTTGAACATTCTCACTCTTTGAAAATTTAATGTTCAGCCATTCTTAAATTCAGGTGAAAACCCATTTCTTAAGAAAAAAGGTAACCTGAACTGTAAATCTCAAATTTGCCTCCCTGTTATTTTGTCAGAGCTCTCTGATTCCTTCACATCTCCTCGTAAGTAATGCCTGTGTCAACTTCATTAATACGTTTAGACCCTCACGAAACAAGCTTCGTGAGACAGAGAATCCTGTTTTCTTTACTATCATACTTCTGGCATCTTGCAGGTACACCATAAATATTTGCTGCATTATTTTCATTGCCATTATGTAGTGAATCATTAATCAGTGTGTGATTATTTTGGCCTTTGGCACTCCTTTCTTCCTGCTGCTTCCTTGCATTTAGTGATTTTATTGTTCATGAGCTACCTAGGGCCAATCTAAATGGGCCCATTGTCTTTAACTACAATTGTTCCAGGCTTCAGCTCAACTCCTGCATTCCCCAAAGAGATTCCTTCCTTTGTATGAACTGCATCAAGGAATTCTTCTAGGCTCAGCCTCTTGAAGCTACTTACATCCTCTGCTCTCAGTCATTCTCTTTATATTCATTTATTCTTCTCCTTTGGTTCCTTGAATCCAAATTCTACTCTCACCAGTGTTAATCTTGTGGCCTTCACATACCCTACTTCTCCCAGCTGAGTGTGTATCTTCTCGACACTGTTGTAAGCCTTGTGGTATATAAACACGAATGAGACATGTTCTGTACTTTTTACTTCTTTTGAGGAGGTTCCAAGACAGTTTTGGTGTGGAAAGAATTAAATCTTTTGTTTAGAATTAGAATTTTGAGCTGTCTCATGCTTTGGAGGATAGAAAAATAAGCACAAATAAATGCAATACAATGAAATGTGATGTTATATTTAAGTAGTGCTTAGATTTTCTATTTTTCATTACTGGCCTTTTAAGATAAAATATTAAGTGAGCCTATGTGGTTGGAATAACTGATCTTTCTGATAATTTTACTCCTACAATCTATTTTCAGGTACAATAACTTAAACAGAAAAGGAGGCTAAAATTTTATCATTTGTTATTTGGTTCCATTCTATGTTTCTTGCCCTTGCCATCCTCATACTGATAATTTTTGGTTGCCATGAGGGTGCCATCCATAAGCAACAAAAGCCAGTACAAAACAAAAAAAGGGGCTGCAAACTGTGGCCATTTGTGTCACTAACAGTGATATACATGGTAATGATTAGGAAAATCACATATCTTTGCTGTGATTTCTGCCCCACACTTCCCAAATACATTTTCATATTTAATCCATAAAGTAGCATTATAATATAAGCTAGGAATGCATCACCATCATCAATTTTCAAATATAAAATTTGTCTTAGCATCTTCAAATGCCTTGCATGAGCTTACATGGCTCAAAAGTTGGTAGAACTGGGTCTCAAATATAGGTCTAGGCCCAGGCCTGTGTGTGTTAAACTTTGTACTTTTTTGTGAGAGTACTATGCGAATAAAAGCATTGTTGAGGCATTTACTGAGTGTGTAAGTGATAGTGGTGGCTATCATAAATTAATACCTAGTGGCAATTAGAGTACACACTTACTGGAGGATGAATCTTTCTAATTAAAATTCTGAACTTCCGTGCAAATGATTGGTGCCTCCCCTATTGACATCCCAGAAGTGTTGAAATGCACACTACAGACAAAATTTAATTCATTTCTAATAAAGAAGCAATTTTCTTTTAGTGCCAGTGCCCATCATGACTGTCAACATTTCATTTCTCATAATTCTTTAAAGAAAATGAATATGCTAAATATTTGAAAGTTACTCACATTGGAATTTTGCCACAGAGGTCTTCTGACATTACCAGATAAAAGGCTGTGGATTTTCTGTCATTTTTAAAGTTGATAAAAATATCTCTATTGCCTTTTCCCAATTCCAAACACTCATGCTATCAAAGGTGAAATAAACTTTTGTCTTATATAAGAATATGAATCTAACTTTTAGCTTTTGGAATTGGAAAGCAAAGGCTACAACCCCAAGATTGGTAGAGACATACTGTTGTATTTTTTAACCTCTGCATAAGTGAACTGTGTCTTAAAAACACTTCAGTCTTACCTTGATAAATACAGTATAGGCCTCGAAGAACCATTGTACTCTGTAATTACCTTGATTAAAGAAGAATAAAAAAGGTTTCACAGCAATCAAAGGGCTCCCAAACTCTTATATGTTAACAGCTATTATCTCCTTGCTTCCAGCACACGGGTGTTAGTTGAAGTAAGGGACTAGTTATGCCCTACTGACAGTCTTTGATTAATCTCTTTTGATTAGCTCTTTGCAGAATAAATTTTTTTTTAATTTGCTAATCAGGTTTCCTGATTAATGCCACATTAATCATTAAAGGAAATAGACTACAATGCAAAATGTCCCTCACTGAAAGTATGCTCTCACTAGTATAGCAGAAGCATTTATCTTTACTATGTGTTACCATTAGGTATTTGTGAGACATAATGTTCTCAAGTGATTGAGTAAGAATAGAACCTAGCTGACAAAAGTGGCATATTTGATTCTCATTTTTAAATTACTGGTGACCATGAGTTCATGGGATTCAGGCTCAGTAAAAGAACTGTTCAGTATGCAAGACAGCTATCCATTGGGTTTATCTTATCTTCTAACTGATTGGTTTACACTGTACACACACATCCTGTTTCTTTAACCAAATTCAGATGTAATTTATTATGTTGATCTTAGTTTTTTTTTTTTAATTTTTTTAAAGATTTTATTTATTTTTTTGACAGAGAGAGAGATAGCGAGGGCGGGAACACAAGCAGGAGGAGTGGGAAAGGGAGAAGCAGGCTTCTGGCTGAGCTGGGATCCCGATGTGGGGCTTGATCCCAGGATCCTGAGATCATGACCTGAGCCGGAGGCAGGCGCTTAATGACTGAGCCACCCAGGCGCCCCTGATCTTAGTTTTTATACACTTAAATGTTTTCAGTTTTTATTTTTGGTAGCTCTGTCATTCTGAAGTCTAGTTTAAAAATAGTCTTAATGATTACAACATTTAAACTAAAGAGAATAAGAAGCAAAACTTTCAAAAAAAATAATGATTAACTTTCTTTGAATCCTAGGCAAACATACCATTTCTGCTAGAAGATTGCATAGAAAAGATTATATTAAGTGTAGAGTGTTACATTTATACATATTTGACTTCCTTTTTTTTTTTTTTCAAATTTAGTAAGATGAACACATTTGGTATCATTGACTGTTATTTTCACATTCTCTCATCCAAACTGTTAGAAAGCCACAGGAATTTAACATCTTGATTGCAATGCACTCTTGGCCAAACTTGGTGAAACAGTTCACACATAAATGAAGTTAAGATGGTGAGCCATTAAAAATCATAAGTGATTTATATGATGTTGAATCATCCATGCTTCCTTAGGGGCCTATACTGGACGTTCTAAATAGTCTCTATTAAACTTATTGTCTCAATCATTTTTTCCGGGCCTATGGTTTTCTATGAATCATTAATTTGTCCTCCATATAGATTATTATGAGATATTATACTGTCCTCTTGGTTATATTATAATGAAAAATGATATCTTCTTCCATAAGTCCATTTAAAAAGAAAAAACATTTGATCCTAGTTTTAGTATTTAGGCAGACAAAGGCAATGTAGTAGCATGTATTTTTTTCTTTCTCCTAAGTTTGTTGAGGCAGAGGTGGAGAAAATAAATTTAAAAAATTGATTTTAGATGTGCATGTTCTAGGAGATACTTCAGTTAGAATCAATTTGAAATATTAAGTAAATAGAGATATTGTTCATGGTCTGACTAAACTTCTTCTCTTAGCGAATATTACTCCAAGGCCACCAGAATGTACTTGGCCAATGGCAGCATTTGATAGTGACCAATGTTTCTTTCTTTTTCTTTTTTTTTAAAAGATTTTATTTATTTATTTGAGAGAGAGAGAAGGGGAGACAGTGAGAGAATACAAGTGGGGAGGGGAGGGAGAAGCGGGCTCCCCACAGAGCAAGGAGCCCGACGCGGGGCTCAATCCCAGGACCCTGGGATCATGACCTGAGCCGAAGGCAGAGACTTAACCGACTGAGCAACCCACATGCCTCCTGCAATTATTTACCTATGGTCCTTAACAAAGAAATACATCAGATCCTCAATACAATACATTTTTTGACATTTATCTCAAAAGCAAATAGAAAGAAACAATTTTGTGAGTAGAAGGTCATGGTGATGACACAATGATAGATCATGTCCTCCGAATATCCATACCTAAACTCAATCACAGGTTTTACAAGGCTGCTTCCATCAGTAAGAAATTATAGGTCACTGCTCCCTGTGCACCCAGAGAACATGCTTCTGCAGGGCAGGGTAGAGGAGATGCAATTATTAAGTTGTGGTCAGTCAGTACATATTTATTTGAGTGTATTCTGGGTAGTGTTGTAGGTGTCAAGGATATAGAATAAAACTTGAAGACCAGATGTCCAACTCTCAAAGAGTTTATATTCCCAGGGGAAAAGAAAGCTGGTAAATTATAAGATGAAAAATAAGATAATTCCAGCTATTGAAAAGGGTAAGATTTAAAGTTGAGTAAAATGATTGAGCCTGACTGGTAGGTTGATACGTGGAGCTAGGGAAGTTAGGGAGGCCTCTTTGAAACAAAGGATTTGAGAACAGTTTAAATGATGAGAAGGAGGCAGACAGGAAGGTCTGGAGAAAAAGTCTTTTAAGCCAAAAGGATAAGTACATAATTTTGAGGTGAGAATGAAGCTGGTATGTTTCAGGAAACACAAACCTGGAGCATGGCTGGGGTCAGTCAACTCAAGGCCATGGGGAGAAAGTAGGGGTGAATTTGGAAATGTAGGCTGGGGTCAGATGAAGTGTGGGTTTGTAAGCCATGGTAAGACATCTGTTTTTTATTCCAAGGGTAATTTATTTTTCTCTATGCAATCAGGTTCAGTTTTCTTGTGTTTATCTTCAAATTATTTGAGAAAAATCCTTGGAAGTTTGAAGGAAAATGTTAGCAAGAGAAAAAAAGTTTTAGAATAAAAAAAGGCTGTATAGAAAGATTATGTGGTAAATGAACCCAAATTCATCTTCCCCAATGTCTTTATTTCTTATACCTCTTTTCTTTCTCCCTTTCTTCCTCTTTCTCCTTTCCCTCCAATACAGGAAAACTGTTATTGCTGTCTCCTGACTATCATGACCCAAAAGACAGTGTCCAATGTATTACCAAGTGCATTTCAAACATTTAATAATAGTGGATATGAAGAAATGAATGAACAGATGATTGAATAGATGGATAGATGGCAGGATCTCTGGTTCAAGGGAGAGAATGCCCCAGAAAAAGTTTGCAGGGATGGGGCATGTAGAGGTGATCCTTGGGCAGACATCAAAGAGTGATACAAAGGTAACACCAAGAATGGAAACTGTCAAGAGGCAGAACCAACAAGGGTCACACTTGGAAATTAATGAGAAATGGTCCAAAGTTAACACAATAAGATGTGTGTGTGTGTGTGTGTGTGTGAGATATGGGTTCTTGACTTCAGAATTTTACAGAGCATTTCAGGCTAGAGAGAGAAAACAGAAAAATTAAATAAGTGAATTCAATACATTTATTAAAGCTGCATCCATTTAAAGTAATTACATTTTGGGTAAGATTCAAACCTTATTCAAGAGATAGAACACATTATTGTACTACATTATAGTGAAAAAATACCACAAACAATATAGGTTATTACCACAAATAATATAGTAATAACCAAAGGTTTCATGTTGTATAGATTTATATTTTCTATATGCTTTCTTACTAGAACAACAGAACATTTAAATTTTATTATACCTGCACAGATATATTACATTGTCACTCAATCTATATAATAATATAATCTAAAATGTGAACTAGGTATTGCTTTTTTAATTTAAATGTAAGTGTGCCCAACAGAGAATAAATTTACATAAACATTCTCAAGTGTGTTAAAAGAAAGAAAAATCAAGAAAAAATGTGTTGTAGATTTTAGGACTTACATTCATGGATTCATTCAGGCACTTCTTCCCTCATTCATTTCATATTTCCCAACTCTGTGTTAGACAGTAGCTTAGTGCAGGGGATACAGGATAAATAAGCCTCAGGCATGGCCCTTGGGAACTTAGAATGATTTAATGTAGATAGATTTCTCATATACTGGTAGTGCATGCACGCTTGTTTGTTTATTTTCTGATTGCAAGGAAATGCCAGAAAATATGAATGGGCCCTTTTTTCTTCCTGACAGGCTATGGTGTATGGAAATGAACTTTTATGATAATAGATATTACTACTCAGTTCTTAGGATTTACCACGCATGCTTCTGAGCGGATTATCTACCCTAACTCACTTAACCCTCGCAACAACCACATTCCCCTCCACCACACATTTTCCAGATAAGGAAGGAGAAAAGACAGAATTAAGTACCTGGCGTAGCCCGGAAAGCTGACAAGCAGAAGAGCTTGGATTCACACGGAAGTGATCTGGCTTCAGAGTCCTCACCTCCTAAGATTCACTTTGAGGCATGTTGTCACCTTATAACATAAAATGCCTCTCAGTACCTTTTTGGTAGATGAAAATAATACCTCCCTCATTTTATGTTCTCATTCTCTCCTGTACCAGAGGTCTACAACTTATGGCCCAGGCCAAATTTATTTTTGTAAATAAAGTTTTATTGGAATGCAGCCATGCCCATTTATTTACATTTTGCCTATGACTGCTTTTGTGCTAAAGTGACATGGGATAAGTTGTTGTGGCAGCAACCTTCTGCCTGAAAGCCTAAAATATTTATTATCTGGCTCTTCAGTATAAAATTTGCCAGCCCCTGTTCAAACGTAAGTATAAAATCAATTCATACCTTATGTATTACATAAAGCAATTTGAGCGGTCATGCCTTCTACACTGAATATAACATTTAGAATGAGACTTAATGGAGGAAAATAAAGAAACTTTATTTATTTCAGGCATATAATTTTCAAATAGTCTCAGTAAGAATTGGAGGGTAAGTAATTCTTTCTTTCAAAGAGATGGCTGCTTTATGCCCTTGCTGAGTGCCTCTGTGGATGGCATCAGTGACCCTGGTGTTGGGAAACCAGGTTGCATACAGTTACCATTTCCTTTTATTGTTGTTTCGTGTCTCCAAGCTCAGTAATGCTTTTTTGTTAGCAATTATTTAGCATCACCTGAAACTGTGGAATAACTTTATGTAATATTTTATTGTGTAGGGGAGCCTGGGTGGCTCAGTTGGTTAAGTGGTGGGTTCTTGATTTCTGCTCAGGTCATTATCTCAGGGTCATGGGATCGAGCCTCAAGTCAGACTCCACGCTCAGAGGGGAGTCTGCTTGAGATTCTCTCTCTCTCCCTTTTCCTTTCCCCCCCGCTCATGCTAAGATAAATAAAATCTTAATAAAAAATTAAATAAAATAATAATTTCTTTGTAGTGCATATTTACACTGTCACCAGAAAAGAGGAGAAAGAATATTTGCTTTATTGCAGTTATTGGAATGCCAAGACTTGAAAAAATTATTAAATCAGATTTATTTTTATTTTTTCACTTTAAGTGGGAATGTGGTCTTGTTCCATCAATGCTTTTTATTGCCTTTTGTTTCACATAAAATATGAAAAGTATGCTTTGAGTATTTTTTTACTACTTTAATTACTTAGAGCTTAATTTGTTTTTAATAATTTAATAGGTAAAATCAAAATAGAGCATTTGGTTGTATATGCATCCTTCTAATTTGGGAGTGCATTTAAGGAAAGCAATCATTTGCACAAAATCATTTTACATGACAAAGTAAAGGAAAGCGTAATTAAAATAAAAATTATGGTGTTTTAATAAAGTTGAAAGGATTTTTTTTCTTAATCTTTCCTTTATTGTTCATCTGGGGTTGTGAATTTGCATTTCTTATTGAGAAATACTGATTTCACTCTTCATCTTATTTTCACTGAAACTACAATTTTTGAAAGTAGAAAATTCAAACCTTTTCAAAATAAGAATTATAATTTTACACATGCAAATTATTCTTTACATTCTGTTTCTTAAAAATGGCTATCTAAATATGCAGTTTTAAAAATCATGTTCTTTGGTAAACTATAATGAAAAACAGTTTGGTAAGAATTAGAAGTTAAGAGATTGATTCTTTAGGTTACGACAAGGAAATGTATGGATTTCCATACACGTAAATTTTACTTTGAGCAGTTTAGACTCTGTTATTTATCCTTTGAAGCTTAATTAGTTAATTTAGACATATAATAGCTACTTCTCAAATGCTTTTTCCCATGGACATTTGATACAAGTTCAACTGTCTTTTTTTTTTTTTTTTAAGATTTTATTTATTTAATTGAAAGAGAGAGTAAGAGAGAGAGACAGAGAGCACCAGCAGAGGGGAGAGGCAGAAGGAGAGGGAGAAGCAGGCTCCCTACAGAGAGCCTGACAAGCAGCTGGATCCCAGGGTCCTGGGATCATGACCTGAACCTAAGGCAGACACTTAGCCGCCTGAGCCACTTAGATGCCCCCAAGGTCAACTGTCTTTTTGGGATTCTTCTCTGAAGAAAGCCATGACTTAGACTGGTTCATTTACTTATTTAAGTAAATGGACTTCTTTATGGTCTACTAATTAAAATTCAGAATAGAGTAGCCTAGTTTGTGTTTTGCTTTAAATAATGCATTTAAGCTGTGGATATTTAGAATACTGTGTCAAAGCTTTGAGCACTATATTTATTGTCATTTCATATCCTTGGTAGGGAAGTTTGTTTGGCTTAGTTTTGTGAGTGGAATGATAATGATGGATGACACTGCTTTTCCCAGAAAAGAGAACCTGACGCTACTTGGGTATCTGTGCATCATCACATACTCAGGAATGGACTCTGATAATAGTTGAGCAGTCTTATCATATAATGATAAAGTTGAAAGCAGTGGCCAAGGAGAGTGCTGCTTTGGGACATGAAATATAAATCTATGTCAAATTGTAGAGATAATACTTTTGCAGCCAGAATAAAAAATTTCCATTGCCTATTGCTTACCTGTCCTCACTGTCCCTTCTCAAAAAGGCCAAAGAATGTTGATATTCAAGCCAGTCCTTTTGATTACTCCTTCCTTTCATGTCCACAATGCTATCACACAGTGAGTTTAGACTGCTGACTCACAGGCCTGTGTCATAATCCTTCTGTGACAAAAATTGATTTGATAGCGTGTGTTAGGTTGATGGCGACAAGGTCAATTGAGTTCGATTTGCTTTCGTCTCTAAGAAATCAATTTTGTTCCTCTGGTATGTGGAGACCTTAAAAGGCCTAGAGAGTTTTAAATATTTCTACTCTACAAATGTTTATTATTCAGATACAAAAGAGTTCATTTACCCTCCTTTGCCTATAATGTTTCACAAAAAGATTTTATAATTTCATGATGAAAGCTTAAGTGTGTTTGTTCATTTAGAAATGATTTCAGCACTGGCTTTTTTTTTTTTTTTTTAACCATAGAATATTCTTAGCTTAAGCACACTTCCACAGAGAGGTCTTTACTAATCATATTATCTGAGTACATCACCCTGTAATTCTCTCTGTTTGACTGTGTAGTTTTTGTTTATCTTTCCTTAATGCCTACCACGATTTGCAATTGTGTTTGTTAATGCTTGCTTCTTTCACTAGTTTGTCAGCTCTACAGGAACTGGGGCTGGGTCTGTTTTGCTCATAATTCTATCCCAAACACCTAGTTGTAATCATGGCATGTAGAAGGTGTTTAACAAAATATACATCGAAAGAAAAACATTGTCCATTATTTGAGGAGTTTGGAAATCCTGAGGCTACTACAGAACCTGGCTTGGTAGTCTCCTTGGCTTGAAGGGGTTTAGTGAAGTTATTTGAATCCTTTCTTCTTATAGTGGGATGGAGAATGGAATTTTAGCGACCCCAGCATCCAGTTTGGATCATGAAACTTTTTTTTATTACGGTGCAATTCATTGCTGTGTATATCTTTATTCATTAAGTCATTCAGCAAATATTTACTAAGCAGACCCTGTGTACCAAACACTACACAGATAGGGCCTCTTTCTCCAGTAGATTTTAGAATGCAGTGGGGAGACCCATATTAATTAAGAAAATATTTTTGGAACATGTTACACATATGGTGATAAGTATAATGAAGAAATCAAGTAGAAAACCTAATTTAAACTGTGGGAAGAAGAGGATCTCAGAAGCTCTTCCTAAGGAGCAGGCAGGGTCTTCTGCCCCACCATGTCATCTCTCATTAGCCATTCTGCTTTTACCCTGGTTGTTGCAGAACTCTTACTGGATTTATGCCTTACTGGGTTCAGAAGATCCCTAGTCCTTACCATATGGACACACTTCTGTCATTGACCCATGGTCTTATGTCTTCATAAGCATTTACCTTTCCAAGTGGGATTGGTATCCTGCCCTCTGACCCATCCCTTTTGCCTGGGATCCTGCCAAATTCCTCTTTGCCAATCCTATTCGAAGGAGAAGCACACTGTTTCCTGTATAGTAGCTGTTGGTTCACTTCTGTTCTAGATTAACTGATGAACACTTTTGCTCTGCTACTTGTTTCATGTTGTCATGCACTTCCTGCATTTCTGTCAGGATGTAGCCCAGAATTACCTTAAATGTGACTTGGATTTTGATCAGTCAGATTCCTCCAGTCTTCTCCCCCTTTGAATCTCTCTTTTGTTCTTTCTACCCTCTTTACTCTATTTCATGCCCTTCTGGGTTCCATATTTTTATACTCACCTTGCTGATGACTATGAAATATGCTACACATATTTACATTTTTTAACCTTTCTGATCAGAGTTTCTCATTCTCAAAACTATTGACATTTTATGTCAGATAATTTTTTGCTGTGGGGACAGCCCTGTGCATTTTAGGAGGTTTAGAATCCCTCTCCCAGTTGCAACAACAAAAATGTGTCGAAGCATTGCTAAATATCCTCTGGGGTAAAACTTTCCCCATTTGAGAACCAAATATACTTTCAAGTAACCAAGGTATGTTTGTTTCACTTGCCCATTTATTCATTCTTCCACTCATTCAATAAATATTTATTGAGCAACCTAGTTGGTGTCAGAGCTCTTCAAGGCATTAGGAATACCACTATACTAAATGCAGATAAGCCTTTGCCCTTATGGAACTCACATTTTTGTAGAAGGAGAAAATAAAAAATAAACAATATAATACCAATTCATGAAACACACAATGAATTAGAAGAAAGAAAGTGAGGAGGTAGAACACCATTTTAGAGAGAGTAGTCAAAGTCTTTCTGAGAAGATAGCTTTTGAGCAGAGACAGAAAGGAAGGGAAGTTGAGAGTTTTGTGGAGATCTTGGACAGAATCATTGCAGAAAGAAAGAAGCAGAAAGCAGAAAGTTCCTGAGTGGGAACAAGCTTGTTGTGATAGAGAAGCAGCAACATGACTTACGTGGTTAGAACTGAGGGAACAACAACTGGGTCAGAGTGATGGTCTTGGGTATGAGAAGTCACTGAAAAGCATTGAGCTGGGCAATAACAGAATTGGATTTTTAATCAGGAAGGGACATTCTGACTGTTCTGGACAGAATCAACAGTAGTAAGGGAGCCAAGAATGGGATTGAGGAGATCCATTAGGAGTTTGCGGCAAGAGGATAAGTGAGAGAAGATGGAGGCCAGAACTGGGGTGATGATACTGGAGGTGTTGATGTTGAGATGCTATTGTAGTAAGAGATGTCTTTTGAAGGCAGGCCTGGCTGTGCCTGTTGATGGATTGGATGTTGGATGTAGGTGGAAAAAAAAAAGGCCTAAGGCTGATTTGTAGGCATGTGAACCTAGGTGACTCCTTCTGCCATTTTCTGAGATGGACAAGACTGTGAGAGGAACAGGCTGGGGAGCTTAAGAGCTTCATTTTGTGTATTTTAAATATGAAATAGCAGTTTGTGGAGATGTTGAGTGTAAGTAATTACTTGTATTTTGATTATCTGTTTTTTCTGTCACCTCAAGACAAAAGTGTATATAGGTAGTTGGTGCACCTTTTTTTTTCTTTTTAAATGAGGAAACCAAAGCTCAGAAATCTTGGGTAAGCCAGGATTTGCACACAAAATTTCAGACTCTAACTTGAGACTCTGAAGGAGTACCCTTAATTAAAGGGTAACTTTAATAACATAAAAACTTCTGATATTTTTATGTTAAAACTCAAAAAGAGAAAACATTTTCTGTTATACTTTGCAACAAAGAAAAATTAAGTGCAAGTCCAAACTGAAAACACATGTTTCTAAGACACTTACATATTTATTTATCTCTATTATTATTAAAATGAAGGATGAAATTATGGAAAAAAAATATCTGAATGGATTTATCACTACATAATCTGATCAACTTCCTCCAAAGACTGTTTTTGGGTCCTGGTCTTTTTTCTTACCCATTCATCACTCCATGCATCCCTTGGAAGATTTTTTTAGATGTTCCCCTCATAGTTAGTGTCTGCAGTATTAGTAGTATTAATAAAAGTGGTTTCCACTTGCATGGAATATCTTTTTCCATCCTTTCACTTTCAGTTGTGTGTGTCCATGCATTTAAAGTGAGTCTCTTGTAGGCAGCACATGGATGAGTCTTATTTTATATTCATTCAGCCACCTTTTGTATTTTGATTGGAACATTTGATTTAAAGTAATTATTGATAGGTATGTGCTTTTTGCCATTTTGTTAATATTTTCTTGCTGTTTTTGTAGTTCCTCTCTGTTCCTTTCTTCTCTTGCTTTTTTTTCTTTGTGGTGATGACTTTCTTTAGTGGTGTGCTTACTTTCATTTCTCTTTTTCTTTTGTGTATTTTCTATAGGTTATTGCTTTGCAATTACCATGAGGCTTACATATAACAACATCTCTGTAACAGTCTATTTTAAGTTGGTAACATCTTAAGTTTGATCCCCAAACTCAACATTATTTCTTCCCTACCATGTTTTGTTTTTGATGTCACATTTACATCTTTTATCTTGTGTATCCCTTCACTGATTATTGTAATCATATTTTTACTACTTTTGTCTTTTAACCTTTATGCTAGCTTTATAAGTGGTTAATCCACTACCTTTACTACATATTTAGCTTTGAAGTCAGATATATTATTTCATATGTATTCTTATAACTAAATAGCACCCTTTCTTTCCTGTAAGGTCAATTTAGTGGTGAAGAACTCCTTTAGCTTTAGCTTGTCTGGAAAATTGATCTTTTCTTCACTTCTGAAAGATAATTTTGCTGGGTAGGATATTCTTGGTTGGAAGTGTTTTTCATTCAGCACTTTGACTATATCTTATCACTCCTCTCTGGCCTGCATATTTATGCTGAAAAACCTGCTGTTAGTCTTATGGTGGTTTCCCTGTATGTAACAAGTTGCTTTTCTCTTGATGCTTTTAAGATTCTCTCCTTGTCTTTAATCTTTTGACATTTTAATTGTAATGTGTCTTGGTGTGGGTCTCTTTGGGTTCCACTTATTTGGAACTCTCTTTGCTTTTTGGATCTGGATGTCCATTTCTTTCTCCAGATTAGGGAAGTTTTTATTATTTCCTCAAATAAAATTTCTACCCCATTGTCTCTCTCTTCTTCTGATGCAAATCTCTATGATGCAAATGTTAGTCTCTCCAATGTTGTCCATAGTTTCTTAAATTATCCTTTTCATTTTTTTCTTTTTGCTGCTCTGATTTGGTGAGTTCTACTGCCTTGTCTTTGAGTTTACTGGTCCTGGATCCTGCTTCATCTAGTCTGTTTTTTAATTCCTCTAGTGTATTTTTCAGTTTAGTTATCGTATTCTTTAGCTCCGTGACTTATGTTTGCTGCTTTCCTACATGTTCCATCTCTTTGTTGGAGTTCTCATTTTCTTCCTCCATTCTTCTCCCCAGTTTGGTGAGCACCTTATTGACCATTACTTTGAACTCTTTTTTTTTTTTTTAAGATTTTATTTATTTGCAAGAGAGAGAATGAGAGACAGAGAGCATGAGAGGGAGGAGGGTCAGAGGGAGAAGCAGACTCCCTGCTCAGCAGGGAGCCCGATGTGGGACTCGATCCTGGGACTCCAGGATCATGACCTGAGCCGAAGGCAGTCGTTTAATCAACTGAGCCACCCAGGCGCCCCATTACTTTGAACTCTTATCAGGTAAATTACTCATCTCCATTTTATTAGTTTTTTTCTGAAGTTTTATTTTGTTCTTTCATAGGGAACATACCCCTTGTTTCTTCATTTTACCTGATGCTCTGTGCTAGTTTCTATACAGTAGATGAAACCACTTCTCTCAAGTCTTGAAGTAGTAGCCTTGTGTAGGAAGTGAACCCTGTTCAAACCTTCCTACACTCTCAGTTGTCTCTCAAAGCTTTGTGATTGGTCCAAGCATCCTATTCTGTTTTTAAGAGTTCTGAGTAGTTGAGGATGTGCCAAGACATCATTATCCCAAGAGGGAGGGTCTCAGCTCCTAGATTCAGGTTGACTGGAAGCCATATCCTCAGGCACTAGCTTTTAGAAGTATGCAAATATAAAAAAAATGTATGCAAATATATATAGTCCTGTAGGATACAAGATTAAGCCTGCTGGACAACAGATACAGGTGATCAGTAGTATATCCCAGGTGGCAGCTTTAAAATTGGGGCACCAGACTCATGCAAAAGCTCCCTTCCGGGTGACACTGGTCCTCTGGAGTATAGCTAATGAAGCATGAAAAGATGGTACCCACCAGTCTTTGTCCCTGGAGAGTGGTCTAGCAAACTCTTAGGTGTGTGTGTTAAATTACATGCCTGTCCTTCAGACTTATGCTTTCATGTAAGCAGGAGAGCCTTAATCACTTTAAATCTGGGTGTGATCACCTCTCTCTGGGATGGGCCCAGGGGTGGGTGAGTTTAAGTGTGTGAGACATTTTTATTGGGGGGAGGGGAGATGAAATACTTTTAAAGTTTTTTATTTTAATTCCAATCAGTTAACATACAGTGTTATATTAGTTTCAGGTGTACAATACAGTGATTTAACACTTCCATATAGCACCTCGTGCTAAATGCATGAGCCCTTTAAGATCAGTTTCTCAGATCTGTAGAGTCTTGTGGGTCTTGGGATGTGAGTTTCTTTGGTTTTCAAAATTAGATGTTTTGGGTGCTTATCTCTCAAGTGTATGTCTTAAAAGTTGAGATGCCTCATGTTGGGTTTGAACCCCTCACTTCCCAGGGGGAAGCTTCAGGTTTTGAGTTCCCTCTAAGTTGTGGGTCATTGCATTTGAAGTGGGGTATATGGTGAGAATGTATATAAACTTCTACCTGCTTTGATGTTGTTTTCTTTTTGTTTATCCAATGTGTGGTTGTCATGTGCTTGCCTTTAGGTTATTTTGAGAGAAATGTTTCATTTGTAACCATAGACTCCTCTGTGGGAGGAGGTGAGTTCAGGATCTTTCTACGTTGCCATATTGAACCAGTTCAGAATATTATTTTTAAATACTTTATATGATAACCTACTGGAATTTTTTAAAATAAAATAATGGATCAGTCTATTCTTCAGAGTTAGTATATGTGACACACTCGAAAAGGGTAATTGAGGAGAGTTTAATGAAAAGAGCAAGGTTGAGATAAATCAACAGGGATGGGACTTACCACAGGGCTAGAAGGATATTGCCACTCTTAGACTTGATCCCTATCAAGGAGGAATCCTTGGACTGGAGGGAAGAGTTTCAGAAACTTAAAGAAAACCCTGTTGGAAGGTATACGCCCACAGACATATACTATAGCTTTTGGTAGATGAAAACAGCAAACTTGAAGCAACATGGCAGGGGCAATTGAATATTTCTCCCTCACTTTCCCCCACCCTCAAGTTTCCTTGACAACCCTCCCTCCACACACATTTGCTCAGTCCAGTCAGAAAATAAGAGGCCCGTTGGAGCAGACCATAAAATCAGGCTCCCAGGCATAGAAAAGAATGAGGAATGGTGAAAGTTTCTGGAGTGGCAAATCTAGCACATTCATTAGCTCAATTATTACTATTGTTTTTAGCAATATTCGCTCCTGGAATACCTCATACATCCTCATCTGTTCCTCTGAAACTGTTTTGAATGCTTACTGCACAGGCCTTACCGAGCTAATTCAACCACATCTTATCAGACCAAATATCACCCAGCATGTTTGCATACCACTTTGCATTGTAAATCCATGTCCTAAATTGTTTTCCTAATATTATACTGTGCCATTTTCTACCTGGTCTTTAATTATGATGTGGCAGCCTCTCTAACCAGTTCTCTCTCTTGTCTCCAACTACTTAAATATGTCCAAGGTCTGTTCTTACCCCTTTGCTGTTAGAGGGTTTTGGAAGTGCAGGAAGTGGCGGGTAATAGAAATATACAGGTAGGAAGAAAAAGAGGTAGATAGAGAAATAAAGAAATAGATATTTCGGGGAGAAAGACTGTTGATTAAAGTAATTGCAGTTTATTTCTTATGCATATTAATCAAATAATTACCCTCATTGAAATCATGTTAAAATGCCATTTTAATTTCTTGAATTTCTGAAGGATTCCATGATAAATATTTTTTTTTTAAGATTTTATTTATTTATTTGAGAGAGAGAGAGAGCACATGAGAGGGGGGAGGGTCAGAGGGAGAAGCAGACTCCCTGCCGAGCAGGGAGCCCGATGCGGGACTTGATCCAGGGACTCCAGGATCATGACCTGAGCCTAAGGCAGTCGCTTAACCAACTGAGCCACCCAGGCACCCCATGATAAATATGTTTTAATGTAATTTTGAAATAATAGCATAATAAATAGAGTTATTAAACATACTGCTTCACTAAAAATTATTTCACAGAAAAATTGGTAAAAACATGTTTCTTCAGAATTAAAAATCTGGCTATAATTTTGAATTTGATAAGTAGTAGGTATATCACATTCAACGTTTAAAATTAAAGCCATAACCAAAAATTTATAGTTGAATTAACATTTTTATATGGGATAAAATGAGAAGATATTTATTATGTTAGGTAAAAATGCTTCCTTTTTGACAGTAAGCAGATTTATAACCATTTTGCTAATGAAACCTTGTTCAGTATTAAATAGAAATCCTAAAATATCTAACTTTCAAATTTATACTCATTTTATTCTTCCTACAAAAGATTACAAAATGATTTATAACCTATCAAAATCAATTCTAATGTAATTTTCATTTATTAGATACAATAATTACAACTTTTAATTAGAATATAATTTAATTTTCCATTAAAGTCTATATTAGCACAGAAAGCCTGAATGAAATGTATTTGAATAACTTACTACTTAGAGTGGAGCACATTGAAAATAACCTGGTTAATTGTGTCTTTACATGATTAATTGTACATACAAGGTGCTTATCTCTTTCACACATTAAATTTCTCTGTTTCCTTTATTACCCTTTTATGTCACAACAACCTTTCTCTCTTTTATGTGGGTTTTGAGGTCCTTGAAAGTAGAGAAGTACAAGGTTGATAATTCTCATTCAGAGAGCAGGAGAGGGAAAAACTATTTTCATAATAAAATCATGATTCTTATTTGCTTTTTTTCACTGTGTTGACACTTCCACTGGTGGTGAACAAAGTAACATGGTAAAAATTCTGGCACTTAGCACAAATCAAGGCAGTGGTACCAACTGTATAAGTGGTCATTGAGTTCTTCATGTTATGTGCAAACATTTTTTTTTTTAATTTATTTATTAGAGAGTGAGAGAGAGAGCGCAAGAGGGGAAGGGTTAGAGGGAGAAGCAGACTCCCCGCCGAGCAGGGAGCCCGATGTGGGACTTGATCCCGGGACTTCAGGATCATGACCTGAG